>NW_007726134.1:1358297-1386367 GCF_000696425.1 Galeopterus variegatus | reverse complement strand
GTGTTGGCATTGTTGTTGGTAGTTGTGGTGTTGGCATTGTTGTTGGTAGCTGTGGTGTTGGCGTTTACATTGGTAGTGTGGTGTTGGCTCTGTTATTGGTAGTGGTGATGTTGGTGTTGTTGGTAGTGTGGTGTTGGCATTGATGTTGTTGGTAGTGGAAGTGTTGTTGTTGGTGGTGGTGTTGGGGTTGTTGCTGGGGTTGGCACTGGTGGTGGTGATAGTCCAGTGTTGGCATTGTTGTTGGTAGCTGTGCTGTTGGCATTGTTGCGGTAGTGTGGTGTTGGCATTGTTGGTATTGGTGGTACTGGCATTGGTAGTAGTAGTCATGGTGTTGGCATTGTTGTTGGTAGTGTGGTGTTGATACTGTTGCTGATAGCTGTGGTGTTGGCATTACTGTTGGTGGTAGTGGAGGTGTTGGGGTTGTTCAGGTTGGTGGTGGTGATAGTTCTAATGTTGGCATTGTTGTTGGTAGTTGTGGTGTTGGCATTGTTGTTAGTAGTGATAATATTGTAGTTATTATTGTAGTGTGGTGTTGGCACTGTTGGTGGTGGTGGTAGTGATAGTATTGGCATTGTTTGTCATGGCATTGGCATTGTTGTTGGTAATAGTGGTTGTGGTGTTGGTGGTGGTAGTTGTAGTGTTGGTGTTGTTTTGGTGGTGTGATGTTGGCATTGTTGGTGGTGGTAGTGGTGGTGCTGGCATTGGTGGTGGTGGTGGTAGTCATGGTGCTGGCGATGGCAGTGGAGGCTGAGTGAGTTAGCTCTGACCTGGAGGCAAACCGGGACCTTGATGAGGCTTGGCTGCTGAGGGACTAGGGTGGGGCTGGATCCTGTTGGTTTTCCGAGAAGCCGCTTCTAGTTGTGGTCATACTTTACCTGCTTGTTGTGCATTTGTTCTTTTTCAATGCAGACAGCAATGCCCTTGATGATGGGCACTGGTCACAGTGGGTCAGGACAATGGTGGTGGTTTCTGGAATGAGCATCAGGTCCCAGCCATGGCTCTGAGTCCTGGATGGTTCAAGATATCACTGCAGTGAGCAGGAGCCGGGAAGGGGGAAACCATGGATACCATGTGGCAGCAGAAGTCCAGTTCAAGAAGTAAGTTCATGTAGGACCCCACCCCCCTCCAGCCAGGCCCCCCCCACACCATAAAGTTTCCCAGAATTCCCTGGAGTGTATTTGAGAGGGGCTGGAGTTCCCTAAGAGTGGGAGGAGACAACAAGACTGCCCTAAGTGACTCAGCTTCATGCTATTTTTTACTCCAAGCTCCTGTTGCCTGGGAAATGTAGTCAGCTGACTCCTAATCTTTCCCTCTAGACTAGCCTTCTCTCCTGATATCCATGCCTCCTGGGCATCCTGAGTCGGATATCCTAGACCTCACACCCAACATGTCCCCAGGTGAGCTCCTCTCCTCTGCAAACCTTCTCTGCCTCCTGTTCTCAGTCTCCAGAGTGACACCACCAGCCAGCCAGCTCCCCAGGGCAGAGCCCTGGGTAAAATTTGACTCCCTCTTTCCTTCTGTGTGTTACATGCAATTGATCTCCAGGCCCTGTGTGCCACCTCCTCAGCATTTCCTGACTCCCTCTCCTTTTCCCCATCTTCATCCCCCACACAGCTCAGAGTGACCACCTGGTACCCTTCTGCTTGCCACTCTCCAGTGACTCCCTCCCACCTCTGGGAACTGATGCACAGCAGATAGGCTTGTGTCCGTGTGGTCCAGGCTACTTGTCCCGCCTTTGGCCATTCCCTGCAGCACTTCATGTGGCAGTGATTCTGAACTGCTAATGGTTCCTGAACCTGCTGGCGTGGGGTGGGTGGGGGACTAGAGGGAATTTCAGAGTCCCTAGAAGGAATGGTATAGGAGAAACACTTAGAGTGTCTCACGGCCCCTCTCTCTTCTTCTAGGTTGGTGATTTTTGACTGGTGACGTGGGGGAAGAAACTGAGCACACCCAGCTGGGCATCTTCCCTTTCTTGTCTTGCAGAAGGATTCATTCAGGTCTGTTTTCCAATGTTCATTGATTGGGGTGGGCTCTACTATGAGAAGGGGGTGCTCACAGTTTTCAGTGGGAGGAGTTCCATTTATGGGACACCAATTAGGAAACCCACTCCCTTCAGAGCACTATTTATTGTTCCCCTAAAGCCTAGCAAAACCAGGCTCCTCAAATCTTTGTGTTTCAGCCTCTGCTTTCCCTTCCCTGAAATGTCCTGTCCTTCTTGTCCACATGGCACATTTCTTTCTTGTGTCCAGGGTCACTCAGGCTCTGCACTTGCTGTGGTGTTTGCCTCTCCTGCCTGCTCTTTTCCCCTGGCAGACTCCAGTGCTCCTTCCCCATGTTTCCACCACACTTCGTGCGTTCTTCATTGTTACAAGTACCTAACTCTATTGCAGTGTCTGTATGTCTAATGCAGGGTTTGTTTTCTTGGGGGCTGGGGGAGGGCAACCTTTTCACCTTTGTAGTCCTTGTCTGGCACACAGCGTTTTGGTGAATGTTTGCTGAATAATTCAGTTCATCATAATCTATTCAGCACATGTTATGTTCTAGGCATTGTGCATGGGGATACAAAATTAAATAAGATATGATAGGGACCCCTGGAGCTAGTGGAAAAGGCACACTTGCCATCAAATAATTGTCAAGTAACACAATGAGTCCTATACTAAATCCATGAAGGATGGTCTACTTGTATGAGTACATATCTCATAGGTTAAGGATAAGATGAGACAGAGCATGTAAAAGCATTCTGCGTGGTTACTGAGCACACGTCCAGGTAATGTTTGCAGGATTGAATGTGCCCTATTTTGTGGCAGCATAGAACTTAAAGCCTTGGTGTCTGCCTGGGCGCAGTTGGACGGACTTCACAGAGGAGTGACACTGGCATTGGATTCAGAGAAAGCAGCTGGAAATTGCATTCTGGAGGGAAGTCTTGGAGACAAGCTTCCCTGGGGCTGGAGCTGGGGGCTGTAACTGGGTAAAGCTGGAGGTAAGGCAGCTTCCAGGGGCGTCCACAGCAATATGGTCTGTGGTAATGTGTCCCCTGCCCCAGAAGCTGTAGAGTCATGCTGAGGCCCAAAGGGCTCTGTTTTGTTCTGAGGGAGCTTTCGGCTGAAGGACAAGCCTGGACAGGCCTCTGCTCCTGGGACTTTGTGCCCAGCTGTGTTTCATGGGAGCAGCTTGGAGCCCTGCCTTATTCCTCCTGCCCCTCCCATCCCTGCAGGAAGGTCCCAAGGAGCCTCAGCCCAAATTCCTAAAGTGAGTTCCAGCCCGGGTTTAGAGTGGAAATGTGTTTTGCTTGGGGCTTCCTATTAAGCCTTGCAGCCCCCAAAACAAAGCAACTGTAATTCTTGCCTCACAGTGGAAGGCTTGGAGGTCAAGCAGCCCCTGGGATGAAATCCCAGTTCCTATAAGTTTTGACCTTGGGCAACTTGTCTGACCTTTTCAAGGTTCCTTCATCTGTCAAATGGGGGTAATAAGGCCGACCTCCCAGGGTTGTTACCGGAACTCAGTAAGAAAACATGTGTTTTCTTCCTTTGCACAGTGAAGATCTTTATACCGAGCATTTATTATTCATAGTAGCTGTGTGGGAAGGTTGAAAGAAATGACGAGATTCTCACCTCTGATCTATTTAATCATGGAGTCCTATAGGTTCAGTACTTCTCAAACTTTCATGTCTGCATCCCCCAGAGATCTGTAACAAGCACATTCTGATGCAGAAGACCTGGAGGGACCTGAGACTCTGCACGTCTGAGCACCCAGGTGACGCCCATCCATGCTGCTGGGCCAGGACCACACCTATGCAGCAAGGCTCTAGCCGCTTCCCTTCCCTCTAGCCCACTCCACCTGCAGGCCTCTCCTACCTCCACCAGGGCCCCTGCAATGGTTCTACATGGCCTGGCTGCCTCCAGCCTTCCTCAACTCTGACTCTGCACATGCCTCTCACTGTCGCTAGATGGTTCTTCCTGAAGTGCAGGAGAAACTTGCTGATGCATAGCCACATATGATTGCAGGAGCTGCTGCCTCTGCCGGGGTAGTGGGGGTGGGGGGCGAGGGGGGACATAATTCTCTCAGCAGGAGATAGACTTTTGTCTGGCAAAACACCTCAGAGGCTGCTTGGGGTGTGGGAGGTGAGTCAGCCAGGGCTTGTTCCTAAGGAGACCTTAAGTGGTCTGAGGCTTAGTGAGGAAGGTGGCTATTGCAGACATGATCTCCATGTGGTGGATGGTTGCCGTTAGACACTTTGTTGTCACTCAGTTTCTCTGCTGAGAGTGGGTTTAGCAAGTACCTGGGATCCCTGGCCTACTGATCCATCATCAATGAGAAACACCTGCTCTGGGGAGGAGGCCGAGAGGAAGAGCCCAGAGCCACCTCTCCCATCCCATCTGCCATCCCTGCTAACCTCCAGCAGTGGGTGGGGAAGGAAGGGATAGTTCAGTTCCTCGGCCTTTTGGCCTTTAGGAAACAATAGTCACAGGGACATTTACACAGATGAAGTCCTGCTTGAAAGAGCTTGTAGCCATCTCCATAATGTGACTTGAGATACTCTGGAATAAAGAGAGAAATGGGCAGATGCATGCTGAGGGATAGAGTTGATGCCCCAGTCTAGTGGCTCCCAGCATTGCTGGGATCTGGATGCCACATAGGCCTTGTCTTCAACTGGGACAGCTTCCCCAGTTTTCTTCAGCGGGCGGGTAAGCAGCACTGTGCTGACTTTTCTTAGTTCTAATGTCAAGAAATATGAAGATCTGGATGCCACATAGGCCTTGTCTTCAACTGGGACAGCTTCCCCAGTTTTCTTCAGCGGGTAAGCAGCACTGTGCTGACTTTTCTTAGTTCTAATGTCAAGAAATATGAAGTTGAGATTTACTAAATTATGCAAAAATCAAGGAGGAGCTGTGCCCTGGAAGAGTCCTGAGTTGTAGCCAGAGATTCTGCCACTAGGGGTCAGAGTGGTTGATCTCAAGGTCAGAATCCAAGAGTAGATTCAGAAGAGCATAAGTTTCTAGCTGACAAATGAAAAGATGCAGATGGCAATTACTGCACATAAACCACATTAAACAGGACATTGGAGCCCCTGTGAGGCTTTATCTGCTTTTTTAGTCTTCTTGAATAGAAGAGATGATTGGCATGAGCTTGGCTGGTTTGTTAGCTACACACAGATGCGTGCTTGCAGCTGTAGTTGAGCTTGTCAGGCCGTCAGGAGGAAATTGTATACTGTGCATTGAAGGGCACCTGATTAAAGAGGAAGCTAAATGTCCGCCAGTGTTGGCTGTGATTCCACTTTGACAGAATGAACATAAGAGAAAGGAAATGTTTTAGAACATTTGAGGACCTGGAGCGAATCTATAACAAGTTATTTTACACCTATGGTGGCTCTGTGGAATTAAAAAATAACACTTTCATAATCATCTTCTTTCATTTATCTATTAATCTCCTTACAGAAATTAATGGAGACAACTTTTACTTAAAAATTAAAATCATGTAAACTGGCAACTTAAATATGCCAGAAAGAGATCAGAAACCCTAGAGAGGAAGTGGAGAGAAAATTCTGCCCAGAACCTAAAAAGATAAGAGACACTAGTCATAAATGTAATTCTGACCCTCTCTTGTCTTGCTTTTCCCACCTCCCTATATATGTGACCCTGATCAAGTTGAATTTCCCATGGCTTCCCCCAAAAATATTATGCAAAATTTCCCTAGAATTTTAAAGGTGAAAACAGCATTCAGCAGCTTTCAGAGCCCAGAGACAGAGCCCAGGCCTGTCTCCTTTGGACAGGGCCCCTGCTCTGCAGCTCTCTCCCTACCCAGGAAGGTCATTCCCCATGTTTGTTCTTGACCCCAGTGCCTGTGAAAGCCCCTGTCCTGGCCTTGGCTCACACGGTGGGTGATGGGCCAAGGATGTTGTGCCTGAGATCAGGTCCTGAGAACAGGCCCATGGCCCCTGGACAGCCTTCTTCCCCTGCTCTGCTGAGAGGAGGAAACGTATACCCTGTGACTAGAGCTCGGCTCTCCTCCTCCAGCCCCTCTTTCTTCCCCTGGGGACCTCCTTAGTAGCTGTCGCTTGAATGGTGAGCAGCACTTGGAGGCTTTGGGGGCCGAGGCCAGCAGAGCAGGGAGAAGACAAGGGAGAGAGACAGGAGGCTGGAGCGTGGACAAGGCCTTGCAGGCTATGCTGAGAATGTGGGACTCTGTTTGACCCTCATACTCATGCAGCACTGGGTCCCCAGCTCCAGGGCTGGGGGACAGGCCTGAATACTCAGCCCACCAAGACTCCACTATCTGTGGACCTTGGTGGTGGAATCCAGCTAGGGTCAAAAGTGGCAGGTCCAGCTTGGGGCTCATTGTCCATCTGGGCTGCCCACCTCACCAGTGTCACTTCCCTGATTTCCATTACTCCCCAGTGCCTGCTCTCTGGGCTGTAGTCACATTGTAGTTCTTTCAGTTTCTTGAAAGATCTTCTTTCTACTCCTGCTTCTGGACCTACTCAAGACGATATAAACAAACTTCACCTGGCTGGTGCCTGCTCGTTAGGCAGCACTTCCAATGCCTCATCCTGGCTTAGGCCCCATGGCATCTTGAAGGTCCCCTTCTGAAACATTCACTTCATGTATGATTACATGCATAGGGTGCACATCCCTTTTTTTGTGGCCTAATTGCCTCCTATTTTGTGTGTGGCTCCAGTACCCTCGTTTTATTTGGGTACCAACCCTCCTCCACTCTCAACCTTTGTGCTTTGGGTAAAGTTGACCAACCCCTGGGCTCCAAGAGAGGAGGACATGACCTAGGCTAGGTCATTCAGTATAATCCACCCCCTTCAGTTCAGTGATTGGCTCAAGAATGGGCAGGTGATCTAAATAAGCCAATCAGGGCTAAGGACATATATGATCCCTGGATTTTTGTTTGAGTTTTTGGGATCACTAGGTCACTTACTTCCACTGGTCTAAGGTAGTGATGGTGTGAGCCTGAAGCTGCTTGGGCCACCATGAGTAGCCTGAGAATTGAACCAGCTCAGAGGGTGCAGAGCCAAGAGATGAATCCTAGTGACATCATTTAAGCTCCGAATGAAGGTGTACCTAAAGCCACATCTATCCTTGAACATTTCAGCTACAGGAGCCAATCGATTCCCTTTTTAAACATAGACCTGTTTGGGTTGAATTTGCTGTCAGTTGTAATTGAATAATCTAAATGACAGCACTGGTCTATGTTGTCTTCTGCCATGAGTGCAGAAACTGTATTTGTCTCCCCACAGCCTGGCTCAGAGCCTGGTGCACAGGAATGTTCAATAAACGAACAAAATGACAGCACTGGTCTATGTTGTCTTCTGCCATGAGTGCAGAAACTGTATTTGTCTCCCCATAGCCTGGCTCAGAGCCTGGTGCACAGGAATGTTCAATAAACGAACACAACTCTAAAAAGATACACAGGAAACTAATAAAAATGGTTACCTGCAGAGATTTGGGATGGCCCAATGGAGGGCAGGCAGGCATAGGAATAAGAATTTTTATATTGTTTGAATTTTGAGCCATATGAATGTTTTGTCCCTTCAAAAATTAAATTAAAAAAATATCCATGAGAGTGCAGAACCACGAAGAGCCATTCAATATCAGCTCTTCACAGCTGTGGGAAAGGACATTTATTTATCAGTGCGTTTTCAACTGGGGTAGCTTGTTTCATTGGGGGAGGCCCTGATAGACTGGACAGGAGTGGTTTGTTTTGGCTGAGGGAGAATAGGTGGGAAGAGAGATGCAGAACCTATGGGACCATCTGGGGAGGTCCGGCTTGGGCACCTCACCACAGCTGACAAAGCGGGAGGGAGAAGAATTAGGCCAAAAAGATGGGTGGAGCTATCAAAGATAGTCTTTCTCGGGGCCACCTGCCCCTGGCCAGACTTGATGATTTCCAAGACTCATTTCTTCTTCAACATGTTCCTTACACTAACCATCTGTGTGTCTGGACGCACGTCCTCTCACCAATCTGAGCCTGTTGACAAAGGGGCTGGTTAGTGATCTAGTCTAGTATCCCTTCCAGTTCTGGTGCTCACATTGAAGATGCCGTCTTCTCCCCACACCCCCTGCCCTAAAGCCCTACTCCTGTTCAGAAAGGATATGTCATAACCAGGGAACACATGTCCCTTCATGACACACCAAGCTTCAACACTGAAGAGTTTTGGAGTCAAAGCATCTATCAAGGGCATCCACAGTTCCTTCCTGTGTTTAAATATTGCTCATTAAGGGTAAGTAGAGGTGCTGACTTATCTAAGTGTGCAGCTGACATCCTTCCTGCCCTGCTCACCCACGTCCTCTAGGCTCCCTTGCAGGCCTCCAAGGGCCCTCCTGCCACAGCACGCTCCCACCCTGGCCAGGGGCCCTCAGCAGCTGAAACCTGTGCTAGTGACCGTGATCCTACAAAGGCTTCTGCTGTTCACTTCAGAGATTCTCATGGGGAAGGTGGGCCCTTCCTCTCCTTAGGAATGCAGTGGTGGCAGCGGCTGTGGTAGTCAGTGGTCAGGGGCAGACAGCTTTTGAGGCTGGTGGGGAGGGCTGTGGTGGAGGCTGGTCTGTGGGGCTGGAGGGGGGGTGGGAAGGCGGGAGTCCTGGTGGGAACATTCACCACAGGACTCAGGTTTCGATTCGGATATTATAGTAAATGAGACAATAAATACACAGTGACAGGACTGAAAGATGCTCATTGTGTCACAACAGTCAGCTCCTGGCATCCAGCTCTCATGGCAGGGCAAAAGCGACAGCAGTTGCTCACTGATGGGAGAACACAGTGGGGGAAAGGTGCCTTTCCAGCCTGGCAGAACCCCCTCCTAGAAGGCACTGTGAAAAACGACATATATGTATAGTATCTACTATCTATTATCTATGGTATATGTAATAAATTCTGTAATTATGTTACAATGTGGCCTGTACTTTTGTATTAATATGTTAATTTGCTCAATATAACAATTTAAACAGTATCAGAATTTTGTGACCTTGTTTTGAGACTTATTTTCTGATTGACTGGGAGGCATAAGAAGTGGGGGCAAAACAGGTTTTTCTTCTTTACTGGGAGGCTCTCTGGGGACATGGCTGGCCCACAGAGCCTTCCTCTGAGGGGGTGGCTCATGGCTGCCCAGGCAGTCAATGGGGAATTGGGATGACATGAAGTGCTGACCCAGCATCATCCAGTGTCCTGAGCACACCTTGCCCCTGCCCTTCATCTGCCTCGAGTGAGGGAAGTGCCATGGATGTCAGGTGCGTTCCATGCCAGGGGCTTCCGTACTGGGAGCTCCATGTCCCTGTCACCCGGTGGCTGGGATTGGATTGCTTGAACTCTTTGCCCAGAACATCATAATTCATACACCTATTTATTTTTGAAATTCGACTTTGATTGGCTCTTAGTTTCTCAAATATTTTTCACTTCTTTTTTCTCCCTGACTTCCCACTGCCAACAGGAATCTTATAACCAGTTCACTTTCTCACTCCCTCCTGGCCCCATGTCCAGCCCCCTTCTCCCGTGCAGCCCTTGACAAAAGTCTTCGCTGAGTGTGAGGTAATGGCTTACAAGCTTGTCGGCAGCCTCTCGTGCTGCGAAGCAAAGGGAGTGGGGCTGAGATACCTAAGCTATGGCAGGGAGAGATGAAGAAAGAACCAGAGGATGGGCCAGATGTTTGTTTTCCTTTTCTTTTTCAGTGCTGTGATTTTTAGAAGCTACGTAGGCTGTATGACCTGAAGTCTTGGACTTCAGCTAAATACTATGTGTCCACAGTATGAGTTATATTATGAGAAAGGGAGATGGTATACAAAACGAGTTTGGGCTGAAGCCAAATTTGGGTTGAAATCTCAGTTTAACAATTTAGGTGAACAATTTTCTGGGGAAAAATTACTAATTAATTTGACTCGAGAAGCAATAAAAATATGTATGAACTATTTTATCCTATTCCCTGCAATTTCCTGTATGTTTAAAATATTTCATAATAAAATATTTTTTAAAAAGCCAATAATGCTTAACAGATATTTCTTTTAGGGAAAAAATTAGCCACTCTCATTCATAATTGTTACTAATATAAATTGATACAGTCTTCTGGTCCCAGGTGCCTCGGCCGCTGCAGGTTACCACGCAGACATGGCCGAGTCCAAGAACCACACCACACACAACCAATCCCAGAAATGGCATTAAGAAACCTCGACTACAAAGATATGAATGTCTCAAGGAGGTAGACCCCAAGTTCCTGAGGAACATGGGCTTTGCCAAGAAGCACAAGAAGGGCCTGAAGAAAATGGAGGCTAACAATGCCAAGGCCATGTGTGCACATGCTGAGGCTATCAAGGCCCTTATAAAGCCCAAGGAGGTCAAGCCCAAGATCCCAAAGGGCACCAGCTGCAAGCTTGATTGACTTGCCTACATTGCCCACCCCAAGCTTGGGAAGCATGCTCGTGCCCGCATTGCCAAGGGTCTCAGGCTCTGCCGCCCAAAGGCCAAGGCCAAGGCTCAAACCAAGGCCCAGGGCGTGGCTTCAGCTGCAGCTCCAGCTCAGGCTCCAAATGGTGGCAGGGCCCCCATAATGGCTCTAGAATAGGGGCCTCTGACTGCCAGTGTGACTACAGAAAGACTGGTGTGACCCCTGGGCTGCTGTTCTTCTGTTTGTGAATAAACCTGAGGCAGGAAAAAATTGATACAATCTTGTAAAAGGGCAATTTAGCAATATCATCTAAATTAAAAACGTGTATATTCTATGACAGAGCAATCCAACTTTTTTGGGGGTGGGGGGGGCTTAAAAGAACCACCATTTATTTTATTGTATCTCCAATTTTGTGGATCATGAATTCAGATAGGGCTCACCTGGGCAACGCTTCTGCTCCACACCAGCTGAAGTCACTTGCTGGTATTTAGATGGCAGATGGGCAATTCTGGAGGGTTCCAGGCAGCTTCACTGAAGTTGGAAAGGCTGGGCTCTACTGGCACCATCAACCAGAGTGCCTACATGTGGCCTCTTCAGCACGCTGATCTCAGGTAGGTTGGATTTATTACCTGGCAGACTATATCCATGGCCTTGCTGCTCAAAATATGGTCCACAGACCAGCAGTATAGGTATCACCTAGAAGCTTATTAGAAATGCAGAATCTCTGGCCAGCAATCCCACTTTTAACAATCTGTTTCTAAGTGATACTAGCAAGTATGTGTCCAGATATATGTACAAAGACATTCCCTGAAGCATTGTTTATAACAAAAATGCAGAAACAGAAATTTCCATGAAGAGAAAAATTTCTTTAACCAAAGAAATCATGGAACATCCATACCATGAATACCAAGGAGCCATTATAAGAAATGAGATAAATCTATGTATACTGGCCTGATAAGATGTCCACAATATACCATTAATGTAAAAAAACAAAAAGAAAAAAAAAAGCAAATGACAGGATAATATATACAGCAGGACCCATTTTATTAAGAAAAAAAATCTCAGTAAATGTCTCTATTATCTACCCATCCCTCCACTGCAAATCCAGAAGGATGGACACCAAATGAGCACTGTTTATCTCTTGGGATAGTGAAGGGATTTCTGTTTTTTTATATATTGTATTTTGATGCACAAAAAAGTGAGAGTATGAAATAATTTTTTGTTTTTCTGTATATTAAAAAAAAACCCTTAAAAACAAAACCAAATCACTACTCTGGAAATATTTGTGCTGAACAGTCATGCTGAAAGATTATGAAGATATGGTTTCCCAGTCTCAAAGTGCCTGTCAGCACAAACCCACTCACCCTCGTAATTTCCTTACCCAGACCTGCCAAGGCTGTCACCTTGATTTCCAATCTTTTACTGTAGGTGAGAAATCGTCTCATTGTTCCTCTTTAGCTTTAGATCCATTTAGATTCCCTGAAGTGCTTCAGAAATTGATTTTTGAAGTGAATCAGTTAAAATATTCCAATTTGCTTCCAAAGGTGGGGCCACAAGCTCAAGGCAACAAGGGCTTCTGTGTAGAAAGGGTTGCTAAACTTCCCTGGTAAGATTCAAGTATTTGGTGCCTATCCTTTTTTTAAAAAAACAAAGACAGGTAGTTTAGACTAGGGAGGATTTCTATTTTCAGTCAGAGAAAAACATTTAATCCCACCACTAGGGATACTGTTAACAATAGTGGACAGATTTTAATGAAAAATGCAACACAGAGAAGTGTTTTGGGTGCTTTTCCTGAGAGACCAAAGCTCAACGAAGAAACTAGATCTGGTCCTCAGTGCAGGTCTGCCCCCTATGGGCTAGAATCTCAACTTATTAGTTTCGCTAAGTCTGTATGGGGCTCAGAATGGTGGGTCTTTTAAAATCCCTGAGTCCCTGGAGCCAAATTTGCCCCTTTCTTTCTCACTGTAACTAGCTCCACCCCTATAAAGGCCGCTTCAGGGCCTCTCTCCTTTGCTCAGGAATGGCCAGAGTTGAGCTCAGAATATGACTTGATGACTCAACAGCTGACTCAAGGGCTGGCCCGTGGCTCACTTGGGAGAGTATGGTGCTGATAACACCAAGGCCGCGGGTTCAGATCCTATATAGGGATGGCCGGTTAGCTCAATGGGTGAGCGTGGTACTGACACCACCAAGCCAAGGGTTAAGATCCCCTTACCGGTAGTCTTAAAACAACAACAACAACAAAACAACAACAACAACAACAAACAGCTGACTCAAAATCACCAAGAACCATAAAAGGTTGAGAAGTGCTTTTCTTTTTCCTTCTCTGGGACTAGTGTCTCTCTCTAGCATTGACACATAGGTTAGCAGTTTCGATTCTGATCACATTAAAATCAATGATGTGCAACAGGGGGCTGTCTAGTGTTGAATTTCACTAGGTTGTGAAATAGCCTAAGTGCACCAATTCTGCCTGTAGACTTTTGATGTCTGGTGTTGGGCAGGGTCAAAAACACCTGACATTAAAAGCCAATTATTATAATTCCTTAGGAAATGACCCATGTTTTACCAACCCCTACTCCTGTCTTATGACTAGGGCCTCTGGGGCCTGTTGCCACACACTTGCCACAGTGCAGGTGGGCACTTCAGTAATACGCTTGTGCTTTGAAGGCTCCCTTTAAACAGGTTACTTTGGGTTTCCTGCTGTAAGACTGAAGCTTGGTGGGACTAAAACATGTTTGAGGCAAAACAGGAATAATGTTGAAGGAGGAAACCAATCTAGAATCATGGCAGAAAGTCTTCTTTAAGGCATGCATTTTTACATTGAACAGAGATCTTAGCAAATAATTCATATTTACTAAGCAATTACTATGTG
Source organism: Galeopterus variegatus (assembly GCF_000696425.1). Classification (NCBI taxonomy): domain Eukaryota; kingdom Metazoa; phylum Chordata; class Mammalia; order Dermoptera; family Cynocephalidae; genus Galeopterus; species Galeopterus variegatus. Next base: position 1,373,114 of record NW_007726134.1, on the reverse strand, counting down.
CCAGGGGCTTTCCTAAATGCTTTGCCTAGATTATTTCATGCACTTCCTCCCGCATTACTGTGAGGTGAGCATTCTTATTTTCCCTGTTTCACAGGCTGGGGAGAAGAGGCTTGGGGGTGGGAGGGTACAATAAATGACCTGTATGTAGACTATCACATGTCCCTTAAATCGTAGAGCCAGGATTCAAACCAGGCAGTCTGACTCCATGCCTGTGCACCTAACCTCACTTAATGCAGCAGCTCCTTTAGGGGTAGACTCTGCTGATTAACGAGGGCAAAGGCAAGAAGTGGGTGAAGCTCCTTTGCTGAGGACATGGTGTTGAGCTTCATGAGTGCACACATTATCCATATCTTTAAAGTTGGGGTCATGGGTCATACAAACCTTTCCTTCTCATTCTGTTGGCTTATCACTGGATCTGGCTTATTTCAAAAAAAATTTGTGCTGTAACTAAATTAAATACCTAAAATTCTTCCATAAAAGCTGAGTGGAAAGAAGTCCAAGTGGTGTTTAGTGCCTAGACAGTTGCAGAAAGAAACCAAGGACAGAAGGAAGGGTCTTAAAAGGCATTTGCTGGGTCCATCTAGAACCAAATGCTGAGGTTGGAGATATTTATAATAGGATATGCCTTAATACAACTGAAACACATCTTGTTTAATCCCATCCCTCAAGAAAAATGTAAAAAATAAGGCATTAAATTATTTGATAAGTTTATTCCTAATTTTTTCCTTTATATAACTGCCTTCCACATTTAAAAAATATAAATTTTCTTTGATTATTTGCTCATGGTTTTAAGAATTAGGATAATTGGTTGAAAGTGTATGAATATTTTAATCCAATTATGAATCCAATCTGTTTTCCAAGAAGTTTTACCAATTTATACTTAACACTAGAAGATTTTGACATTGTTTCTCTCATAGCACCAGTATTGTATTATAGTATATTTTTTCAGTTTGAGAAATGAAAAATTTCATTTTTCTGCTTTAATTTCCATCTCTATGAACATCTTCGAATGTACTTATTAGCCACGAGTGTTTTTTTGGGGTGTGTGACTTGTCTGCTCATGTCCTTCACCAAATTTCTGTTAAGATTTTTCTAATTCATTTTTAAGAGTTCTTTATGCATTAAGGATATTAATCTTTGTATGTTAAATTTGTTCTTTATCAACTGACTTTAAATTCAATTTGTGATGTTTTCCTTTGTTTTTATGTTGAGAAAATAATTTTCTATCTAAACATTAAGAAAATAAATTGAAAAAGTTATTTGATAACAAATCTACAATTTTCCCTACATACCTTGTGAATGTCACTTTTAAAAAATCTTGAATTTAAGAACTTATCTTGGCTTCTAAGTTATGTAAAGTTTTTCTATTGACTTAAAATTATTTTCCATGCACTTTCTAGAGTCCTGCTTTCTATCTACTATTGTTAATAAGTGCTGCTCTTTGCAATGGAAGATGGTACTAATATCTCACTTTCTAGAGGGACACATGCACTGAGATGCCTCTCCTAGTAGGGAAGGATTTGCACTGTCCTCATTTGGAGGTTGCTATTTTCTGTGTAAGGTGAGTGAGTCATTACGGAACTCAAAGCTTGACTTGGCATTGACACCACACTGTTTCTAGAGATTAAGAGAAACACTGATGACAATATGCACCGAATCCTAAATGAAATAACCATTTTAGAATGATTACATCTTCAAAAGAGATTCATGAAAGTTTCATCCTGGGAAATTAAAAATCATTTAGTATAACCTTGTGTTTTTATACTGACAGTAAGAGCTCTTAGAAAATAATTTTTTTCTACAGGTGAGAATACTGAAGCCCCAAAAGGAAAGTGACATGGCCAAGGTCTTATTGCTGTTGTGGATTTCAATCTTGGCTGCACACTAGAATAACTGGGAGAGTTTTTAAAAAGTACTGATGCTTGGGCCTCACTGCAAACAAATTAATTAGACTGTCTGGGCCTACATACTGGCACTTTTTATAGCTCTTCAGTTGACTCAACCTGGAGCCAGGGTTGAAAACTACTGAGCCAGACAAGAACCCAGGTCCCAATGCTGTCCCAGAGTTATATCAAATCTATGGCAGTCTCTCATTCTTCATCCATGAGCCCGTGGCAGATTTGACTCATGGATTATGCAACTCTTTACTGCTGTGCTTAACTGGCCTGCTTCTCATACTCTTCCTCGAAGCTACCACCTGTCCATGAGCATCAGGAGACAACCTTAAACCTAGCTATTATACCTGGGCACTGTATTTTGCTTCCTCTAAAGAAAATCACACAAAATATCTGGAAGTACTATTCTAGAAAAACTGGGATTGCATATTCTCATACTCCAGTGTGTTCATGTGAGTCCGTGAGGGCTCTGCAGGGGAATGTGAGGGCGAAAGCCCTGTGTTACTCAATTGACGCTCTGCTCTAGTTCCTCTCACAGAAAGGTACTTCTTCTCTTCATGCACAGATGAATCCTACTCTATTTACAACCTATGTGACTTTGGGCAAATTTCTTTGTGCCTCAGTTTCCTCACCTGTAAGTATGAATAATGATGAAACTATCTCATGGGTCCAATCCTTCTTGCTTCTCTTCTGGTATTGTTCTCCAGCAAAACTGGAGGCTGGGTCCTCATTATTTTCCAGCTTTTTTAATCTATCTATATCCCAATCTCCTCAGTCCCCTGATACTAAGTTGCTCTGATGAACAAATCCTCAATAACAGTTAGTCCTTAGCCTCACTTCCAAGTACCCAGAGTGCCTGTAAATGGCTTTCTGAAGACAATGAGTTCATTTCAGCACACTTTTTAAAAAGTACTGTGTACTCTTCTAGTCAGATATGAACTTTGCAGTCTGCTAACAATTTGGATCCTATTTAAATGAATTCTACCCAAAACTGAGAGCAAAGGTTGTAGACTGCTGACCCGGATGCAAAAAAACATCAGTCTAGCAGCCTGAGTCACCACCCAGGGCCAGCATCTGAGCCTTCATCACACACGGAAACTACCTTGTTTCTAGTAGGGGCCAGTTTCAGTTAGATCCTTGAGGTCAGTCAATCTGCCTAGAGCTCTGATCCCTATTGCTTTTTGGTTCAAATATAAGTTCCTTCCAGTCTCTCAACCCAATACTGCTCCATTCTTCTTCCTCATCTCTTGCCATGCCTTGCTTCCCCACCCTCCCCCACCGCTGCCCCCTGGCCCACTCCATTCACCACGTCTTCTGGAACGCCCATTGCATGGTAAGGGAACTCCTCATGCCCTCACCCTGCCTTCACTGAGCATGGCTTTCTTGGGACTGAGATCCTTTCCTTCTCAGAGAGTGGGGATGTCATTCTTCTCCTGAGTTCTACAGGTGAGGATGTACAAACCTCCTGGAGAGAGAGCGTAACTGTGAACAACAGTACCACACACAGAATACATGTCACTTGGAAAAGTGCTTGTCATCTTTCAACTGCTTCTTCCAATTAGTTCAATTTGCATACCATGGGACTATGTAGAACAGGTTTAATTCTTAAATCTATCCTACTTACCTTTCTAGTGCAGCCTCAGGTCTTACCACTCCGTTTCTCCACATTCACTGTAAAAATCAAGCTGAATCTATTTACATGTAGTTCCTCAGAACACATCAAGCTCTCTACTGCCTCAGATCATCTCCTACAAGGAGGAAGAATCTCCTTCCGTGTCACCCTGATTTAAATGCCTGTCCTGTGTAAGGACCCATTTACTTCTCTCCGAGAGCATTCATCAGCCATCTCAGTAGTAAGTGGTTCACTTTTTTCCTCTGCTGTCTGAAAGCTCCAAGAAGACACAGATGGTATCTTTTTGAAACCCACGTTTCTCTCACCCCAGAATCTGAACTCTACTACATACCATATCTGCCAAAGTGTGGATAGCACAACACTGGGGCCACCAAGGTATTTTTAGAGGAACAGTATTCATACCATTTTCAACCTAGAAGGAAACATTTATGTCATTAAATCCAACTCTCATTTTACAGATGAGCCCAAAGACACAGCAGCTTATTCAGTGCCCCAGGTAGTGGGACGACTCTCCCAGAGAGTTTCCCCTGTACCACTGAGAGACTTCAAAAGCTCGAAATCTAATCTCCAAGAGGAACACAATAAGCACAGAAAAAATTACAGTGCAAGGTATTATATAAGAAATAGAAAGTTCAAAGGCAGATGGTAGGAGCAGAAATCATATCTTTAGGCTGGGGTGGGTGTGGGTAAGGAGGATTGTGTACAGTAATTCTCAGTCTTTCTGGCCTCAGGACCTTTTTACAACTCCTAAAAATGACTGTGAATCTCAAAGTACTTTTTTCTTTTTTGGTGGTTATATCTATTGATATTTATTGTATTAGAAATTAAAACTAAGAACACTAAAAACATGTAAGTAGTATATACTTAATAAACCCATTACACATTATCAAGTTTTTATGACAATAACTGTATTTCCCAAAACAGATGTATGAAGAAGAGTGGCATTTGTTTTACATTTCTGTTAATTTTTTAAATCTCTGCCTTAACAGAAGACAGTTGGATTCTCCTACCTATTGCTGTGTTCACTCTCTTGAGACAGGTTGTTTTGGTTGAGGCCCTAGAAGAAAATTAGGCCTTATACAGACATGTAGTGGGAAAAGAGAAGAGTATTTTAATAGTCTTTTTAGAGAATTGTGGATATTCTTCACTACTACATCAAAACTTGACAAGTGCTAGTTTCTTAAAAGTTAGTTGCAACATGGAAACTGAAATTATATCAAATAAACTTTCAGTATTCTTTATGTTGAAATCCACTGGTCTCTCTCACACTTTAAATGCATGCTTTTGTTATAGCTTGCATTAGTTATTTGGCAATATTGGTTTGATGAATTACACAGAGCTTCCGAATACTGTCATATTTCATTGTATATATAGTATCAAAAAAAAAAAATCGCTTGTTATTATCACCACTAGTCTCATCAGGAGAGAATTTAAGTATTGGGGAAGCTGTCATGCTCGTGGTGGTGTATACAAGTTTTCCAAAATTCTAATTTTCACTTAGAATACTGTCAATTATTTTCCTGGAGGTGACTCACTTTATTAATTTTCAGGATACCCATAGTGTGACTGTCGGTTGTTCTTTCAAGCAAAAATGGCTTCCATGAAAAAAATGGTTTGTTCAGCTTACAACTCAGACAACTGCACAAGTGCTTTATGTGTACTTCCTATTTAGTCACATGGGATATTAAAAAAGATGTTTTTGAAGGCTGAAATTAATACAATTAGTATTTTTTAATGCCTTTATCAAGGACATTCTTAAGTGAAGCTGGCTTTTTTTTTTACCACAAGTGCATGGCGCCACCACTTCGAATGGTGCTTAGTGAGGGGCCAGCAGTGTTACCTACTGTTTGCACCATCAGTGCAAACGTCATCGTGGTGAAAAAGGAAATTAGTGTCTTAGTGTTATGAAAATATTTGACCTTGTGGACCCCCTAAAGACTCTTACAGACTCCCCTGAGAGCGGACCTCACTTAGAGAACCACTGGTGTACAAGATGCTGGCTTTGAAAAATGAGTGGGAATTTGATAAGATGAGGGAGGGCAGTAAAATGTGAGGTGTGTCTCAGGAGCAGTGGTAGACAGGTTGGCTGGAGGAGGAGGAAAGGAGAGGAAGATGAAACTGAAAAGATACTGTGAGAAACCTGGAATGGCTTCATGATGACCCACTTCGGTTTAAGCCACACAGGAAGAGGGAGGCTAGGGGGAGCATTTTTTTTTTTAGGAAAGTTGTAGCTTCAGCTTATATAAAATAAAGGTGGCTATGTTTACGTTCACTAGTTATAAAATAAATACAGAATGAATAAAACAAACATGTAGCCAAATGATCTGCTGTAAGAAACATGCTCCACTATTACTTTAGACAATATTCATTTTAGAAGGAAAAAGAATGAGAACACTTATTACGCACTTATTCTAAACTGAACACTATGCTAGTCACTTTTCATATGTTATACGATTTCATCTTTACAACAAGCTTACAAGAGAGATATCACCATTCATATAGATGAGGCAATTGAAGCCCAAAAAGTAACTTTCTAAGGGACATAACTCTCAATTCTAATTCTGTAACTCTTCATTTAGTCATGTATATCTCAAGGCATTTGGGGAATGTCAAATTTAATTACCATCCACTTATATAAGCTTTTAAAACAAGGTATAAAATTGTGTCACAAACCCAAAGAAATATAAGATGTAAAACTTCTAAAGAAACTGTATATTTTGAATTTTTTCTTCGCTTCAGGAACTATTTGAACAATAGATATGTCTGACTACTGGGAGCAGTATCTTGGCTGTAGAGATTTTGTTAAGAACATAAAAGTTGAGAAAAATCAGCATTTGAAATTTACTGCTAAGCGTCATCATAGTATTATTGAATGCAATGACTTTCCCCGCCAGTATTTTGAAATATTAAGTCAGTAAAAAGAGGGAAAGCGATTTAGATTCATAATCTGATGCCATTTTCTTTGGCCCAAGAAAAAAAGGGTTTTAAGTTTACCGACATCAACAAACAGGGTCTGGATATAGTTTGTCACCGTATCAACATGGTCTGTTCTTCCTGAACTTGGACCTATTCCTCTGAATACCCATGCTCTTTTACACATGCATGTACACACACACACACTCTCTCTCACACTCTTAAACTTATGGCATGCTTCTCTTCCCCCAATGTGAATAAATAAATTCTCTGTTTACCTGCATGGATAGAAACTTTTTTGTTGACATTTTTAAAGAAATTATCAAAATTATTTCAAATTAATGCCCATATAAATGTTTGCTATAAAAAAAGTAAATACAGAGTAAAGCTATTTATTATTTACTCATGTCTAGGCGGGATAAGGGTATGAGAGTATATACAGTTCAAATAAAGTAGTTACCTGGCTTGACAATAGACAGTTGGCAAAGGTAGAAAATTATTACACACATTGAAAACAAATAGGCAAAACATCTTGAAAGTTTTAGAGACTTTGCACTTTTAATTTACAGAAACTATGCTTTTTCTTCTATACTGATACTAAAATGGTTGCATTTTGGCTTAAATTACAACTGGTAATAATTATCCATTTGTATATAAACACAATACTCTTTCCACATTTTAGATTAAAAATAGTACAATATTAAAAAGTATATAAATTGCCAAAAAAAGGGGAACTCATGCATACATTTCGGACATTAAGGAATTATTGTAATTGTTATTATGGGATACCAAATATGGGCAATGTATGCCACTTTCAGGATAGTTTTAACAAAATAATAATAAAAGAAAAAAAATGAAACAAGGTAATTTTGTCCCTCCAAAGAACAGGCAAAGTAGTTGAAAATTTTTTTAAGTTAATGAGTTAGTAAATTTGCTCATTGGGATTAAAAAAAAAAGAAATCACCATTATGATTTGGCACTAATGTGCCAAATTCCACGAAGTTCTGAATGTGCGGATCTTGTTGTTCTGTTGCTTTTTAGAATAGGTGACTTCAGTCCATATCCTCCTATATTCCTGACACAATTACAAAGAGATGTAACTTTAGAAAGTAAAGAATTTTTATTGAAAGATAATATCCGTAGACATATCCTTAATATAAAAATGTGAGTGTTGGCCACTATGAGATCTGCTAGGTTGCAAGCTAGCGTTATTAAAGTAAGTTTTACAAGTAAGCAAGTGTGGCATATCTAGGAAGAGGATTTTAGTGATTCCTCACTTCAGTAGGGTGGTTGAAATGCATTCGGCATAAGACTAAGCAGATCATAAATTTGCTTCAATTTTTCCCTTTCAGAGTGCCCTACGTCACACATTTGAACTATATAGTAGACACATGTGGCAGATTAGCAAGTACCCAGAATCTCTTGATGGGGCTGGGAGCTGGAAACTTTGAGGTAAATTATTTCCTAAATGTTCCTCAACTTTCAGTGATGTCAAGAAGAAGCCCGGTAGGTTACCTGATACCTGATGGTTTAGTTATGCTTTATTTCTCTTTTCATGTACTCATCTAATAAACAATATGTCAGCCTAATCCTAACAGAAAAATCCATAGGCTGCCTGAAAAATTATCTTACTTGCTGTTCACTTCACTTTATGAAGTTTTAGGTAATGCCTAAAAATGGCTAGAAAGTACCTGGAAAATCCAACAATGACCAGTCTGTATTAAAATTTTTGTGATTTTTAGGTATATCAAACCTTTTTTTAATATATAAATGGATGTTTGTTAAAACAGAAAACTAAATAACTTTTGCAACCTAAATGAACAAAAGGAGGAGAAATAAGCTAAAACTGGTAACATATACTTATCATTATTGTTCATAACACTGCTTTGAGTTGGTAAGATAAGATCAGATGTAAGGCAGTGTTTTTACAACCTACCTGTATTCCTGAAAACCACTGATCACTTGGTTTCTGCTACATAAAAATTATGATCTTTGGCAACAACAGATATGACTGGAGGAGGTGATATAGACACCCCTACAATGACCTCTCTGCCCTGGCCAGCTTTACTCCTTTAACTGCTATATATGAGGAATGTTTACACTACGTGTATTAGCAGCCAACACTTCAGTTGCTAATGAAAGGCTACATATTTGTATGAAACTCCATAATCAAAATGGAGATAGGAGATAGGCTTGCAAAGAATTTGTATACTTGTTACCTTACTAAGTGAAATGCCCATATATCAAAAAGGAATAATTCCAAAGTGTTATAGCACTTTATCTTCCCAAGTCCATTTGGTCTTCAAAAATTTGTGTAGTTAAATTAAATAAAATCCACTGTCTTTTTCCAAAGGACATGATATTGCTATCTACCTTTACCTAATATTTATGATGATTAATGAAGACCTCTCATGGATGCATTTGTTCAAATGTGAAAAGTCTACATTCTTAATGTTTACCACAAACCCAACGAAGGTGATGATCTGTCTGAAGGTCAGTTAGTTCTTCAATAGTTCTCCAGCTACACTGGCAGGCATATGCTCGTGTTCCTTTCTTCTTTATCAACTTTGTTTTTAATTTGTGGAATTCTGGCATGTTGTTCCTATTAGTAAAACAGAAAGGTTTTACCATAGTGGCTTTGTTCAGTGCTTAATGACTCAAAGAAAAAAGTTCTAATTGCTTTATTTTACTATATTTATAATATCTGAACAATAAACAACCTTGGTCCCCTCACATTAACAATATTCTCTTTCTGATATTTCTTTGATATTCAGTACTTTTAAATATGATCCTCAAAGTCTATTTATTTAGGCTGTTATAGAACACAATGACCTAAAAGGCTGAAGAATTATTGATTTGTCCTCAGAAATGACATGATATGAGAATAAAATGGGAAGAATGTTGGTTCACCTCCTACCTCAGATACTCACCTATGCCATATTGTAAAAGCCTGCAATATGGCAAGTGGAGAGAGAATAATAGGCTTCTAATGAAATAACTATAGAAAATTTTCATCAATAATCAAAGAAGACACAAATAGATGGAAAGATATCCCATGTTCTTGGGTTGGAAGAATTATAAAAATGTCCATTTTACCCAAATCTTTTTACACATTCAGTGTAATCCCTATCAAAATACCAATGATATTCTTCACAGAAACAGAAAAACAATCTTAAAATCTGTAAGAAACCACAAAAGACTCTGTATAGTTAAGCAATCTTGAACAAAAAAGAACAAAGTTGGAGGCATCACACCTCCTGACTTCAAAATACAGTATAAAGTTATAGTAACCAAAACAGCACACGATACTGGGATAAAAACAGACAAATAGACCAATGGAATGGAATAGAGAGACCAGAAATAAACCCACACACTTACAGCCAATTAAGTTTTGACAAAGGTGCTAAAAATATACAATAGAGGAAGGACAGCCTCTTCAATAAATGGTACTGGGAAAACTAGATAGCCACATGCAGAAGATTGAAACTAGACCCCTATTTCTCACCACACAAAAATATCAACTCAAAATGGATTAAAGACCAAAATTTAAGACCCCAAACTATGAAACTATTGGAAGAAAATGGGAAATGCTACACGAAATTAGAGTGGGCAGCACTTTTTTGAACAAGACTGTAGAGGCACAGGCAACTAAAGCAAAAATAAACAAATAGGACTACATCAAACTGAAAAATTCTGTACAGCAAGGGACACTATCAACAAACTGAAGAGACCACCTACAGAATGAGAGAAAGTGTTTGCAAACTACATATCAGACAAGGGGTTAATATCCAGAATACATAAGGAACTCAAACAACTCGATAGCAAAAAACCCCAATAACCCAATTAAAAAATTGGCAAAGGACCTGAGCAGACATTTCTCAAAAGAAGACATATAAATGACCAACAAGCACATGAAAAAATGTTACTCAAAAAAATTACTCAAAACCACTAATCATCAAGGAAATGAAAATTAAAACCACAATGAGATATCATCTCATCCCAGTTAGAATGGCTAATATCAATAAGACAAAAAATAACAAATGCTGGCAAGGATGTGGAGAAAACAGAAACCATACATTGTTGGTGGGAATGTAAATTGGTATAGCCATTGTGGAAAACAGTATGGAAGTTCCTAGGAGAACTAAAAATAGATCTATCTTATGATCCAGCTATCCTGCTACTGGGTATATACCCAAAGGAAATGATATCAATATATCAAAAAAGACACCTGCACTCCCATGTTCATCCCAATGCTATTCACAGTAGCCAAGAGATGAATGGATTAAAAAATTGTGGTATATATACAGAACGGAATACTGTTCAGGTATAAAAAGAAACGATATCCTATCATTTGCAGCAATATGGATGGAACTGGAAACCATCATGTTAAGTGAAGTAAGTCAGGCACAGAACGACAAATACCATATGATCTCACTTTTATGTGGAATTAAAAAAAAAAATAAAAATACTACAAGAAGCAGTCAGTAGAATAATGGTTACCAGAGAATGGGAGGAGTCAGGCACAGAACGACAAATACCATATGATCTCACTTTTATGTGGAATTAAAAAAAAAAAAAAAAATACTACAAGAAGCAGTCAGTAGAATAATGGTTACCAGAGAATGGGAGATGAGGGGGTATGGGAGAGGAGAAACGGTGGATTGATGGGTAGAAAACTATACTATCTACCACAAGTGAATCATTGTGCAGTATATGCATGTATTGAAACAACACACTATACCCCATAAATATGTACAAATGAATGTTAAAATTTAAAAAAATCATTAATAGAGAAGAAAATGCCTGTTATTTCTATATGTTGAACTCAGACTGTATCTTTAATTTGTTTCAATGATCTGTTTATTTATACTATCAGCAATAAAATATATGCCTATCCTGAAATAAATGTTAATATGTTAAGACAATTAAATCAATGAGCAGGACCATCATATAAATAAATGATAACCATTAGTTTTGATGCTGTTATAAAAAAAGATTAGAGAAGTGAATTTAGGTTTAACTAATAAAAATAAATTATGATTTTCATAATAATTCTGTGGTAAAATAAAAAAATTAAAAGTGAAAATGATGAAAAATATACAAAGTGAAACAATGAATTACAGTATAAGCAATAAAAAAAAGAAATCCAGTGCTACCCTTTACTTGCAGATATCACTCTGAAAGAAGGCAGGCTACAAAGTGCCCTCTAGTGGTCAACGGGCACCACATTCAGTACTGTAGTGTACAAAATTCAGGCAGAAGGTTAGAATGGTTAGAATGCAACAAAACCTGAAAGATTTTCTGGATGAAATGTCTGATTTCAGGAAACTGAGACTCTGACTAGCTAAATTACTTAGCTAAGGTTATGGTGAACTGAGGAAATGAATCATGTAAATTTTATCAGAAATTAAAAAAAAATCTGTGAAGATTAATTCTAGGCGCCAAATTGATTAGATTAACAAATATGGAGAAACCTGGTAAAGCTATCTTTTTAAATGTGTCCATGAGGGTGTTTTTAGAAGGGATTAGCATGAGAGCCTGAGTGGACTGGTTAGGAGAGATCTGCCCTTAATATAGGTGGGAACCATCCAACCTGCAGGGGCCTCAAAGAGAGTAAAAAATGGAGAAAAAGGCAAATCTCTCTCTCTATCCACTGGAGTTGGGATACACTCTTCTCTCCTGTCTGTGGACATCAGAGCTCGAGACTCTACAGCTTTTGGGTTCCTGGACTTATACCAAGAATGCTACAGGCTTCCCTGGTTCTAAGTCCTTTGGACTTGGACTGAGCCACACTACCTGTGTTCAGTTTGCAGGTGGCCTATTGTGGGATTTCTCTTCACAATTGCGTGAGCTAATTCCACTAATAAATCCCCTCTCATCCTATTGGTTGTGTCTCTCTGGAGAACCCTGACTAATACAACATCCAAAGCTAAATTGGTTAAGTGAAGGAAAATGTCCTTTATTTAATCTGCAATACATTTTGACAAACTTAACATTTGATTGTTGACTAAATCCTTAATTAGAGATTTTAGGAATTGGAATCATAAATAGCCAGGGATCTAATTAGGACATTTCAAATGCTTTTTAAGAAGCACATATCTTTAAAACTTAGAAAGGAACCATTCCATTATTTTCCCTTAAAAAAACAAATGGTTTAATAGAAAAATAAAAGCATCTTATTTAGTTATTGTGGCAGGGTGGTCAACAATTATAGCTTATGTTTCTTTTAGAAAATTCTACAACTTGTCAAAGTTAGGATACACTTATTTCCCTCATCTGTAAAATCTGGACAATGAAACTGCCTCAGGGTTAAGTGTATCTACCTTACCCTGTATCATATCAATGATTTATATTTGGATGGTGGAAACAGCCTTATTCTGTAGTTATTCCATTCTCCTATCTCCCAAACACATTCCTAAGCATCTTGAGGGCTGAAATAATATTTTCTACCGATTTAAATAACTACTACTGTTTATTTTTGAAAGTTTAATAAATCGCCTAGTTGTCAGTTTTATCCAAAAGTGTGTACTTTTTCAAACTAGGCTGCCACAGATCTAGGGTAAACCAACTGATGTTCTTGATGACCCTGAGACACTGCAAGTTCCTCAAGTACCAACTAAGTCACCATTCATTTACTTTATGTCTGTGCTCACCCACTGTTTTGATAATACATGGATTTTATTACTTTATGCTAGTTTTATAAAAATTCATGGTTCCTCTTGGTGACATATGGGAATTACTAATCACTTATTAGATCAACCAGAAGATAGTAAACAGCAGAGAGTTTAGAAAAGTCAGAAAAGGCAAAATGAACCTGAAATTAAAGCTAACTTTTCTGAAGTCACTTCCAGTCAAGATGGCACAATGATGGTCCCCAGTGTCCCTCTCTCCCACAAATCAACTAATTTACAACTATAAAAATGTAACAACAGCCAAACTGGGGTCACTAGAGCTCAGGGGAAGAGGAGGAGAGACCTATGGAGTTTATGAAGATGAGAGAAGCCATGAGGAGAGGAAGAAAAACTGCTCAGAGCACTTCATGCCACGGCCGCTTTAAGGCTGGAGCTGCTGAGCGCATAGAGCAGGAGATGGCAGAAGCCACAGCTGTGCCCTTCAGATGGAGTTGCTTGGAGATGGCAAGGGAACAGAGGGTCTTTGTGGTCCCCAGGACAGCAAGACCACTAACAGGGTTCTTCATGCCACGGCCGCTTTAAGGCTGGAGCTGCTGAGCGCATAGAGCAGGAGATGGCAGAAGCCACAGCTGTGCCCTTCAGATGGAGTTGCTTGGAGATGGCAAGGGAACAGAGGGTCTTTGTGGTCCCCAGGACAGCAAGACCACTAATAGGGTTCTTGTGGACCCACACAGGAGTGAGGAGCCAGAACAACTGAAAAAAGGAGCCACTCAGAGGCCAGTGAGTCACTGAAAGGGACCAGTGCAGGGCCCATCCCATGGGAAGTGTTTGGAGCACAGGCAGTGGTGGAGACAGGCCCACCGGGGGAACACTGGGACACTACAAGGTCAGCCGATCCGCCCCCCAATTAGCACAGGACCACTCAGAGGAGACTGGTCAGGAATACAGAATTGCATGGGGTGCAGTTTGATGAAAAGACTCAGGCACAGATAAGAGTTTCCATTCAACCCAGGTGTACCAGGTCTCTGGAGAGCTGGAAGTACCTATAAGGTCAATCATTAAACCCTGAGCTGCACAAAAAGCCTTCCCTAGGGAAACAGCAGCAAAGCAGCAATTTAGCTCAACCATACAGCTCAAGTACTGGTTCCCACAGGAAGTTCCCCCCTTTTAGAAGTAAGCAAAGGACAAAAAATTAGTTCTGGCCCAGGCACACCACCAGCACATCAAGGCCCACCAGGGGACCTGAGGCTGGAGCCGGGGACGGGACCTTCTGCCCACAACCAGGCACACTGCCAGTGCCCCAGGGCCCCTGGAGCCAGGGACTGGACCCTCCGCCCACAACCAGGCACATCGCCAGCACCCCAGGGACCTGCCTGGGGACCCAGAGCATCGAGCCAGGGACCAGACCCGTTCCACAACCAGGCACACCACCAGCACCAAGGAGCATGCCAAAAATATCCCCTCCATGTAGGTGGCCCACCACAGCCACCACAGTAACCATGGCTGCCACGAATGTGGCTAGATATCATAACCACCACGCATGGTCCATCAGCCACTATAGTGCATTGACACAAGGAGAGTCACCAGCAGAGACCAAATAAAAGAAGAGGATGTCTCTCTCCATAAAGCACATTCCAAAATGACAGAAGAAGCATCTGCTCTATGATAATATTGGGGGACCTGAACATACCTCACAGCATTGGACAGATCACCTAGGCAACAAATCAACAGAGTAACCATTATT
>NW_007726134.1:1338363-1357134 GCF_000696425.1 Galeopterus variegatus | reverse complement strand
ACCTGAGAACGGCTGCCAGAAAATGTGTGAAAGAAAGTCTCTCACCCTTTTCTTTATGCTACTGAAAAGTGCTGCAAAATATTCTGATAATTTGTATCTGAAAATAGTCTTTGTTTAGGCATTAGTTTGGGGGGCTAAAAATGCATAATATATGCAATTTATTAATTTTTAGAACTCAATTTTTATTTGAAAATGTGAATGTATAGTTCAAATACATGTTTATAACGTGGTACATTTTTCACAAAGTGAAGTTCTTTAGCAACATACCTGAAGAACAGATAATCACATGATTTGTCCCACATGTAGTCATCGTAGCTTACTACCAAGAAATCACAGGCTATACAACGCAGATGGTCACACGCTCTGTTCAGAGAAAAAGAACTGTATATTAAAAATTACTGGTGTGTTTAAAGATGAAAATATGGTGATTTATTCATAGGATATACCACATATTACTGAAAAGACAGAAAAGTACAGATTAATCTGATTATAAATGTTTAAAGGACTGTTTATATAACTAAACTTTCAGGTTAAATGTTTGCAAAAACCCACCTACCCTATTTTACTGAGATCTTGTACATTGATACATAAATGCATACATGTACATTATACAGATATAAAAGAAACAAAATGGATTTGTAGATCTTTGAATTCAATGGTTTTCAAATTGTATCTGAGGGAGATGTTCATTTAAGCCAAAAGTACTTCCTTTTCTACTGAAATTTTCAAGGATACCTCTATCAAAGAATGTGCCACATTACACTGAAATGAATCTGTCTCTCTCATAAGCTACTTAAATGCTGGGACAATATCTTACATATTTCTGTTTCCCCACTACTTGGCATACTGCATTCTCATCCACTTAAAAAAATATTTACTGAGAGCCTCCTACATGCTAGTGAGATTCTGTCTTCATGGAGCTTAGATTCTAGCGAAAAAAGAAATAAACAGTACTCGTAACTAAATTATATAGTATGTTAGAAGGTGAAAAGTGCTTTGAATGAAATAATGAGTAGGGTAAAGAAAATTGGTAGTACCGAGTAGGGGAATGGGTTGTACTTTAAAATAGGGTGGTCTGTATTAGGCTTCACTGATGTGTATCTGTGTCCTTTGTTTAAATGGAGTGGTAGCAGGTAAAGGAAGGGGGTTTAAGAAAAGGAAGTGTTTAAGAAGAGAGGAAAAAGAGCATGCTTGCATACTGATGGCAAAGATCAGTGAAGAGCGAAACTCTGGTAACACTGGAGAGAAAGGGCAGAACTGCTAGAATGATACTTAGCATCCATTAGGTAATCAATGGATATCTGAGTTATTGGAATGACACGCAATTTTAAAAAATAATTATGTATATACTACACAGTAACTTTAGGAGTAAAATGATAACATAATTATAAAAGAATTATTAACTGCCACTGCAAACAATTTGATTTGTATAATTCTGATTTACTTTATTTTATTTTATTTTCTTTTAAAAGATGACTGGTGAGGGGATCTTAACCCTTGGCTTGGTGTTGTCAGCACCACGCTCAGCCAGTGAGTGAACTGGCCATCCCCATATAGGATCTGAACCCGTGGCCTTGGTGTTATCAGCATCGCACTCTCCCGAGTGAGCCACGGGCCGGCCCCTGGTTTACTTTAAAGAAAAATACCTCTTCCACTGTTTGAAGTGTTCAAAAAACAGAATTAACATAGACACATTTGATCATCTAAAAGTTAAAAGAAAATAAGAAAAGTTTTTAGGATCTCAGAAAAAAAAAAAAGTGAAATGACCAGTAATAGAGTGGAAGAAAACATTTTCAACACATGGTTAAATACTTACACTATAAAAAAAAGTGCTTACTAATGACAAAGAGAAAAAAAAATATTCCCACTGGTATAGGCAGCAAAGAACAGTAGTTAAGAGCACAGACTCTGGACACACGTCTGGGTTCAAATGCTGATTCCCTACTTACTGGCTGTGTAACTGTAGCCAAATACCTTAACTTCTCTGTAACTCAGTCTCCCTATCTGTAAAATGGGGACAAGGGTACCTATATACCTCAAAGAATTATTATGAGGACCTAATGAGTTAATATTGTAAAGTAGTTATAACAGTACCTGGCACACAGTGTTTGTTAAAAAGTTAAAGTATTGTATAAAGAATTGAAATTTAAAGCAACCATGAGATATATTTTTTAACCAATTAAGTTCTCAAAAATTAGCACTGTTATACATTTCTGGTGAGTATGTGAATTGCTATAAACTTTTTGAAAAAATCTTGGCATTAACACTTTTTCAATTTTGCTTTTTTTTTTCAATAAATATATAATACTTCTGCAATAAAAAAGTAATAAAATAAAACAAACCTTTTATTAGGTTTTTTCACTTATTTCCCTCTAAAATTCAGATATGTCAACCTCAAAATTGCAAATATTTTTTGACCTGAAAGTTTCTTTGAGAATAAATGCTTTATATTTCTAAAAATATTATTAATCATAACAATGAATATTTAAAATCTATATGTTTCATAAGCAATTCTACATTTTCTTTCAAACTGTCAGCAATTTATGAAGTTGTATTTGTACATATGGAAATTCAACACAATTACATTTGTACATATTTGAACTCAGATTTTGAATGTACAAGTCAGGAAATGCAAAATGATGGTTCCCAAAGCTACCATAACTGCCTTTCTTATGGATATGTAGTTTATTACATGATTGCACAGAGTGTTAACTTTAATGCCTTAATACATATGCGCAATTTGGCTGAATTATTGCTGTTGTGGGAACTATAATTTAGAATTTCCTGACATTTGAAGTGTAAAATCTCAACCATGTTAAATACAGCTTTTTAATTTAATTTAAAATTTAGTAGTTTATTCAAATCTATTCACACTACCACATTTTCCTACAAACACCGTCCTTTGAGAAAAATAAAACTAACCTGCAGCTAAGAAATCATTCCACTGCTACGATTCACTCTCTTAGATCATAATCAGTACCAGTCTATGGAATAATCCAGTCTTGCAAGTAGTTTAAAAAATAATTAAGACAGTAAAATTCGACTGGCTTGAAAATAATGCCTTAGTTTTACCTATGCCACTTATAATGCCACCATGCTTCCTACTATTATTCTTTCTCCTTTCCACCAACTCGGTAAAAGACTCATCAAATCTTTACACTCTAAAATCACTTAGCATTACCCCCAAACCAGAGCTTCATCCAGAAATCAAACAAAACGAATAGGAAGAATAGATGTAATTTCCTTTATGTCCTGGGCATGTAAACCAGTGCTTATTTTCAGGGATTAAATATATTTTTCTTCCATAACTATATATAAAAAACATATCTAATATAAAGTCATGATTCCAATGAAAGAGATTGTCAGGTCTTCTAAAATGTGGAGGGAGTACACATATGAAGATATCAGCAACACCTTTGTTCTTCTGTCCAGCTAATACAAAGAATGGACTATGTTAAAGATTTTTATGGTGTTAATGTCCAAAATACAGCCCTGTATAGTCTTCTGCCCAGACTCTATGAGTCTCAGTTAAATCCTATGAGATCTACACAGTGGGACTAAGGAAGTCCTGATGTTTGGATAGTTTGAAAATAACAGCAGCTGCAATAGCACACGCAGCTAAGATTCTTCCCTTTCTGGTATAGTAGAAAGTGTAATGGATTAGGAATCAAGTTACCAATTTGAGTCCTTGCTTTGTAATTACTGATGTGATCTTGGGAAAAACACATTACCTGGAATTCATTCTTGACAACTTTCTCTCTTACCTACCATAGCCATTTAATCATTGAATTCAGTCAATTCTATATTCTCAAAAGCCAGTTTTTTGACACTTTTTCCCTATAGCCAATGCCACCACTCAGGTCACAGCTACCATAACCTCTTTCCCGGACCACTCTTGGCTACTGGATGCTGACTGGTCTTCCTGTATCCCCTCTTGTCTTTCCCCTCCAACTTCCAAGGCATTTTCCATACAGCAGACAAAATGACTTTTTTAGAAAAACAAATCTGATTATGTCACCCCTATCTGCTAATAAAAACCCAGTGGCATCCAATGCATATAGGACATATTTTTCTAAAATCCTCCAAAGGACAACAGGACCCCAAACCAAATGTCTCTCAACTATCTCTTCAGCCCCATCAGGAACCACTCTTTTCCCCTACTCACTACGCTCTAGCCCACCCAGCTGCTCTCTGTCCCAACACCCCAAGCTCCTTCCCATCTCAGGGATCTTCTAACATGGTTTGCCTCTGGCTCCAGTGGTCCTCTCTCTGCTTAACTCCTTATTTTTCATATTGTGGTTTGATTAAATATCACCTGATTATGGAAGCATTCTCTGACCCTTCATATTAGTTAGGGTACCTATTATCTATGCTTATAGTATCCTGTTCTTTCCCTTCACACCACATATTAAATGGAAATTAAGTATTTATTTATGGCATTATGTTTAAAGTCTATCTCCTCATCTAGACTGAAAACTCACTGAAGGCAGGCAAGTGTCCATTTATTTGTTCACCACAATTTGTTTACTTAATCTCTAGTACTTGGCAGGTGGTTAATATGTTTGATGAAATTAACACCAGTACCTCAATTTCCTCATTTATAAAATGGAGTTAAAAATTCTTGCTTTATCTGCATCTTGGTTTTTTTCCTGTGGAGCAGGTAAACCAACATGTTTATATAAAAAGTGCTCTGGATAGTAAAAAGTACTTCGCACATAAAATGTTTTCTTCTTCCAATGGCTTACAAATTTTATTGACTGTAACCCACAGAAATACATTTTACATCATGACCTAACTTACACGTATGACTGAAAAAAAGTTTTATAAAAAACAATACTTAACCTCACCACATGATGTACTCATTTCTTTTCTACTCTATTCTAATTTCTATTCCATTCCACTCCATTCCTCCTCTGTCCATTCTACTCCACTTCATCTGATGCACACATAAAATGTTTTATATGCACATGAATATGTATGTGTTTATGTTTCTATGGGTGCAGATTCTGTGTCATGAAATGGGCAGTTGATCAAAGATTTGTGAATAAAAACATTTACCTGTGTACACATGAGGGGTCTTCAAAAAGTTTGTTGAAAATGCATATCATTTAAAAACAATGCACGGATTTCAAATTTTTGCACCAAAATAAATTCATACTAACTTATATAACATGTCTGAATAGGATCTAAGGCACTAGAATTTAAGATTTAATAGGATTTAAGGCACTAAGAAGTATAAGACATCAGTTTGAAAAGAGCCCTTATCAGAGCAACATGAATTCTGATAAAACTGAAGTAAAAACAAACATCAAATATATGGTGAAACTTGGGTGGAAGAATGGTGAAATCCCTGATGCTTTATGAAAAGCTTATGGGGACAATGACCCAAAGAAATCAGCAGTTTACAAATCGGTAATTCGTTTTAAGAAGGGATGAGATGATGTTGAATATGAAGCCCACAATGGCAGACCATCCACATCAGTTTGCTAGGAAAAAATTAATCTTGTCTGTGCCCTAATTGAAGAGGATTGCTGATCAACACCAGAAACAATACCAACACCATAAACATGTCAACTGGTTCAGCTTACACAATTCTGACTGAAAAATTAAAGTTGAGCAAACTTTTTGCTTGATGGGTGCTCAAACTGTTGTACCCATATCAGCTGAAGACAAGAGCAGAACTTTCAATGGAATTTTAAACAAGTGGGATCAGATCCTGAAGCATTTCTTTTTTCCCCTTTGGGTAGCTTGCTGGTATGGGGATCCTAACCTTTGACCTTGGAGTTATCAACCCTGTAATCTAACCAATTGAACTAACCGGCCAGCCTTGGATCCCGAAGCATTTCTTCAAAGATTTGTAACAGGAGATGAAACATGACTTTACCAGTACGATCCTGAAGAAAAATCATAATCAAAGTCATGGCTACCAAGAGGTGGAAGTGGTCCAGTCAAAGCAAAGGTGGACCAGTTAAAAGCAAAAGTCATGGCAACAGTTTTTTGGGATGTTCAAGGCATTTTGCCTGTTGACTTTCCGGAGGGTCAAAGAACAATAACACCAGCTTATTATAAGACTGTTTTGAGAAAGTTAACCAAAACATGAGCAGAAAAACATCTGGGAAAGCTTCGCCAGAGTCCTTCTCTACCACAGCAATGATCCTGCTCATTCCTCTCACTAAACAAGGGCAATTTTGTGAGAGTTTTAATGGTAAATCATTAGGCATCCACCTTACAGTCCTGGTTTGGCTCCTTCTGACTTTTTGTCTCCTTATGTTAAAAAAATCTTTAAAGGGCACCCATTTTTCTTCACTTAGTAATGTAAAAAAGACTGTACTGACTTGGTTAAATTCACAGGACCCTCAGTTCGTTGAGGATGGACTAAATGGCTGGTGTCATCACTTACAAACATATCTTGAACTTTATGAATAAGACCCCAAAAGCACAAGCAACAAAAAAATAAACAATGGGATTATATCAAACTAAAAAGCTTCTGCACAGTAAAGGAAACAATCAACAGTGGAAAGACAACCTGCGGAATGGGAAAAAATATTTGCAAACTACACATTCAACAAGGGATTAATATCCAGAATACATATGGAACTCAAACTACTTCACAGTAAAAAAACCAACTAATCCAATTAAAAAATGGACAAAGGAACTGATTAGACATTTTTCAAAGGAAGACATACAAATGGCCAACAAGTACATGAAAAAATGCTCAACATCACTAATCATCAGGGAAATGCAAATCAAAACCACACTGAGATAACATCTAACCTCAGTTAGATAGGCCAGTGTTAAAAAGGCTGAGAATAACAAATGCTGGCGAGGATGTGGAGAAAGGGGAACGCTCCTACACTGTTGATGGGACGGTAAAATAGTACAGCCATTATGGAAAATAGCATGGAGGTTTCTGAAATAACTATAGATAGAACTACCATATGATCCAGCAATCCCACTTCTGGGTTATACCTGAAGGAATGGAAATCATGTTGAAGGGATACCTGCACTCCCATGTTCACTGCAGATCCATTTACAATAGCTAAAATATGGAAAGAACATAAATATCCATCAACAGATGACTGGATAAGGAAAATGTGGTATATATACACAATGGAATACTACTCAGCCATAAAAAAATGAAATTCTACCATTTGCAGCAGCATGGATAAACTTGAAAAAAATTTATGTTAAGTGAAATAAGCCAGACACAGAAAGAAAAATACCACGTCATCCCTCATAAGCAGGTGCTAAGAAAGAAGGAAAGAAAGAAAGACCCATAATACAATGATCTTTCAGAAGGAAAGAACAAATCTGTGGTTACTAGAGGTGGGAGGGGGGAGTCGAGGGGGTTGGGGAGAGATTGGGTAAGGGGAATTAAGAATAATTATGATTTGTAGTAATGAATATGCTAATAATATTGACTTGATCAATGCATGTTGTACAAAGGTTATAGTACTCAATGCTGTACCCCCAAAATATGTATAATCAATTCTGTTTCAATAAAAAACAAATAAAATTACACAAGTGTCTTGAACTTGATGGAGCTTATGTTGAGAAATAGAGTTTATCTTTTTATCTTTTAATTCCTTATTTTCCACAAACTTTTTGAAGTCTCTTTGTATATGCAAACAGTATCTCCTCTTGTAGCTGTACAGAACGTGGGAATATAGTTTGATAGATTTTGGCATCCTCATGGACCAACACTAGATGATAGAACCCTCAAGCTATAGAAACAGGCTGCTCTTTTGTCTACTGAGATTCCATCTGGAACAAGACTCCTCTGTGCTAGAACTAAATCAAAGTACACTCCAAAAATACTATAGATAAGAAAATCTTAATGAAATATTTACTCTTTGCAAGTAAACCAGAATGTACTGTCTTTTTTTTAGAGTCCATTTTGAAAATCCAAAGGCACCTTTAAATAAACACTGATACAAATGTCCTGAGATAAGCAGGACTAATACATGAGAAAGTCAAAAATAATTACAAACCAGTGTATCTAGCAGTTAGCTATCTTTTGTACCAGAGGCGCGGCTTTCATATATTATTTCATTTAATACTCACAGTATCTCCATAAAGTATGTTTAGTTTTTATAGGTGACAGATGTTCGGTTATTAAAAAAATTATTTAACTAATTGAATCACAATTGATTATATATACTTTTGGGGTTCAACGTTGACGTATGTTGATCAAATCAATATTACTAACATGTATATTATCACAAATAGTACTTATTCTTTATGCCCCTTATCCAATTTCTCCCATCCCCCTCTTCCTCCCCCCTCCCACCTCTGATAACCCTAGATTTCTTCTCCCCTTCTGAAAGGGTAATGGTTAGTCTGTTGATTTGTTGCCTAGATGATCGGTTCAGTGCTAAGAGAGGAGTGTTCAGGTCTCCCACTATTATCGTGGAGCAGATGTTTCTTCTAACACTCTGGAATGGGCTTTGTGGAGAGACATCCTCTTTTTTTCTTTGGTCTCCGCTGGTGACTCTCCTTGTGTCAATGCACTCAAATGGATGGCGGGCCATCTGCATGGTGGTTGTGGAGCCTAGATGCTTTTGTGGCAGCCATGGCTACTGGGGTGGCTGTTGTGGGCCACCCACATGGAAGTGGTGTTATTGCCATGCTCCTTGCCTGGTTGCAGGAGGAGGGGTCAGTCCCCGGATCCATGCCACAACCCTGGGTGGGCCCCATGGCAGCGGCAGTATGCCTGGGAGTGGGAGGAGGGGTTGGTCTCTGGCTCCAAGCCTCAGGTCCCTGGCTCCATCTCTTTTTACATTCTAAGATGTTGTTGCAGAGCATCTAGGTGGGAGGGGGAGAGAGGAAGGAGGAAGGAAAGAGGGTGGAGGAAGGAAAGAGGGTGGGAGAAGGAAAGAGGGTGGGAGCAGGAAAGGGGGCAACGTAGTTGAGGCCCATGGCACCCCTCATTCCTGTAGGGGAGGCCAGGGGGCTTCCAGCGGTGGCTTGGTCATTGCTGGACTGAATGCAGATGTCAGGGGGGTGTGGCTGAAACCCTTGGCCCCTTACCACCCTGGCTCGGGAGACCAGGGGGCTTCCAGCTGTGGTTTGGTGGTGGTTGCTGCACTGGTTGCAGATGTTGGGGGTGTGTGGCCAAAGCCCTAGGCCCCCCACTGCCCTGGCTCAGGAGTCTGGGTTGCTTCCTGAGGCAGTTCAGTGGTCATTGCTGGGCTGGTTGTGTCAGGGCATAGCTGAGGCACCCAGCTCTCCCCCCTCCATGGCTTGGGGGCCCAGGGGGCTTCTGGTCCTTCTAGGTTTTATAGGTGTTCTTTGGTGAAGTGAGGTCTTTACTAGTTAATATCAAACTCTGTCTTCGGTCTGTGGGTATTTTGTTTTTTCTTTCAGTTCTGTGTTGGATTATTCACTGTTTCCACTACTTAAACTCTGCACTGGAACTAATTTGTTGTCCTTTGCTTACTTCTAAAATGGAGGAACTTCCTGCGGGGACCAGTACTTGAGCTCTGTGGTTGAGCTAAATTGCTGCTTTGCTGTTGATTCCCTGGAGAAAGCCTTTTGTGCAGCTCACGTTTTAATGATTGACTCATGAGATCTGGTACACGGGGGTAGCGTAGAAATTCTGGTCTGGACCTGAGTCTTTTCAGCAAGGTCTTTTCAACTGCTCCCCCTGTAGTTCTATATTCCTGGCCAGTCTACACAGAGGGGGCCTGTGCTGACTGGAGGGCAGATCAGCTGTCCTTGGTGTGCCCCAATGTTCCCCCAGTAGCCTGTCTTCCCCATCCCCCACACTCTAAACACTCTCCATGGGGTGGGCCATGTGCTGGTCCCTTGCAATGACTCACCGGCCTCTTAGTGGCTCCTTTTTTTCAGTTGTTGTGGCTCCTTGCTCCTATGTGGGTCCACAGGAACCCTGTTAGTGGTCTTGCTGGCCTGAGGGCCATCAGGCCCTCTTCTCCCCTGCCACCTCCAAGCAACTCCATCCGAAGGGTACAGCTATGGCTTTTGTCAGCTCTTGCTCTGTGCACTCACCAGCTCCAGCCTTGAAGCCACTGGGATTCGAAATGGTGGGAATGATCCTTTCTTTCTCTCATTGTAGTTTCTCCTGCCTTCAATGCACTCTACAGGTCTCTCCTCCTCTTCCCCTGAGCTCTAGTGGCCCCAGCTTGGCTGTCATTGCTTTTTAATAGTTGTAAATTGATTTGTGGAAGAGAGTGATGCTGGGGACTGTCTGTTCCGCCATCTTGACCAGAAGCTGAGACAGATGTTTTAGAAGATAACATTCCTTCTCAAGTCTTCACAAGGTGGCAGAGTGAGGATTTGAAGACAGCCATTATGTCACCAGAGCCTTTCCTCTTCACAACATGGGTATACTAATTTACTTCTTTATCTGTTCCTCTACTGTCCAGTTTTACCTTTTTTTGGTAAACTAGCCCAGGGCTTAGGACAGGGTGGACATTCAATGAATTTAATAAAAGAAAAAAAAAAAGTTCAAATACAGAGAGAGAAAATGAATCTGTAGTATGTAAATTAAGAAGGCAGCAGGGGACATGCATTAGAAAAGAGTGTCACTCCAGACAGGGAATGGATACAAAAGTACTTAGAGGCAGAAAAATGTAAGTGAAAAGTAGAGGATGACAAGTGTTGTAGTGTGAGTGGAGTATCTGGCCCAGGCTTTATCTGGACGTGAAGGAACTAAAGGGAGAAGAGAAAGAACAAGGATAACAACTTGGTAAAGCAGATGGCGTGTTTAGACTTAAAGGGAGACAAACAGCAATTCCTGTTTGCCTTCAGTACAGGGAGAGGCACTTAAAATAACACTGTAGGGATATTATCTTGAATGCTATATGTAGGTGAGACTAGAGAAGATGGAAGTGATGGTAACTGGGAAACTGTTGTTATAGTTCACGGGTGACTTGATAGAAGCTTGGATCAGAGGTGGCATGGCTCTGGACATGACCCAGATGAGTCCCACTGAGTTGACACAGGTAATTTGAGACTGACAGCAACAAGACTACATTCTCCTCAAAGGGCAGTTTGTATCTCAAATTCTTTGTATAGACAGTACTCAACATGCGATGATCCAACTGCTATCAATTCTTATTTACAGCACTTACAGCAGGCAGCGCCCCCAGCAGATTTATATTAGCCTGTCTGCTGCCTGGCATTCCGGTATAAGGCTTCTCCAGACTCCTAATTTCACTTTGGTCCTATAGCCCTTCCTTCCAGGCTTCCTAAGATCTAAGCTGGTACCACCACAACCCTCCAACAATGTCTTTTTAGTTTCTGCTTCTATTATTCAACATAACAGTGATTCCTCCAAAATTGTGGTTAATGTGTAATCACATAACTCCGTCTTTTCTTCCTTAAAAAATTAACACAAAATTGGGCTGTCCACTTAGTGCAGTTGGTTAGGGCATGGTGCTGATAACACCATGGTCCAGGGTTTCAGCTCTGTACCAGCCAGCCACAAAAAAAAAAAAAAAAAAAAAAAAAAAAAAAAAAAAGAAAAAAAAGGAAAAAAGTCCCCCTAGGAAATAAAAAAATATTTTAGAAATAACTAGACAAAAATATAATAATCTAAGCAAATAGGCCTCTGCCACAAATAGAATCAAAATTAGCAGAACAGTATAAAGACTTGCTTACAGCCAATCTGTTTCCCCATATTATGAAAATGGTAATGAAATGTGCTGGGAGTATGGGGCTAATATGGGCTTGGGGTAGGTGGCGTCACGACTATAAGACTGCCCGGAAAGACGGACTGAGTGAGAAAGTGGGTATAGGAAGGGGCAGGAAGAGACAAAGAACGGTGGGTTTCTGCTTTTCAGATATGTAAACAGGTAAAATCAAACAACTATGCTTGAGAACTTTTTGGGTAATGCAGAACTGTAGCTTCTCATACTAACTGTTTGGCCAAGTCAGTGGGGGCAAGGCATCATGTAACTGCACAGCCACATGGCTTCATCTGCCTTACCCAATGGTTTCCATTGCCTGTAAGGAAGCTCACTCTCCTGGTGTCCTGTGGAAATCACTCTGGGACTGAATGGATCCAGGCACTTCAAGTGGGGCTTAGAAAAAGGACATCAACACAGTAGAGAATATATACCCAACATCAGTTTTCAACAGCTATCTCCCAAGAATAATAAACATTTCAACAAAATGTTCTTAGACTGGCTAATAAAATATGCCTCTCATTATAAAATGGATTGATGCCGAGATGACAAGAACTACATTTTAACAACAGAGCCTCAATTTAAAAACCTAATAAAAAAGTATAATATATTTCTGATATACTACCTCTGTGAAGTATTTGTTCCAATCCCACATGGAATAGTGCTTCCACCAAGGTACACTGGACTGCAACTAGACATGTTCAACAGATGGAAAAAAATAAAATTACAACAAAGGAGAAATATGAGAAATTAATTTGGCCTCATTGACTCTATGTTCTTGTAATCAAATGATATATGTTCCCTAGCAAGCCAACTATTTCAAAGAGGAGGTATTTATTCCAGGATCACTGCTTTTTTGAATATAACCTGTACATTCAGGAACACTCAAGGAGTTAAAATGAGTCACAGAAAAATGTGTTTGCCAAATAATGTAAGGGACAAAGTAAATAGTGAAGAATATAACACAACATTAATTTTGAGAAACTGTTCACACTTTTTTTTTTTAACATGGCAGAAAATTATTTACAATAGCAATAATCTCCCATTTAATTTCCTTTACACTAAGGGGTCACGGACCATAAGACACTGAAGATATTGCTATTGGCCTTTCTCCTGAAGGCCAACCACTGCTTTGTTGTTCAATGTCACTGTTGTTTAAATGGTAACACAATCTACTAGACTATACTTATAGTGTTTGCTCACTAGTGTGTATAATTCACCAAAGCAAGCTCAACTTACCTTTTACTAAGGCCTTGAATGGAAGCTCTGACAGATGTGTTACCTGAAGATTTAGGTTTTAATTTCTGTTAAAAAAACAAAATAATAAAAGGCCAAGGGTAACTCAGAGAATTGTAATATGAAAACTAATATTCTTTATTTTATAACAAGAATATTTTTAAAATGACTTAAATAGAAATTTTGGTGGCATCATTTTTAAGTTTCTGAAATAAAAACAATGATCAAAACCTTTTAAAGGCAAAAGGGAAGTAGAACTCCCTAAGGAATTTGCAAATTACTCTGCTAACTTTTAGTCTAGGAAATTGATATACTGCCATTATTAGCATGCTAAGATTTAGAGTCACTTTATAACTCTTCAGTTAATACTAGATTTCAGTGATTTAATATGAAGGACCTGCTATTTAAAACTTCATCCTGGAAAAATTCAATTGAGGAGGAAAAAACCTCAGACTCATTTTTAAAGGCTGTGAATGGTACTTATCTGAACTAAAAATAAACTAACCAAACTCCTGTGTAACTTCAGGAATATTAATTTTGATCAAACGCTATGGTACCAACCAATAGATGTTTAAGGAAAATGTAGAACTACCTAGTCATAACCATACAGTAGTTCCTACATGGTTACACAACATCATCATCATTAGCAAGCATTTATTAAGTGTTAACCGGTATATGGTACCAAACAACATAAACCAACCACATACTAGGACCACCGCCAAGAAGAGGAAGTGAGATGGAGAAAAGGCCATTTAAACCATGCAGACACATGCATCCATTTTACCTAGTGAGAAAGGAAATTTAATGGAGGCAAAAATATTTCATTTTACTATTTCTCTTAACTCTTTTATTTGATGTTAAGCAGAACTAGAAAAATTTTTGGTGCAAGTCTGAAAATAATAATGTGCATGAATCTCTTTTCATTTTGGAGAGCATGTTTCATGTGCTATCCGGGCTCATGATTCTGATTTTGAGCTGGCACACTGTGACACTTGTTGGTATCTGGGCTTTCTTGTGTGGGTGTGGGAGTTCAGAATTGCAACAGAATGGGAAAGCATGGGTTGGGGTGGGGAAGTAGTACTTTCAGCACATAATGGTCTCTAAGGACAATGTGGGCAGGGACTGTCTATTCACAGACACTTCTTTTCCTCAAACGATACATGTTTTACATAGACCTGTTCTCTCCCTTGAAGGCTGGAAAACTGTATATAATAAATCACTAAAAAAGAGGCTGGCTGGGTAGCTCAATTGGTTAGAGCACAGCCTTATAACCCCAAGGTCACAGGTTCAGATCCCTGTACAGGCCAGCCACCAGAAAGTAAATAAATAAATAAATAAAAAAGGGAAACATATTTTTTTCACTAAGTATTTCAAACTAGTATATCTTAAAGCCAAGCTACAGGAGTATTTATCTTCTTCTGACACACCTTAAACTAGAGAGATTGTACCTCATAAACAGATATGCATCCTATAGTGCTTAATAAACAATGAATTGCTCAGATAATTAATGAATAACAACATAAACATCATGTAGTTTTTTCCTACTATTTATTAGCATTAGTAAGTAGCATTACTATTCAGTACTTATGATGTATTGTTTGCAGAGTACAATACTTAATATTGCTATACTGATATATTAATCAACTAGACATCAGCTTATTTTCCTCAGATGAACTGAAAATGTTAAATTTGGAGAGATTCAGATCTTAAAATCTATACTAGTCATTCGATCTGGTGACAAAAATATAAGTGGCCCCCATCCATATCCTTAACACCTTAAAATCTATACTAGTTATTTAGTCTGGTGACAAAAATATAAGTGGCCCCTATCCGTATCCTTAACACCACCATTACCTAGCAATTTTCAGGCCACTGTCTTGCTTTAATCTTCCTTACCTTTTTAAAAAAAACAAAAAACAAACAAGAAAACACCTCTAGTATTATACTTATTTCTTAGATTTTTTTATCTTTGTGGTCTTTATAAAATAGGCTTCTATTTGGTCTCTTTCTTTTAAATCTAGGAAATATGTTTCACACATAACCATACTGATAAAAATTAAAGTATATAAATTCTCATACATTGCTGTGTCACTTTGGAAAACAATTTGGCAATGGGTAAAAAGTTGAAAATGAGCACACTTTATGACCTAGGAATTCTTCGAGGTTTATACATTCTAGAGAAATACTTGTACATGGGTAAAAGAAGATATGTAAAGATATCTGATAGAGCATTATTTGTAATAACAACTGGGTTGTTTATAATCTAAACATCCATCACCAGGGAAGTGGATAAATGAACTGTGACAGAGTAACACAATGGGCTACTGTATGCAGTTAAAATTGATTATGGTTATATACTATACTTACATAATAAAAGTATAAATGGAAAGGATAGTGGTTACCTCTGGGAAGGAAGACAGTAAGGTAGGATTTGAGGAAGACTTAAATTATATCTCTAATTTTCATTTACTTTAAAAAAAGTCCAAAGAAGTAAATATGGCAAAACATTAAGATATGTTTAGTATGGTGGCTGTTGTATTATTTTATAAACTTTTTATGAAGTTAAAATAGTTACATAAACATTTAAAAAATTAAAATATTAACAATTTAGTCACTGGTTCATGGGATTACAGCAATGGCATGCATCTGAGATGTGAAGCACATTCCTACAATAGAAATTGTTTTGGCCTTTTAGAAAAGTGTCCCTAGAGATTAAAAATAAACACAAGTAACCAACTTGATCTGTTGACTTTTATGCTAATAGCTTTTCTAATTTCTCTTTCTTGCTGAGAATTGAACAGAGAAACACATACTGAGATTTTCTAATATTTTCTTTCTTCTACAATTCTTTAAATGGAATAATTTAAGTAATTGTATTTTTCAGAATTCAAAGGACTATGAATAGGAACTTGTGCCTTTAAGTTTTAAGACTATTTTAAACATGTCTTGAAATAATGGAAGAATTTCTGCACATTTGTAACACTTGACTTACAAAGGGTTTCTTGTCAAAGTTGGGCTCTTCAAATATTTCATTAATAAGACTGTCAAGATCATCTTCCTTTTTAAATGCTTCTGTTGATCTGAAAAGAAAAAAAAACACACACGAATCCCAGCTGATAAGGGCAGATAAAGTCAGTATCAGAAGTTTTATTTGAAGTCCATTATTAGAGTTGATAACAGAAGGATAAACATATTATTTTTTTTCCTGCTTATGGACATAGCCTAAGTTTGTTCAGACAAAGGTATAGTTGATAAGGTACAAATTCACATGTGTATTTTACTATTACATACTTAACATTTCAAGATAATTTTAACCAGTATTTCTAAGTTTTTCCATAAGTGTTCCATTTTAAGTCAAATAACCATAACTCTTTACTAGAGGAGCCAAAGGTCATGTAATCAAATGACCAAAAAAAAAAAAAAAAAAAAGTCCTATTTGTTAGACAGAATATCTCAACTATCTCTTTATCTTCTGCAGGCAAAGCCAGCACTGGATCATTAATAAAACTGTTACTGCACAGAAACTTCCATTTAATACCTAACATTTACTGAATACTTACTAAATGCCAGGCACAGTCTTCAGGCTTTACAAGAGGATCTCTCTATTACCCTTATTTTATAGATGGAGAAAAGACACTGAGAGATTCAGAAACTTGCCTGAGGTCATAAAAACAGCAGGAAGAAGGGGCTGAAATTGAACCTAGGGCAGTCCCTATACCTAACACTATATAAGATTAACTTCCTTTAGAGTTTATATGCTGCAGATGCTGTACATCAACTTCATAACTTTATTGGACCATTAAATTATGTGTTTTAGAATACAAGTTTGTTAGTCAAACTTTCTAATTTTAGAAATGTATTTACTCTGAAAATTCTTAATATCAGGAGTACAGCCCTTTATTACTGCTTGGACTAAGATACTTTAATCTGATATAAGAAAATCCAGAGACTGCTGCCTAGCACCTAATGCTTGATTCCATCCTTCTCTAGGCTTTGCCTTTCCAGTTGTTCCCTTTCTAATATTTATCCTTAATGTCTTTCACTCTATACCAGCTTCTTCCCTTTACTTCAAAGTATGCTCGAGATTTTCCTCTTCAAAGAAACACTCCAAAAATCAAAGTGCCACCCTTTCTTACTACTGAAAGTAGTCTATATCCATTACTTCCACTTGCTTACAAGTAGATTAGATTTAGCATCAGTTGGTAACCTAGATGAAGGTTTTTTGACCCTCATTATCTTGGAACTATTGACATTTTGGGCCAGATAATTCTTTGGGGTGTGTGTAGGGGCACTGTTGTGCATCGTAGGATGTTTATAGCATCTCTGGCCTCTACACACTACTGTGCCAGTAACACACCCTTAGTTGTGATGATCAAAAATGTCTCCAGACATTCCCAAATGCCCCTTAGGTAGCAAAATCGTCAAGGGTCTAGAGCTACTGACTTAGTTCAAATCACTTAATCTCTCTGAACCTCAGATACTTTATCTGTAATAATGGTATCCAGACGACTATTTAAAACTGCTTCTAGGTGTAATATTCTATCTCTGGTCTCTACATCCCTCAACTGTAGTGAAACTCTTCCCTCAAAGGTCACTACTGCCCAAATCACTACATTCAGCGGCTTGCTGCTCAGTTCCAATCCTCTTCAATCTTTTAGAAGCATCTGGTACTGTTGTGTACCAATTCCTCAAATTCTTTTATGACAGCAGGTTGTTAAGATGTCTTCTTGAAATTCTTTCCTCCTTTGGTTTTCATGACATACTCTCTGGGTTCTCCTTTTTCATGCAATTTCACAATTTCAAGAATCAGATGCATTCAAATTCTACTTATCTAATCAGTATTGTTAGACATACAAACTGTCAGCTTACATCAGATTCTGATCTATTATTAGATCACACTGTGGAGTATACTATAAAGCAAATATATTTCACAGGGCCTAGTTTCTTGTACTTTCAGGTTTAGTCCAACTTCTTAAAAGTACATATAAAATGTTGACCTTGCAAAAACCAGGAAATTTTCCCCAGGCTATAGCCTCTGTTGAAAGATAAAGAATTTTAACACGGCAAGGTTGCTGGTTCAAAGACAGACAAGTTACTGATTGATATGTAAAGATACTGGGAAGCTGCTGTAGGGAGAAAGGACATTTGCTATGATCAAGCTTTTGTTGGTGGATCATTTAAATTGCCTTATGGAATGTCACTTTACTTGTTTTACTGAATGTTACCAGCCTATATGGTTAAACTATAATCCCACCTATGTTCTCTTCCTGTAACTTCCTGGTGTGGAGAATAAATGCAGGAAGAGAAACCCAATTTGTGGTTAATTTCCCAAATGGAAGGAATGCCTCTCTCTTGAGAGTTCTGGGAGGTTAACCACTCGGGGCTTCTCACTGCTCAGAAGAGATGGGCTTTGAGTAATCTTTTGCAGCTCCATCACCCAGGGGAAGAGGGGTGACAAATCTGTGGGAGGCAAAGCAACATCACACAATTTCGTTTTGCCCACACTTGCCTGCACTTTACTATAGTAGGGAGAAAAAAAAAATAGCAACACTTCATTGAGAACTCATAATTTTGTTTATTTTTTAGGTAGCTAGCCAGTAAGTGGGTCTGAACCTATGACCCTGGTGTTATAAGGCTGTGTTCTAACTGAGCTAATTGGCCAGCCAAGAACTCATAATTTTAAAGGACAGTATAATACTTTTTTGGAGTCTTCTGATGCTATAATAACCTTAATCAAATGTTAATAAGCTTATATTGGTTCCCTCCCTAACTCCACTTCTTACATTCTAATATTGATTTAATATATGTTTTCTGCTGAAAATAAAAGGTATATTCAAAATGAAAGAAATACATACACTTGAAACCTACCTACAATGAAATGTGAGAG
>NW_007726134.1:1303363-1333363 GCF_000696425.1 Galeopterus variegatus | reverse complement strand
AAAGTTGAAATCTGAGGTGATATGTACCAGTAGTTGAAAGAATCTCTTAGCATGAAGATTTACAATGAAGACTGTGAAAAGATAAAAAAGGAAATATTTCTAGTTTTGTGTGTTTTGTTTGTGTGAATATTGGGAAAAAACTGGAGCTTGTTCCCTCCTTCCCCCACTCCCAGCCTCATTTTAATAAAAATACCATGTACAGATCATCCAGAGTTTGGTATTTTGAGAATTTCGTTTACAGCTCATTCAACTCTCCAGTGGGTCTCTTGACTTTAGTCATGTTCTCTTTCTGGTTTGCTTCTGAGAGAGAAAAGTCAAGTTCAGAGTCTACAAGGAGAAATGCCACATAAGTGTGACATATATGTGTATGGCTGTGTGATAA
Source organism: Galeopterus variegatus (assembly GCF_000696425.1). Taxonomy (NCBI): domain Eukaryota; kingdom Metazoa; phylum Chordata; class Mammalia; order Dermoptera; family Cynocephalidae; genus Galeopterus; species Galeopterus variegatus. The sequence goes on along the minus strand of NW_007726134.1, from coordinate 1,332,981 downwards.
ACTGTAAAATGATAGTGTACTATTAAAATTTCCAGATGTCAGGAGTCATACCAGGCTACACTTCAGTGGACTCTAAACAAGGGAGGTGGAGGTACAAGATGAACCTAGATGTGGATTTGAAAGATTCGAAGTTCATACGAATCATACGGAAGATAATTTTTTAAAATCCGTGTTATGTATTCCTTTGGTATTTTCTTTTTGTTTTCCAAAGTGAGCAGTTTTCTTTCTTATTTCTATAATTGTTAATGTACGTAGACAATGTTATGAATCCTTGTCCCCTGTCTTTCCCAGTCTTGAAAAGCATGCTGAGCCTCAGATGTTTCGTAAAGGAGACAGGCAAGTGCCTTCAGATGATACAATTATTAAGCATGGTAAAAGGAGTATGCCATGCAACTTTACATTTACTTAGTATTATAAGGAAGTATTTTAGGGAAAAGGTGTCCAAACTGAGAAAACAAAGCCCTGTTGGCTTTTCCAAGTAACTGAAGAATGCTCTGGGCCTGTGTTCTTGCTAGCACCGTTACAAATTAGTTAGAGGTGGTGACACAGCTGGTTCTGTTGTCCCATGCAGCTCCAGGCCAACCCCTTCAGTTACAAGGTGTTTTATAATCCTCCTGGCTATTCATATAATGAATTGCAAGGCCTCTGAATTCCCATGAACTTAGGTTTAATTTTCCCGGCCCTGCTTTTCTCCCCTCACAGCGCAGGCCTTCTAAATAAATATCCAGTGCTGGGCAGTGACACTGGTGTGAGGGGAAGCATCCTCCTGGAACAGTTGCAAGCCTCCAAGCAGCTGATGCTATGGGAGAAATGGAATAGCATTGAGGCAGCTCCAGTTGTTTTAAGTGGTCCCCGAGTAAGGCCTCGATGTCATGTAGGTAAATTCAGTCCAGAACATGCAAAATCTTTATTGGAATTTGTACATTCATCTCTCACAGCTGTGGAGAGTTTAGACTAATCACAACTCTCACTGGGATACTATCATCTTGGTAATTTGAAAAAGGATCAGGAGCCTGCAGGCTTGGAACATCTTGAGAAAACTCTGGCTCTGAAATACATCATCACATGTGGAGGACACCACTTGCGGCATCATCGCGGAGAGCTTAAGAATGCTGAAATCAAGTACTTCTCTGGCCTGATTTCAAATGGCTTGAGAAATCTGAGAACATTTTTTTTTTTCAACTGCAAAACAGATTCTTTCCTCTTCCATCAACCCCATTGCTGTCAATGTGTTCAATGTTAGGTGCCAGAAATGAGCATAGCCTTTTAATGATAACAACGCCAAGGTCAATGCCGCGGCCAGGGGCTCTCTCAAGAATCTGCGAGGGTGTATTTTGATCCACAGACACGTTCTGAAGGCGTGCACCTCCTTAGTTTCAATGCCGCGGCCAGGGGCTCTCTCAAGAATCTGCGAGGGTGTATTTTGATCCACAGACACGTTCTGAAGGCGTGCACCTCCTTAGTTTTTCTAGTCTCAGTACATTTCTCTTCAGCAGCCTGGATAAAGCCTGTCACTTTTTGCCAGATCTTCTCATGCTCTGGGGCCCCTCAGACACTATTTTTCATTGACCCCATGTGTCCATATGGTAGGACTGGGTTCAAAGTTGGTATTTGGGAAGCAGCTTCTGACAGCACAAGGGCCTGGTGAACTACAGTCATTTGTTCAAAAGGCCAACATTCACAGATGTGCTATTAGAGTGTAATATAATTTTTGACTCCACCCAAATGGATATTTTATCATCATCCACATAGCAACCAACAAACAGATCAGACTGAGGAGACAAGTGCTAATGTATGTGCCTCAAACCAGTCAACCCTCGGAGGAATCAGTAGTTCAGCCTTCTTGTGAGGCTTTAACATTAAAATGTTTCTTAAATTCTGCAGTTCTGTGAGTATAGCTCCCTCTTCTCTCTCTGTTTTATATCATTTTTTTGCTCTATGATTTTTAACCTTCAGTAAGTTAAAACTAACTCAAGGAAAAGAAAAAAGGATCAATTGGGGAAATATGGGAGGGGAGTAGGAATTTCAGCCAAGCATTATAACGAAAACAGAGTGAGAATCACGTTGATGGAGGTGACTAGAAATGTCTTACAGGCCTGGGCTTAGTTCTGGTGCCTGTCAACCTTCCATTTCCCCCACTGGCCATATTGCCTCTTAGGGAGGAACCTAGGGTTTTAAGCAGACCAATTTGCTCTATTTCCTCCGTCACCTTTCCACATGTCACCCAATCTTTATGGAGTTAAAAATGGTACCTGTTGGGCAGGCCCCGTGGCTCACTCGGGAGAGTGCAGCGCTGGGAGTGCAGCAGCACTCGTATATGGGGATGGCCGGTGCACTCACTGGCTAAGCGTGGTGCGGACGACACCAAGCCAAGGGTTGCGATCCCCTTACCGGACACACACACACACACACACACACACACACACACACACACACTGTAGCCACAGCACTGAGATCTCTGCCTCTGGCTTCAGATTGCCTTCTTCTCTGGGTGTCTGTTTTATAAGCATGTGGGTTATTTCATTTGGGGCACCATGGCCCCTATCTCTTAGGACCTGCTGGGCATCAGCCTGGCTCTGTTGCTGGCCTGGCTGTATGGTGGTGGGGATGGGGCTATGGCCCCTGTCTCTCTGGACCCCCTGGACATCAGGCTGACTCCATTGCTGGCCTGTCTATGCAGGCCATAAACTTTTTTTTCTATGTGTTCATAATTCTTTAAGTGCGTTAGTCTCTTAAATTTTGTAGAAAATAGAAAGTGGAGTTATAAACCAAAGTTACAATAATACTATCTTTTATAGTTTCCCATGTGTTTACCTTTATTGAGATCTTTATTATGTTATGCAAAATAAAGTTGCCAGCCTTCAAAAGATACCAGAGTTCCAAGATAGTTAAATCACGTGGATTCTGCCAGTGTAATTATTGTCTAGGTGGAAAGACAGATTCCTGGTGCTTCCTAGTCAGCCATCTTCCCAGTACTCTCTTTTCATATATTTTTAATTCTACCCAGAAATAAACAAATAAAAAGAATTCTTGGTTGATCTGAGCCTTCCGTATATATAAACTGCCCATGTAAGTGACCAACTTGTGGCAGGTTTTATATCAATGCTGTTAACAACTGTCATTCCTGGAATTATCTTGTTTGTGTGTGTATATGTGTGGGTAGGTATATGTGTGTGTACATAGGTGTATGTGTGTGCACACTCTAATTGTTGTATCAATACATGGTAGGAGGAAATGAGTTAGCAAAAAGCTAGAAAGGTATAGTTGTAGAATGAATCCAAGTTTAAGAGTACAGGGTGGTGGTTATGGGTCAGGCTCTGGACCTAGATCTCCGAGTTTAAAACCCAACTCATTTATTGACTGGTTGTGTTATTTAATCTGTTTAATTTTCCTGTGCCTCTATTTCCTAATTTGTAAAAATGCTAATGATAGTACCTACATTACTAGAACTACTATGAGGATTAAATGAATCGATACATGTAAAGCGCTTCATTAGTACCTGGCCAGCACCTACCAGTGGAACACTGTACGTACACTATGACCAGCTTTTCTAACGCTAGGTATATATGCAACAATGTAAGCACCTTTTTAACTTATTTAACCCTGATGGCCTGTGCTGCCCTAATACACCTACAGCTCTGTAGATTAGTGACTATGTCCAGACCTCATATTATGTATGAAGGACAAGCTCCTGAAGGACAAGGGACTATAACTGATGCATGTCTGCTTCTACTATAGTACTGAGGAAGGGAGAGAGCAGTGTGGCTTTTGACAACATCTACAACATATATGGCTGGCTGCTATGGGGAGCCAAACCCTTGACCTTGGTGTTATCAGCACCATGCTCTAACCAAGTGAGCTAACTAATCAGTCGGCCCAGAGACCATCTAAATTGAAATCCTATTATGATACTTTTGGGGGGGAGGGTGGAAGGGAATCTTCATCGTATTATAATAGTGAGGCTGATTCTCAGACTCGTAAGTTGGAATCCTATAGTAATGGCAAGTTCTTCTATTCCCCAACTCTTTTTTACTAACATGGGCACAAAATGGTCTGCTCCAGCCACAGAAGCTCNAGGACAAGGGACTATAACTGATGCATGTCTGCTTCTACTATAGTACTGAGGAAGGGAGAGATCAGTGTGGCTTTTGACAACATCTACAACATATATGGCTGGCTGCTATGGGGAGCCAAACCCTTGACCTTGGTGTTATCAGCACCATGCTTTAACCAAGTGAGCTAACTAATCAGTTGGCCCAGAGACCATCTAAATTGAAATCCTATTATGATACTTTTGGGGGGGGGGTGGAAGGGAATCTTCATCGTATTATAATAGTGAGGCTGATTCTCAGACTCGTAAGTTGGAATCCTATAGTAATGGCAAGTTCTTCTATTCCCCAACTCTTTTTTACTAACATGGGCACAAAATGGTCTGCTCCAGCCACAGAAGCTCTTGCATGAAGAAGGAGTTTGCCTGAACACACAAGGAGGTCTTATTTCCAGACAGGATAAGGGGGCTACACAGGAGGGCCAGAGTTTATGGTGTGCTCTGGAAGGACAAGGCCGGGGCCTACCTGTGTACCCCAGTGCTGGCATGGACCATCATTCCCAGGCCCATAGGACAGAATCCTTCCATAGCAGAAACACCATATTTTCTGTCCTTTTGTTTTCTTCTTCTGAAATTGGTATCATCTCTGACTACATACAGCCAGGTTCTAGAAGACATCTATTATTTGTTGCCAAAACATCAGTGATTGCTCTGTCAGTTCCTGTTTTCCCTCCCTGCCTGTGGCTGCTGAAATATTCCTGGGCCAACCCAGGACTTGCTCTTTCCCATCATGGTTAAATCTGGAATTATCAGTGATTGCTCTGTCAGTTCCTGTTTTCCCTCCCTGCCTGTGGCTGCTGAAATATTCCTGTAAGTGACCATGGTTAAATCTGGAATTGGTCTGGATGGCCTAGGTTGGTATCCTGAGAGCAAAATGCCACACTGCTGTCTTCCTCGTGAATTCCTGAATGATGGGCTTCTATTCTACCTTTAGATTGAACTCCACTTCTACTCTACGGCTGAAACTTTGTCCAAACTCCACACCCTTGTTCAGGGCTGAAGCAGTTTCCCAGGACTACGAAAATAAATCACCATTTCAAACAAGAGAAATTTGTTCTCTCAATTCTGGAGGCCAGAAATCTGAAATCAAGGTGTGGGCAGGACCACACTCCTTCTGAAGGCTCTAAAGGAGGATCTGCTCCCTGTCTCTTGCAGCTTCTGGCACCTATCAGAATTCCTTGGCATTCCTTGTCTTGTAGCCACAGCACTGAGATCTCTGCCTCTGGCTTCAGATTGCCTTCTTCTCTGGGTGTCTGTTTTATAAGCATGTGGGTTATTTCATTTGGGGCACCATGGCCCCTATCTCTTAGGACCTGCTGGGCATCAGCCTGGCTCTGTTGCTGGCCTGGCTGTATGGTGGTGGGGATGGGGCTATGGCCCCTGTCTCTCTGGACCCCCTGGACATCAGGCTGACTCCATTGCTGGCCTGTCTATGCAGGCCATAAACTTTTTTTTCTATGTGTTCATAATTCTTTAAGTGTGTTAGTCTCTTAAATTTTGTAGAAAATAGAAAGTGGAGTTATAAACCAAAGTTACAATAATACTATCTTTTATAGTTTCCCATGTGTTTACCTTTATTGAGATCTTTATTATGTTATGCAAAATAAAGTTGCCAGCCTTCAAAAGATACCAGAGTTCCAAGATAGTTAAATCACGTGGATTCTGCCAGTGTAATTATTGTCTAGGTGGAAAGACAGATTCCTGGTGCTTCCTAGTCAGCCATCTTCCCAGTACTCTCTTTTCATATATTTTTAATTCTACCCAGAAATAAACAAATAAAAAGAATTCTTGGTTGATCTGAGCCTTCCGTATATATAAACTGCCCATGTAAGTGACCAACTTGTGGCAGGTTTTATATCAATGCTGTTAACAACTGTCATTCCTGGAATTATCTTGTTTGTGTGTGTATATGTGTGGGTAGGTATATGTGTGTGTACATAGGTGTATGTGTGTGCACACTCTAATTGTTGTATCAATACATGGTAGGAGGAAATGAGTTAGCAAAAAGCTAGAAAGGTATAGTTGTAGAATGAATCCAAGTTTAAGAGTACAGGGTGGTGGTTATGGGTCAGGCTCTGGACCTAGATCTCCGAGTTTAAAACCCAACTCATTTATTGACTGGTTGTGTTATTTAATCTGTTTAATTTTCCTGTGCCTCTATTTCCTAATTTGTAAAAATGCTAATGATAGTACCTACATTACTAGAACTACTATGAGGATTAAATGAATCGATACATGTAAAGCGCTTCATTAGTACCTGGCCAGCACCTACCAGTGGAACACTGTACGTACACTATGACCAGCTTTTCTAACGCTAGGTATATATGTAACAATGTAAGCACCTTTTTTTGCTAAAAGACAAGTATTAAAATGTTTGCTGCAAGCAGGATTTGCCATATTACCAAACTAGAAGCTACCCAAATGCCCATCAACGGTAGAGTGGATAAATAAATAGCAGTATATTTAAATAATAGAATATTATATTACAATGAAAATGAAAAAACTATATGTACATGCAACAACCTGAATAAAACTCACAAACATAATGTAAAACGAAAGAAGCCAGATACAAAAGAGTAAATAATGTATGATTCCATTTACATGAAGTTCAAAATCAGGCATAACTGTAAAATAGGATAATGACTATCCTAGTTGGGAGAATAACTAGAAAGCACCATGAGGGGGGCTTTTGGGGGGTACCAGAAGTGTGTGTTTCTTGTTGTAAGTATGGACTACATGGGTGTGCTCAGTTTGTGAAAATTCATCAGGCTGTATACTTGTGATTTGTGTCTTATTCTGTGTGTAAATTGTTTTAAAAAAATACCCGGTGAATAGCGTGCTTAATAAATGATTTACTATGTTTTAGAGTTAGAATAGGTTATGAATCCTGGATCTGTGATCATGGAGACTAGGAAGTCTCTTAAATTCTCTGTTTCTATGATGGTAAACAGAGACAGTGATACTTGCCTTGAAAAGACGTTAGATGTTTTGGAGAACTGGTAAGATGAGATTTTTAAAAAATGGTGTCAGCCTGTTTAATATCCTGCAGCAGATTTTTGGAGCAGATTTTCATTATAATAGGAAAAAAATCACGTGAGTGCATCCTTTCTTTATAAAAATGTAAGACCAGCAGATACCTTTTACCCCTGCTGGAATGTTATTAGGAGATTTTTGCTTGTGGTCTGACAAAAGTGGCTCCCTCAGCATAGCCTTGGGTGTATATAACTGGTCCTGAGTAGAAGTTGGGCAATTTAGCTTAGTGGCATGGAGCCCCTTTGAAGGAAAGGTATTAAGTCCTTGACCCTTCTCTTTTTAGGCTTAATGTCATTAGACACTGATGTATCAAGATGGGCTGGACTGAATTTTGTTGTAAAGAAAGAACACTAAGGGGCATAGAACGGGATTCACCATGGGCATGTCTGGCTTAGGAATCTGGATTCAGCAATGGCTAGGTCAGGGTCTCATGGGGAAGTGGTAGTTCCTTCATAGCAGATGGCTGAGGCAGGATCCTCCCACACCCAGCTAACTGGGCACAGTTTCATGCTGAGGAATGACAACTGAGAAAATGCAATGACCTACAAGTTTAAGTGGAGGCATGATTGTGACCTGGGAGCAGCAGGGACATTTCCCTAGCAAGGATGATCAACCACTGGGCTGGGTGGGACCGGTGTTTAGTATGCCTCTGAGGTAGCACCCCAAGCACAGGTGCTGGTGGGTTAATAGAACTCTCTAGTTATTTCTCTCTCTTGGCATTTGGAAGGATAATTGACTCTTTAGAATTGAGACTGGACCTAGATGTTGGACTATGAAGGGATAGAGTACTGAGAAAGACTTCAAGGAGGGAAGACAGGCTTCCTGCTGGTAAGGTCTTTGGGCCTCAAGCAATTCACTAGAAAAATAAGATAAATGAAGTGTTATTCACACTCTAACGTGGTGAAGCATACATCCTGGTTAAGCATAATAGCTATCATTAATTGGGCACTTGCTGTGTGTCTGGCATGGAGACTGTTCTTTGTCTATCAAAATTGGTCTTTCCTCCTTCCTAGACATGTGACTAGTCTAAGTTTCCCAGCCTCCTTTGTGTTAGATGCGTCCCTGTGACTACATTCAGAGTAGAAAAACTGTGTGAAACTTCTGGGCTTGGGCCTGGGACATTAGAAGGATATTCTCCATGCTCTCCTCCCCTGCTGCTGGTTGGAACCCCATAGTAATCCACTTTTGACTGGGCAGGTGCTAGCAATGCCCTAGGGGATGACAGAGCTACACAAAGTAAGGAAACTGAAGACCTGAATGACTGTGTGGAGCATGGCTTCCCTGCTACCCTGGACTGCTCACCCTGGAATAGTTATGTGAGGAAAAATAAGCTTCTTTATCCTCTAAACTTGCATTTCTCCAACTTTGATGGACACAAGAATCACCTGGGAAATCTTGTGAAAATGCAAATCCTGATTTAAGTAGGTCTTGAGTGGGGCTTGAGATTCTGCATTTGTAACAAGATCCTAGGTGATGATAATGCTGTTGATCCAGTATATAGTTTAAATTCCTACCCCAGAAATTCTGATTTAATTGATTGGAGTGGGATCCAGGGACATGGTACTAAAACAAAACAAAACAAAACAAAACAAAAACAAAAACACCCAAACATCAGAAACCTCCCCAGGTGATTCCAATTTACACCAAGGTTGAGTCCCACTGGAGGGGAGGAACATTTTCTAAGGATGCAATGATTCGGTTCCTTTACTGGTACTCTTTGGATGAGGAGGCGATTCCTTTTAGCACTTGTAAACAGCCCTGTCATCCTATCTTCTCATTAACCATTTATGGGTAATGCTTCTGGTTGCTTTTCTGCAACTTCTGGGAGTATTTGTCTTCTTAAACTTCACTTCAGCCAGGAACTTCTTTTTGACATCTTTTTGTTTGACATCTTGTTTTGGATGTTGAAATCTGTCTTTGGATAAAATAATTCAAGATGGTGATGTATAGAGAACTTAATTGTTGACTTTTCCCAAAATCTGCCTTTAGGGACCACATATTGAGCATTTAATGTAAAAAACTGAAGCAGCAGTCTAATTTGAGTTTTCAGCCTTAAGACAGACACTCGCTATTACTGCGATGGATGATGTAATAATTAAACTACTATTTTGTGCAATCAGTTTCACCTGAAGGTTCCAAAGCCTTAAGAACATCTGGTGGCAATTTGTTAGTTAACACAACATTATTTTGCATTTATTAAGTGTTGATAATGCACTCGGTGTTGCAGAGAATACAATCCTTGCTCAAGGCCAAGAAAAAGAGTAAGTATGTCCCAACAGAGAGAAGGCAAGACTTATGATAGTTAGGGATTTCTCTGAAAAATCTCTTCTATCTAGGTTAGTTGAAACTTCATAATTTTGGAAAAAGCTGTCATTTGTATGAATTGTAGTTTACAAAATGTTTTTACGAGATTATCCAATTTACTCTTCACTTCAGGCTTGCTGCATTGTTATTTAGGCAGCAGCAAGTAACAGAAAACCTGACTCAAACTACATTAAACAATAAGGAAAGTTATAATTGTCTTAACTCTAAATTCAGAGGTGTAGTGGTCTCAGCAGGTTGGTGAGGACTCAAGTAATTCTGTCTTTTCTGTCCATCATCTATGGTATTAGCTTCATCCAAGGCTACATTCTCCCATGGTAGTAAGAACTGTGACCATAGTGATTGGGGCTACCCACCTCATTATTTACACCTAGCTCACGGGAAGGAAAATCTTTCACCCAATCATGGAAGAGCAGTTCTTATGCTCTCATGACTAGTTAGTTTAGGTAATATGTCCATCCCACAGGGAGGAGACCTATAGTGACTGGCTGGGTTCTTGAACCAATTACTGGCAAGGAAAGGTGACAGTACTATGGTTGCATAGAACGTTCTGGATCCTCTCCTGAAGCTGGGAATGGAGTCAGTTTCCTCTGGATCACATAGAGGGGGTAGGTGAGGGAACAAATTGGACTCTGTTAGGAAAGAAGCAGGGGAAGGTATGCTGGGAGCACTCCACAGGGTCCACTCCATGTATATGGTGCCAATTTACAGGGGAAAAACCCAGGGGTCATGGAAATTAAATAACTACCCAAGTAGGTTGGTGGCAGAATTCTAGTTACAAATCTGTTGCCCACCTTAGAGGCAGCACCAACCCAAGATGATGTGTGGAACAGAGGTGTTCCTGCAGTACCTCCCTCTTCTCCTCCTCTCTTATTCACTTTCTCTTACTACTTAGGGGGAAAAGCACTCATTGTCACGAAGATACCAGTTTCTGTACTGTCATGAACCCCACAACCTTGGGCATATTATTTCATTTCTTTGGGCTTCCATTCTTTTGGAAGGGGGTTAGAACTGTTGTGACATTTGCTATGAACTCTAATTTTCTTGAATTTTACAACTTTACCCTTTCCTCCCTTATTTCCCTTGGACCCTTCCCTTAGTAGTAGTTTTCAAACTTTTTTGAGTCATGTTAAGATGTGTATTTTATATAATGAGTCAGCGCACACACACACACACACACACACACCTGAATTAAAAGTTTCATTAAACAGTATTTGTCCTTAGAGTTTATAATGCTTTCTTTTAGTATAATTTAGTGTAGTCTATGAGGCTACTTCAAAAAGTTCATGTAAAGATCTGTATTTTCTTTCAATTCCACTTTTCCACAAACTTTTTGAAGTATCCTTGTATTTGAGATCTTATCCTATTCTTAACTTTCCTATTCTATTCTGTCCTATTTTATTTTTAAAAATTCTAGAGAAAAGCTGATTAGATTGATTTCATGACCTTTGTAAAACTTTCAGGGTTAACCTTCAACTGACTCTTTGGACCTTGGACTTGGCATGTCCACATTCCCCCGGTCTCCTGTAACTCAGTAGGATGTCCCAGGCTTCCATTTCATCTCCTGGGGATCCTGGTCCCTGCTTTCTCCTGTGACAAGTAATCAGATACACTGACATTTAGCTCACCAGTATGCTAACAATCTTTGTTCGGCCCAACCTTCTCTGGCCTAAGCTGTTGTAAAATTCACTGGTTAGATCTTACTGGGTCCTCACATGGCCTTTCTTCACAGTTGAGTCTCTCTTGACTTCCAACACCTGTAAGTCATAAATGAAACAGAGAGAAATGATTCTTTTCTGGAATAAAGGTAAAAGACTAGACTAGAGCACTATAAAAAGTGAGCCACTTCTTTCCTCAGATTTTTATACAGATTCTCTCTCTCTCTTTTTTTCTTTCTCTTTTGATCTTTGCTACTCAGAGTGAGGTGCTCGAGTCTGAAACTTAGTAATGGTTTGTCCCATTGACATACTAAACCTCATCACCATCAATGGCCAACTTTGGCTCTGCCTGTAGAAATGTAGCTTTGCCCAGAATTCCTGCAGAAACACTGGGTTTGTGCAGGTTCACTAGCAACCTTCACCCCCAGAAATTAAGTCCAGTCTATCTCTTTGTAAGTAGATAAATCATTTTAGGGAAAGTGAAAATTCATCTGGCCTAATATTTCTTCTCTGTTTTGGTTTATCTTAATCCTGCCTTGCTATTTTTTCACCACACCCTCAATCTTTGTCTCCAAAAGAAGTGTAACTTCTCTTCAACTTTTACGAATTCTGTTAGAACCGCTTTCTTCAGTAACTTGTTCCATATGTTGTACACATGAGCTCCACCAGGATCCCCCTGCCCCCTCGGCTTCCTCATTTTTGTATGGCAGCCATCAGTGTTTGAATCATTACAAGTAAAAGGGGAAAATACCCTCCAATCCCACCCCAATGGGACCTTTCTCTTTGGCATGTTCAGCATGTTCCATCATTTAAAAGGTTCTGTGGGGTTGTGTGGAAGTTTTTCTAACCTGGTGAGAAAGAGCTGGTTTGCCTTCACTGTTCTCTCCTTTCCTTTGAAAGCCCCATATGGTTTGGGTGATGGTGCCCTTCCTGCTCTGGACACTGCTTCCTGGGTTAAAGGGCAAATGACACTGCTGTCTTCCTTAGAGGGGTCCAACAAGAACTCTGAGCAAACAGAGGACACCTCTCTGGTTTTTCAGTCAATTCCTTCTGTAAACACATTCTCAGATTTCAGATGTTTTTAATTGCAGCTGATAATTTTAAAAAACATTTTGTCTTTTTCTAAATAACTCCACTTATCTCCATTCTGGTTCTTTTTCTGATCTTTGCCCAGATTTGATTGTTCTATGAGACACATCCTCCATTGCCAGTTCCCTGCTCCCAGACAACTTCATTTCTCACCTGCTCTCCCCTACTTGCTCTGGGGCCAGGGTGCCACCGGTGCTAGGAGCTCTTAAACAGTTTGCAGGGCCTGGCAGGGCTGCAGTAATAGGGAGCTGCACTTCATTATTGTTGGTTTGTAAGTCTGACCTTTCTTACACCACTGCTAGGAAGCTGCTTTAGAGTGTCTGCCATGCCTCCCAGGCACAGAACCCCCGTGGATGTGGTTAGCCTGCAGAGTCTCTGCCAAGGGTCATGAAAAGGAGAGTGAAGCATGGTAAGGATTTTTTTCACAGTGCTAATTTCTTCTTCTTTCCCTCCCCAATCTTTTAAAGATGTCATTGGAAGAATGAGAAGTGTCTATTCAAGTCCTTAGCCCATTTTTTAATCTTTTTCTTTTTTTTGTCTTTGCTATTGAGTTGTATAGGAGCTCCTTATATATTTTGGAGATTAACGCTGTATTTCAAAAAGTTCATGGAAAAATTTATATTATCTTTCAATTCTGTTTTTCCATGAATTTTTTGAAGTACCCTCATATGGTTCCATGGGTAGCCTTTTCACTCTGTTGATTGTTTAAGTGTACAAATACAATATTGCTTACTCTAGGTACAATGTTGTGCAGCAGGTCTCTAGAACTTACTCAACACAGTTCTAAGCTAACGTCTGGACTCTTGAAACAGTCTTCTTTCAGAAACTATCCCTCTGTGCTCACTCCCACATCCATATGGCCTATTGTTTCTAGTTTAACCTCTAAAAAAACCTGGCTTTAATCAAAAGCCTAAGGCTACCCTTTGGGTCAGATCAAGCCAAAACTCTTGTCATTGGCAGCTCTCCTCTCACCTGACTGCTCACCATTCTTCCACTGCGCATCCATATGGCCTATTGTTTCTAGTTTAACCTCTAAAAAAACCTGGCTTTAATCAAAAGCCTAAGGCTACCCTTTGGGTCAGATCGAGCCAAAACTCTTGTCATTGGCAGCTCTCCTCTCACCTGACTGCTCACCATTCTTCCACTGCTTCTCCCTTGGCTAGTCCAGGCTTCTTACCTGAGTGAGTCACCTGTATTTCTGTCTTCATGCCTTTTAAAATGTTTCCTTGGGTCTGCATGTGCCTTTGACTGCCCCCTTCACACATCTAACTCCTGCTAATATGTACAAAAAGGGGCACACGACAGGCAGTGGTTATACTCGTAGTATGAGGTTCCTGTAGCTTCTGTAACAAATTATCATAAACTTGGTAAACAACTGAAATTTATTCTCACAGCTTGAGGCCAGAAGTCCGAGATCAAGGTGCGAGCAGGACTGAGCTCCCTCTGAAGGCTCTAGGGGAGAATTCTTCCTTGCCTCTTTGAGCCTTTGGTGGCTCCAGGCATTCCTTGGGTCGTGGCTGTGTAACTTCAACTTCTGCCTCTCTGTGTCCCCTCTGGGTGTCTTTTATAAGGACACTTGTCACTGGATTAAGATCACACCCAGGTAATTCAGGATAATCTCATCTTGAGATCCTTAAATTAATTAATCTGCAAAGACTCTTTTCCAGATACGATCACATCCACAGGTTCCAGGGGTTAGGACATGGACATGTCCTTTTGGGGCCATCATTCAACCAGCTACAGTAATTAAATAGTCAAACCCAAAGAGGATTGATCCTGAGGTACTAACCAATGCTGTTAAATATAAACAATTTGGACAAAAATATAAAACATGCTTATTGAATTTGTGGTCAAGATGAAGCTGGGTTGGATAGTTATTCACTTGAAAACAGAAACACAACAAGCAAGAAAAGAATGAGCCAAAATTAGCAAAATGGACTTTTACTCTGTACTCATGTCTATTCCATTACTTCTCACATGGCCTTGCTCTCCCACTGGACTGGGAGTTTTTTGACTGTGTGTCTTGTGCCTAGTATATCTGTTGTATAAATGAATAAAGGAAGAACTGTAAAGTCTGAAGTTTGGTTCAAATAACTATCCATACAGATGTAGAATAGGTGAAAATCCAGCCTTTTAGAAATTCACGTGGAGAAATATTGAGTAGATTTCAAGCTCAGAATTACTCAGTAATGTGACATGGTTGCTAGAAAATGTTATACAACATTAAGGTGGATTATTTGGAGCCCAGAGTCCAGCTCAAAGAGGTAATATTTATAATTTGCTAGAAGACATGCGAATAGCCTACAGATCCACAAAAAATGAGGACACTTTATTACTTATATAGCAAGTTCTCATAATTTTTTTGTCAGCTGATGGCCACTTTTACAGACGGAGGAGATTCTTGCTGCCTACTTATTATGGTCATTTATGAGCATCCAGGGAAAGGGAAGTCAGTGATGAAAGTTGAAGGAAGTAGAGTTAATCACTCGTCACCAGCTGAATCAACATTTTCACCAATGCTTAGGGGAAGACATATTCATCTGTTTACTTCAGTTGACCATAATAGAGAAGGAGCCCAGCTGGGGGCTCTATTACTAAATCAAGCATCCTCAGTGGTTGTGATGGTCATTTTATGTGTCGGCATAAAATGCTACAGTCCTCAGTTATTCAATTAAACTGCAGGTGTTGCTGTGAAGGTATTTTGTGGATGTGATTAAAGTCCATATCTGTTGACTTTAAGTAACAGAGATTATCCTGGATAATCTGAGTGTGTCTGATTCACTCAGTTGAAAGACCTTAAAGCAGGTCTGAGGTTTCCCTAAGAGTGGAAGAAATTCTTCCTGGGACAGTGCCTTCAGCCTGTGCCTGAGAGTTGCAGCCTGCTCTTCCTGATGACCTGCCCTGTTCAGTTAGAACTTGCTCAGGCAGTCCCACATCCCATAAGCCAATTCCTTGCAATACATCTCTTAAAAATGGCTCCTACTTGTTCTGTTTCTCTGCCTGGTGTCTCTGGCAATCGGTTGGACAGCTAGGGAGGAACCTGGAGGCAGTAGAGTGTTTATCAGTGTTCCTCAAACTTTAGTGAGATATGAATCACTGGGGGTCTTTCGATTCAATGGGCATGAATGGACTCAGGTGATTTTGATGCTGCCAGTGGACTATGCTTTGAGCAGCAAGACTATATGCAGTAGTTCTCAACTCAGGC
This sequence comes from Galeopterus variegatus, assembly GCF_000696425.1. Lineage (NCBI taxonomy): Eukaryota > Metazoa > Chordata > Mammalia > Dermoptera > Cynocephalidae > Galeopterus > Galeopterus variegatus. The sequence continues at coordinate 1,317,566 of NW_007726134.1, read as the reverse complement.
CGCACATCAGAATCATCTGAAGAGTTTTAAAAAAATACTGGTGTCTGGGCCACACCTCTAATGATTATGATTTAATTGGTTTGTTCTAAAGTGCAGTCAAGAGTATAGAAACAAGAGGGTAGGTTGAGTGGTTCTCAAAGTGTGGTCCCCAGACCTATAGCATCAGCATCACCTGCAAACTTGTTAGTAATGCAAATGTCAGGCCCCATGCCAGATCTACTGAATCTGAAACTCTGGGATTGGACCCCAGTAATCTAGTGATTCCCTCCAGGTGATTCTGATGCCCACTGAAGTTTAAGAACCACAGCCGTAGGTAGCAAGATTTTGACTTCTAGAGTCAGAAGGAATTCTTGGGCAAGGAGCCTAAGCTCTCTGTGCCTGCTTTTGGTAAAATGGGGATAACAGTAGAATTTATGCTATAGGATTAGGTTAATCCATCTTGGCCCTCTGTGCTGCTTGAGCTTGATCAGGGAGTTGACTCTGAGAATATGGTGGGAGAGCTGAGGTTCAAATGCTGGGAGAGCATGAGTAAGTTCTAAATCTGGAGGGGTGGGAGACAGGCATAAACAGGACAAGAGTGAGACAAAATGGTTTGGGATCAGCTGGGGAGATGGGGTGCCCTGAGACCTTGCCTTGGTGGCCAGTGGAGCTTGAGCTATTAATTCCTGGACACTGGTTGACTCAACACATTTGACAATGCTTCCTAGGTGAAGAGAGGTGGGGCTACCAGGATGAAATTCTAAGAGACCAAAGTCTGGAGGACGATGTCTTACCCTGAGGAAGAATCTGATGGGTCCACAGTAAGGTCTACAGGAGAACTACAGGAAGTACAGGAGAGGTAAGAAGACCTTCAGGTCTCTGTGGAGCAGGAGATGGAGCTCATAGTTGGAGTATAGGGCTGGGGTTTAGGACCCTGAGTCTGAGGAAAAGCAACCAGGGTCTGATGGGGCAGAAGACGTACGGGCTGGAGAGGTGTGTGGGGGACTCTTCTGAGTCTTAACTGGTGCCATAGCTGCTCCAAGGTCCCAGGCAAAGCTGGGACTAGAGCCCTTGTCTGCTTCCCTGGGGCAGGGGTGAAGACAACTGCAGCAAATCCTGTACCCCACTCGCCACCCCCCTCCCCAGCATCTTAAAATTCCATACATATTTCTGGGCTCCCCATCTCAGGCCAAAAAGTACCTTTGCCTTAAGCACATTTAATGCTTTAGTGCTTTGTTAAAAACTCCAAAGTCTGGTGTAACTGAGACAAATGGCTGTGTCTGGAGTAGCTGCCACGAGGTGGGAACAGAAAGGGGTGAAGTCTCTGGCCATGAGGAAGGGGCTGTCAGGATGTGAAGTCTAGTCTCCTGTGGAAAGAGAGGTGAAAAGAGAAAGGCAGCTGTTCTAACTATGCGACCTTGGTACCCCAGGAGGAGGGATGAGATTTGAGCTTCCTTCCTGCCTTTAAATGTTTTTTTTTATTTTTCTATATTATGGCACTGGACTGTTTCCACTTTCCTTCCTCCCCTATTATTCTTCCTTCCTTTTGACTAAAGAAAAAGGGGAACTTGCCAATAATTTGATTTAAGGAAAATCTGCCATGCTGTTTGGGAAAAACTGAAAGCTACATTTCAACCCAAATAATTAAAAGTTATACCTAATGTTAAATTTGTAAAACGGACATGTTATGGAAACAATGTGTGCTGAAACTTTTTTAGAATGAAAATGCCCTATCCTGTCTTTGAGAAACACACTGGGTGCCACGTACACTTGTGCAATGAGATTGTCGAGAGACTGGATGAGCAGGCTCCAAGATGAAATGGATTAGAGGTCCAGAGCTTGACAAGGTAAAGGTGATCTTTTAATTGTCTTTAAGTAGTTGAGGATGATCAATTCTCAAGGATGAGAGTGTCTGAGGGGATTCAAGAAGGCACAGGAAAACCAGTATGTTTAGGCTCATCTTAAAGGGGCATTTATTGGCTGGTGAGTTAAGATTCTAGTACTTAGCTAGTGGGTTACATTAATAGATTAGTACCTGGGAAATTACCAATTTTTTTTTTGTCTCAGTCTGTTCAGGCTGCTGGAACAAACTACCATAGACTGGGTGGCTTATAAACAACAGAAATTTGTTTTCTTATAGTTCTGGAAACTGCTAAGTCCAAGGTCAAGGCACCAGCAGATTTGGTGTTTGGTGAGGACCCACTTCCTGCTTTATAGATGGCTGTCTTCTCCTTGTAACTTCACATGGCCAAAGGGACAAAGGATCTCCATGGAGTCTCTTTTATTTATTTATTTATTTGAAAAATAATTGATTGCACATGTTTCTGGGGTAGAGTTGAATATCAATACCTGTATACAATGTGTGATGATGAAATCAAGATTATTAGCATGTTTATCATTACAAGATGTAATCATTCTTTGTGTCCATTAACCAATTTCTTGCTAATTCCCCTCTTCCCCCTTTCCCACCTCTAATAACCACAGTTTTGTTCTTTCCTTCTGAAAGTTCAAGGTATTATTGTGATCTTTCTTTCTTTCATTTTTTAGCTTCCACTTATAAGTGAGGACGTGGATGTCTCTTTTATAAGGGCACTAATCGCATCATAAGGGCACTAGTCATCTTCCAAAGACCCCACCTTCTGATACCATCACTTTGGGAGGTAGGATTTCAACACATGAATTTGGGGGGACAAAAACATTCAGTTTGTTGCACTTTGTATCCACGGAAATTTTCAGAATTTTCCCAGAAAACCTAGAAGCTGAGTTTTACAAATGGTTCCCAGAGTCAGTACCCTGGAATCAGATAGGCTATGTTCAAATTCGCTTACTAGCATGCTTGATCCTGGGACAAGTTACTTCTCTGATCCTTGATTTTTCTCATGTTTGAAATAGAATGATTATGGGAATTAAATGAGGTAACAGTGTATGTGAATGTAGTTTGTAGAGTGCTATTTAAATATTAGTTGTTCTTCTTCTCATGTCTTGTTTCCTAGAATAGAATATTAAATTGGATATCTTGTGGGTTCTCAGGAATTTTGTTTCTTGATCCAACTATAGGCATACACAAAATGTACTCCAGCATTGTTACAAAACTTCAGTGGAACCTCTGAGATCTGAACACATATTTCTCTTCCTTCTCTATTGGTGATAAATAAGTGAATGATCACAGTGATTGTAAAGTCCAATTAAAGTCAAGCTTTTCTGTTCCCCCAGCTCAGGCTCTTTGGGCTGGCAGCCTGTGTGGGGATGGAGGACAGCGTAGCTGGAGCCTCTGTTTCCCCACCTTGTTCTACTCTGCACCACTCACTCTGCTGCTCAGGGTGGAGGTGGGAGGGAAGGAGAAGGGGATGGGAAGGTCTAACTTGACATGATAGTTGTAAGCTGGCATTGGGGTGGCTGGGTGAGTTGGGTGCTGTAGTGCTGGTGTTTACACTTGGAGGCAAGAGGGAGCTTTCCATAAGTTTTCAGGAACTCTGGCCCTAGCAGTTTCCCTTGATTTGGGCAGTGGCTCCTGCAGCTGGACATTTGTGGCCCTTCCCTCAGCCTCTGGCTCTTGGCAATCTGTCTCTCTGGTGGGGTCACCTTGTCACTCCAGGAGATCCATTTAAGATAACCCAAGCCTGGTTCTCTCCCATGGGGTTTACAGCTGCCTAATGAGAAACATGTGAATGCCTTTGCCCCACCAAACTCTGGGATGGCTGGCAATTCCCTTTGTTGTCCTATGTCTTTACTACCAGGTAGGTCGTTCTGGCCAGCCCTTCTTTAACATTTGAGGGACGAGTCAGGAATCAATCTGCAGTCTCCAGGGAACAAATGACAAACTCTCCAATTTGTCTCTTGGAAAGCCCCTCACTTGGCATATGGTGGGGAAGAAACATCACCTTCTCCTGTCCACAGTGGGGGAGGACTCTTCGGGCACCAACAACTCTCTTCAAAGAAAATCTCAGCTGCTTTCTAGCTTCATCCTATCCTTGTGAATTCTTACATTTCTTTTATATTGTCAGGAAGTGGGTAATGGACTCCCATTGGAAGAACAATGTTTTTGGTTACCCCCTTGCAAATCCTGCAGGATGGCCTTGACATCTGTTGTCTTAGCTTTGGGGCATGATTGAAACTCTGAGATGGGAAGAGTCCCATCTGAACATCCTGCTTCACCAAGGTAAGGCCAAGTGTTCAAGGATGGGACTGTAGGCAATTTCCTTCCAGGTCTTTCTGCTGGGTCTCTTTTGTGGTATATGCCCCAAACTTCTTGATAGAAGTCTGAACTCTCTTAGTCCCAACTAGCCCCAGAAGAAGTTGTTTTTTACTTGTTGTTAGATAAAACCAACCTAGCTCAAGAAAGTCACGTTAAAGCAAATGCAAAAGCAATGCAGTTAACCTTCCCAGAGTTACTTGCATTTTGAAAGAAAAAGTCATGAAGGGAAAAACATCCAACAGGAGAATTTTGGGATAGAGTTTTTGGCAGGTGAAACCCACATTTCCTGTTGTGGCCACCCCGTCTAGAGCTAGGGGCATGGTGGGGGAGTTCTTAAGAAGACTGGAGAACCTCTGTTTCTCTCCCTAGAGGGGTTCTCTTCTACTTTCCCCGTTGTTTGAAGTGCCTCTCACTTCTGTTGACACTGGGTTGTCACCAGTGTGACTCATAGACGTACTCTGTAAGCTTGTAACCAGGAAGGCATGTGTACCAAAAGGATACCCAATTTGAAAGGTATGTGGAAACAAAACAAAATCCTACTGCATGGACTATTCCCTCAGCACCATTTAGAAAGTCACTGCCGTTCCTCCACGTGTATTCCCTCTTATCCTCTTCTTACAGCGGACAGTAGGGGGCACTGCAGGGTGAGATTCCCAGCACACGCCGGCCTCCCATCCATGAAAAGATATTGGAAAATGAAGTATGGAATATAATACACCTGTTTGAGCTACAATAGATTTTAGCTACAATAATATTTGCCGAGAGATTGACTATAGGTTTATTTATTTCATTTTATTTTTCAATGGGAAGAAAAGGCATAATTTTTTTTTTTTTTTTTTTTTTAATGTACTGGGAGAAGGCAAAGCACAGGAGAGTAATGTCCCAAAGGTCCTATGTGGGTACAAAACTTACGTACCAGTGTTCATGAGAGAGAGGTGGGGGGAGGTGGGAGCCCCAGAATGATGGCCTACGGCCAGGTTTCTCTGGAGTTTGTGGGGAGGTGTTGTCACAGGTGAAAGAAGGAAGTCAGAAGTTAAAGGTAAGTAAAAACATCTAGTATGCAAATGAAAATACTGCAGGTAATCTCATAGCTGACCTCAAAGAATTGATAGTAGCCAAAGGAGGGCAACACAGAGGAAGCCTGGCTGCTTATATTTACAGGTGTAAATTTCTTTCAGCAGAGAAACAGTCTTCTAGCTAACCTTGTTTTTCCAGTCCTTGAATTAGACATCTTGAAATAGGTCAAAGAAATATATTTGGGGACTGAAAAATTTTGCTTTCCCAAAGTTCCACATTTGAAATTTTAAGTTTTAGAAAGTTTCACATATTAAAATAAGATTGGTAGCTGTGGAAAGATTTGGGTTAAAAGTTTGTAGATAAGAGGTAAAGGAGAAACATAATTTGGAACAAACAAAAAAGCCAAATTTGAGTATGCCATTACATATTTTCTTGAGTCAGTCTTAGTTGTGAGACTAGGTCAGGATCTGTTGTTCTTGGGATGTGATTAGCTGAAGAAGGAAGTTTTAGCTTGAAGGGTATAAGATACATTCTGACTGGGTATTAGAAGGCTGTAGAGTGCTGGGCCTTAATGATTACCCTTGGAGAAATGGTTTGGGCATGATCATTGTGTGACTATGATGCATTTGGATAGGGCAGTGAATGAAGGATCTGGCAGCCTTAGCTTGGGGGACGTGGGGGAGCCAGAGATGTGAAAGCTCAGTGTTTTAAAATGTCAGGAAGCAGCTATAGTCTATGCTGACTTTATTGTGTACTTTGACACTTTATTGGATGTCAGGCAATTGAACTTAAAGCCAGCAACAAGCTTTTGTAAAATCAATGAAGAAGGGGCAGTTCTTTTTGTCAAGGAAGGGAAATTGAGGTACCCATGGACAACAAAGAGAAAACAAATAATAGATTAAGAGTCAGATACATAGCAAAACATAAAGAAAACCAAAAATCTAAGGCAGACACGTAAAACATAAATACAAACATAAACAAAAATCCAAGGCAGATCTTGAAACTGGTGCGTTGAAATTGAAAATAAAATTATTTTTCGGTCGGGGAATACAAGCACATTCATGTGATTCAAATCAATGTACAAAGAGGTTTACGGTAAGTCTCCCATCCCTCTCTACCAGGCACCAATTTCCCCTCCCCACAGCTTTCTAGAGATATTTTATGTGTATACAAATTACATATCCTGATTTGTTTTTAATATGACTGTATCTTGGAGATAATTCAATTTTAGTTCTGAAGTGTTTCCTCATTCTTTCTTATTGCTGTAAAATAGTCCATTGTCCATGGATAGATATCTGGGCTATTTTCAGTTTTTCCCAAATAGATGAAGATTTATAGACATTCTTATGCAGGAAGCTGGAGCTCTGTGGACTATACTAAGGCTGTCCACAGCAGTCACTTCAGTATCAGGCAGCTTCATGGGGGTTGCCATGGAGAGGGTGCTTTCATAAGGACCCTAATCCACCAACCTTAGATTGTGAAAGTCTATAAATCTATGACCTCAGCTCTAATCCAAGGACAGTTATAATCTTTATAAATTTTTCTTATACAATGATCTTGCTGTATATGTCCTGAGGAACTTTCTGACTTTTATTCTCTTCCTTTGCTTTCTCTGAGCCTTAGTTTCTTCACCTGTTAAATCATAAAGCTGGATTATAAGTTGTTTTCAAACTTTTTCTTAAGCCATAGCATTTTTTTTTAACCAAATGAGGTTTAGGAGGAACTCTATTAAAGGCCCCAGATAAAAGCAAGGAATGGTATGGTTTCTTAGTTTCTTCTTTCTTTCTTTTCCTTCTTTTCTTTCCTTTGAAGCTGATTGGTAAGGGGATTTGAACCCTTGACCTTGGTGTTAATCAGCACTGTCTTCCAACCAGGTGAATTAACCAGCCTGTCCTTGTTATGGTATGGTTTCTTTCTTTCTTTCTTTCTTTCTTTCTTTCTTTCTTTCTTTCTTTCTTTCTTTCTTCTTTCCTTCTTTCCTTCCTTCTTTCCTTCCTTCCTTTCCTTCTTTCCTTCCTTTCCTTCTTTCCTTCCTTTCCAGCTGACTGGTAAGGGGATTCGAACCCTTGACCTTGGTGTTAATCAGCACTATGTTCCAACCAGGTGAATTAACCAGCCTGTCCTTGTTATGGTATGGTTTCTTAGTTTCTTCTTTCTTTCTTTCTTTCTTTCTTTCTTTCTTTCTTTCTTTCTTTCTTTCTTTCTTTCCTTTCCTTTGAAGCTGACTGGTAAGGGGATTCGAACCCTTGACCTTGGTGTTAATCAGCACTGTGTTCCAACCAGGTGAATTAACCAGCCTGTCCTTGTTATTTCTTGGCAAAAAGTTTCTGTAGAATCTCTGAAGTACCTCTGAGAAGCTGTAGGGATCCATGGAGGACTGTGTGAAAAGAAACAGACACCAGCTAGAAGGCTTCCTATCCACAGCTGTGACAAGGGGGTATAAGGTTCTGTTGAGATTCTATCCACTAGCTCCCATAGAAATTATGAAATTAGACTCTGTCCAGAAGGGAAAAGACCAAAGACTTAGAACATGAGCAGTAGGTCTAGGTGAGGGGGTAGGAAGTAATAGAAGAAAAAAAGTAATAGCTAAGGAAGTGAAGGAGGGAAGACATTCACATGACTTTGAGATTCAAGTTGAGCAGTGAGTACCTTTTGTGAGCTGATTCCGGACTGTGGGAGAGTCTGAGGTGGAAAGGGATCATACACAGGAAGCAGAGAGACTGTGAGGTGCTTAAAATTTAGTTGGGATTTTAAAAATATGAAAACATTCAGTTGTTGGCGTTTTTAAATATCATCTCTGGACCTTAGACAAGTTGGAAAGATTCTAAATATGGTGTGGTTAAATAGCCTTCTGGAAGCATATTTCAATCTTATTCCATCTTCTGGAGGAGGAATCACAATGGTGTGTGTGTGTGTTGTCATGTTGTAGGCAGATTTAACCATCAATGCTAGCCTGGGCATTTGGCACATTTTCTTCTTAGGAACATCCCCTGTGGGTCTGTGCTGTCTAGGAAAATTTGGCAGAGTTAAGTGGAGAGTTAGCTCTAAAAGTCTCCAGAGTGGATGCTTGTAGCCCTGGTCCATCGGATGATGACAGAGGAATCAATCAGAAAAGCTATTCTTATTTGTGAATTACAACTAAACGTCCTTGAGTGTCCTCGTTTTCCTCCCCAATGACAGCAATTTATGTCCTACATCCAAGGTAAGAAAGATTTCCAGCATCAATAAGCTAAATATTTAACTGTTTTTCAAATATATAAAATGTGAATAAATATAGTACCTAATAATAAAGTCAGAGTTATATGAGCTCATAATTCTTACTATTATGCTAGCATTACCACCCCCTCCCCATTGTTGTCCTGTGTCGGAATTTGTATCTTAATTTTAATATGTCAGAACAGAGATTGGGAAGTACAGAGGGTATGTGTATGTGTAGCAGGCAAAAAAGGAGTTATGGCTTCAAACTTTGTTCGGGATATTGTGAGTTTATAAAGATAGCAGTAACAAAGCTGTTCCAAATATTCTCTCTCAACCTTTATTTAATATGTGAGATTATGAGAAATTTTGGGACTCTTTTTATGGAAATATCCGGGAAGTTTTGTGGATCTTCAAAGAAGGAATCAAAATCTCTTTTTTCTGTCATATCTGCTATCTGCTAGAAGCCATCCTGCCAAAGAAATGTTTCACCAAAGTGCAGGAAATTTCTGAAGTCTTTTGATTGAAATGAGTTTGCGCAGGTAAATGACAGGTAGCAGAATGCTGGAGATGAACCTGCCCTAAAAGGTCCTAGATTGGCCAATCAACCTCTGCACTGAAGAGGAGGGAACTGACAAGGCCAAGGACAAGGGTCTGATCTCCTTGGAGGCTGTTGACAGGTTTGCCAAACAAGAAAGAGCTTGCTGGTCACAGAGGGGTAGGCTCAGTGTGAATCTCATCACTCCCATTTTTACTAATGTTGAGTCAATGATACCATCTCTGTATAAAAGAAGATAACACTTTTTAAAAAAAAAGTTTATTTATTATATGTCTTTTTATATTCTATGATGCGGAGCAGTTTGGGGGAGGAAGAGAGGGGAAGGGGGAAGGATGTATAGGGTGGGAAAAGGAGGAGGGGCAGGGTTGAGGCCTGTGGCACCCCCCTCATTCCTGCAGGTGAGACCAGAGGGTTTCCAGTAGTGGCTTGGTTGTCACTGGGCTGGTTGCAGGTGTCAGGGGTGGGGCATGGCCAAGGCTTGGGAGAGCCTGGGCACTTCCTGCAGTGGTTCAATGGTCTTTGCTGGGCTAGTTGTGGGTGTTGGGGGGCATGGCTGGGGCCCCCAGCCCTTCCCACTCCCTGGCTTGGCAGATCAGGGGACTTCTGGTCCTTCTAGGTGTTGTAGGTGTTCTTTGGTAACATGAGACCTTTACTAGTTAATATCAAACTTGGTCTCTGATCTGTGGGTATTTTGTTTTTTCTTCCAGTTCTGTGTTGGATAATTTGCTGTTCCCACCACTTAAACTCTGCACTAGAACTAATTTGTTGTCTTTTTCCTACTTCTAAAATGGGGGAACTTCCTGTGGGGACCAGCACTTGAGCTCTGTGGTTGGGCTAAATTGCTGCTTTGCTGCTGATTCCCTGGGGAAGGCTTTTTGTGCAGTTCAGATTTTAATGGTTGACTTTTTAGGTACTTCCAGGTCTTGTGAGATCTGGTACAACTGGAATGTATAGAAACTCTGGTCTGGACCTGAGTCTTTTCAGCAAACTGCACCCCCTGCAGTTCTATATTCCTGACCAGTCTCCACTGCGTGGTCTTATGCTGACTGGGAGGCAGATCAGCTGTCCATTCCATGCCCCATTGTTCTCTTAGTGGGCCCATCTCCCCCACCGCCCATGCTGCAAACACTTTCCATGGGACAGGCTGTGCACCAGTCTGTTGTGATGGCTCACTGGCCTCTGAGTGGCTCCTTTTTCCAGTTGTTGTGGCTCCTCTCTCCTCTGTGGGTCCACAGGAACCCTGTTAGTGGTCTTGATGGCCTGGGGGCTACCAAGGCCCTCTTTTCCCCTGCCACCTCCAAACAACTTCATCTGAAGGGCACAGCTGCAGCTTTTGCTGGCTCCTGATCTGTGAGCTCAGCAGCTCCAGCCTGGAAGTGGCCAAGGCTCGAAACAGTTGGAGCAATTCTTTCTTTCTCTCATCATGGCTTCTCCTGCCTTCATGTACTCCATAGGTCTCTCCTCCTCTTCCCCTGAGCACTAGCGGCCCCAACTTGGCTGTTGTTGCTTTTTTATAGTTGTAAATTGGTTGATTTGTGGGAGAGAGTGACACTGGGGACTGTCTATTCTGCCATCTTGATTGGAAGCCAGAAAATACTATTATTGAAGAGACATAGTCAAATAGCTTATGAAATTAACTGTCTCATCTGAGAAGTCTCTTAGAATGGTTTCAGTAATTTTGAACAAATAAATCAAGAAGTAGTTTTGCCTGATTCCTCTCTAATTACACATCCTGATCACTTGTTAGTGCAGGATTGATATCCAGTAGTGGCTGATACAGGATAAAAATCCATACCCCATTATATCCTTATGAATAGAGAAGAGAGTAACTTCCTTGTCTTAGGCTAGTGAAAAATCTTGTTAATTTTAAAGGAGTTCATTTGAAGAGATTGTAAGTCCCTTAAGGGTAGGGACCAGATATTTTCCTTTTATCTCATCCCCTCCTCTTATTACCTTAGGTATGGTCTTTCGGGCACAGTGAAAACCATTCAGTATGAGTGACAAAATGCTGTTCCAGTTTTCACTATTTGAAATGAGTTCTAAAGATGTGAAAGCAGGCCATGGTGATGGAGGGCAATGTTATGAAGGGGATGTGGACTTTGGAAGGAAATAGAGAACTTTGAGAATGTTTATAAGAGAGGCAAAAGCATCCTAGAAATGCTACAAGAAAAGGTCCTGGACCAATTTGCTCTCTCTGAGCTATCTCTGTATCCCTCATCTATGTGATTGTGGGAAAGTTGCTTAAACTCAGTTTCTTAGTTTTCTCTTCTGAAACTGAAATAATTATCTATGATATATGGTTGTTTCAAGGATTAAATGAGCTAACATTAGAGCTTGGAATAATAATTGGCAATAGTAATTGCTCAACAAATGCTAACCATTATTATTACCATTATTAAAGATCTTGGGGTTTCCCAAAACAGATTAGTGCCCTCCCCACCCCAATAAGATATTTAACTAACATATTTTAAATGTAAAATTCTTTTAACTTTAGAGAGTTTTTTTAACATAACCCTGGCAGTGTAGTAATTCACAAATTCACTTTTGAAGAGGATTGTCCTGTTATTTTGTAGATTTTTCCCTCAATTTGGATTTGTCTGATGTTTTCTCATGATTAAAGTGCATTTTTGGCAAGAACACCATAGATATGATGCTGTGGCCTTTGTAGTGCATTATATCAGGAGGCACACGATGTCAATTTACCTCATTACTGATTGATGATGATGTTAACTTTGTTCACTGGGTTAAGGTGCGGTCCATCAGGCTTCTCCACTATAAAGTTACCACTTTCCCTTTTCAGTATTTTATGGAAGATACTTTGAGACTATGTAAATATCCATTTTCTCATTCATTGTCTAATTTTAGCATCTACCCATAATTCTTTCCTGGAACAATTATTACTTAGGTATTTGCCAAATGGTCACACTTAAACCTTCAAACCAGTATGTCCAGATTGATGGTTCACTCTTACCACACTTGACTCTGTGAAAGAGGATTGTTCCCCACATTCATATCTGATGTCCACAAGTGCTACTCTTCTTTCCTCTGTCCCCTGACAAATTTAAACTGCATATATAGAGGCTTATCAGGCTGTGTTAAGCACATGTTCTTCTGAAGCAACTCTGGATTAGAATTCTAGGCCCACTACATAGTAGTTGGGTGACCCCATTCAAGTAAATTAATCTCTCTGAGTTTCAGGTGCCTTATAACTAAAAAGAGACTTCTACTTCATAGGTATTTTAAACAGTGATTAAATACTATGTATAAAATGTTCTGCATCAAGCATGACGTGCATCTCTTTAACACATGTTGGCTCTTTTTTTCTTTTTTAAGTCAAAGCACTCAAATTCCTACAGTAAATACAAAGGCTAGATTTTGATTCCATTGGTCTGGGTGGGAGCCAGCATAAGAAAATCTCTTATGTGATTCTAATGTGCACCCAAGGTTGAGAACCACTGAATTAGATGCTTAGCATAAGAAAGAAAATCTCTTATGTGATTCTAATGTGCACCCAAGGTTGAGAACCACTGAATTAGATGCTCACTTAAGGTCTTACTGAATTTAAACCCTAAGATAAAAGAAAATTGAATATATCTTTACTATTGTTATATTAGCATGGCATTATTAAAGGTATAGGCAATAAAAATAATCAAATCTTTATAAAGGGAGGAAATTTGTGAGGGGGAAATTTGAGGGATTTGTTCATTCATTCACTTAGGTACTTAGTGGTTTCTTGAGCTCCTATGTTCAGGCACTGTGCTGAGCACTGGGGATATGAAGGTGAAATGGGCACAGCCGAGCAGCTACAACACAGTCCAGTGTGGTGCAAACTCTGATGCAGCAGGTGCAGTGATCTGGCGTGCTGTGCACACTCTGCATGGAGTTTGCCATGTGAAGGGGTTCTGATTTATCCCATCAGTGTTTGACAACATATGAAGAATATTGAGCTGGTATGGGGGACCATAATTACATGTTATGTTAGAAATATTACTCTGGTGTGTTTGGAATGGGCAAGCAGGGAGGTAGGGTGGTCAGGAGAGAGAAAGAGGCTGAGTGCTTAATTTTGAGATATTGCAGTGGGGATGAAAACGAGGGGCTGGACTTGTGAGATACACTGGAGGTGGAGTGATATGACTTGAAGACTGACTGTGTGTGAGAGAGAGAGGCTTTGATGACTTCCAGATGCCCGAGTAGATTGTAAAATAATTCAGTGAACTAGGGGAGGGCAAGGTTGTGGATGAGAATCTAGTGAGTTCCACTCTGAAGTTGTAGTTGGGGCATTTGGGAACATGGTATCTAGTAGGGGGTTGATCTGTGGGTCTGGAGCTTGGGAAGGCACCTCCATTAGAGATAAAGATGAGGGACTGTGTGGTTGGTATTGGAAGGCATGGGTTTGGATGAAATTGTGAGATAGAACATGTGGAAGAATAAGAGAAAAGCTGAGGACAGACCTCAGGGATCATCAGCATTATGTGTGGGTGGAGGAAGAAGGGCCAGAAGAGAAGAGGCCAGAGAGAAAGAAGAGAAGCAGGAGAGAAGAGTATTGGGGACATAAAGGAGGAGGAAATTTGAAGAAGGGCAGACTAGTTGGCAGAGCAAAGGCAACAGGAGTCAAGTAAGGTAAGGCTTGAACTAAACTACACTGACTGGATGTGGCCTGTCAGTGGCACAGGAGACTTCACTGAATAGGAGAGATTTGAGGAGCACAGGTTGAAAATTTCCCCTCTTTTAAGAAATCTTCCCTGACTAATTCCACACCACTCTGTTTACTCAACTCATTAGAAGGCGCTGAGTGACATCCTCTCTGAGCTGCCAGTCCCCCCCCAGGTCCTTGAATCCTAGCCTCTCAGAACAGGCAAGGAAGTTAAGGCCCCAGAAGTCATTACTTTCCTGAGGTCAAGTGGCAGATACAAGATTTTAACCCAGGGCTTTCCCACACACATTGGCACTAGTGTAATTAGTGTATACCAATTTCCTACTTGTTCTTATGTTGCTTATTTGTTCTCTGGAAGTTTTGTATTTATGTTATTTGTAGTTTTTGCTGTTTTCCAAGTTCATAGATGAAAGGAACTACACCCTACTATTAACTTCTCTCTTCCTCACTGTTGACCGTTTGACTTCATGGCTATTTTATTTTATTTTTTTTTTATTTTTTTATTTTTTTTGTCTTTTATCTTTTTCTGTGTCCGGCAACAGATCGCAACCCTCAGTGTTGCCCCCGTACCGGACCGGGGACCGGCAACGGGATTGCAACCCTC
>NW_007726134.1:1292695-1303353 GCF_000696425.1 Galeopterus variegatus | reverse complement strand
ACCCCTCGGGCGGGAGCGCCGCCGCGCTTCCCAAGCGGCGCACTTATCCAGTGCGCCACCGGGCCGGCCCCCATGGCTATTTTAATGAATAAATAAGCTAGCATGGATAAAACTCCTTCAAAAAATATGATACATGGCAGTTGTTCAGTAAACGTGATTGGACAGGCAAAATGTATTTAGATGTGGTGGAACTAATGAGTGCATGACAATATATAGTAGCCATTTGCTTTTAGCTTCAACATTTTGATCAAGGACCTCCGAGTATCACGTAGTCATGACATCAGAAGTTAGCTACAGAGAGGGGCACTGTACTGGTGTGGAGTTCAGGAAAAGTCCAACCCTATTAGTGGCCAGGTGCTCCTCGGGTATTCACTGTTCCTGAATCTGTAGTCACAGAGATTCACCCCATGTACGTGCAATATGCATGCCAGGAGAATGAGGAGCCCACCAGAAATTTGCAACAATATTTACTATAGTGGACATTAAAAAATTTTAGACTACCCAGCCTCCATTCTCCCTTCCTAGAAACATCCAGATTTCCTTTCGAGGAAGGATGGAAAGTTCCTCGCCCACCGTGATGTGTTGGGATAATCCACGTGTTGGCAAGTTGTTAATAAAAGTGGAAAGGATGAGATAGTTTCTCTCTCTATCCTGGAATAGCAGGGAGGGACATGTCACTTAAGCTTTGACAATCAGACACATCCTCCTTGGACTTTGAATTTTGAATTAGTGATGGAAAAATGAGAGAAACAGTTGAAATTCCCTTGTGTTAGTGGCGGTGTCCTGACCAGTGCTCAGTTCCTAATTCCTTTGTCTCTCGAGCTGACATGGATCCTGCCTGCTTCCAGGTTGGTTCTCCAGAATCTAGCTAGATCTGCAAGCCCCTTGTTTCACTTGGCTGGAGTTAGCTGGTTGTATTAGTCTGCTCAGGCTGCCATAACAAAGTACCTCAGACTGCACGGCCTAAACAACAGAAATTTACTTCTTCACAGTTCTGGAAGCTGCAAAGTCCAGGATTAAGATTTCTGCAGGGGTTGATTTCTGGTGAGGGCTCTCTTCTTAGCTTGCAGATGGGCACTTTGGCCTCACATGGCTGAAGGAAACCTCTGTGCGTGCATGTATATAGATGGAGAGAATGCGAGCTCTCTGGTGTCTCTTACAAAGACACTAATCCTATGGGATCAGGGCCCCATCCTTATGACCTCATTTAACTTTAATTGCTTCCTTACTCCAAATACAGCCAATGGAGGCTAGAGCTTTAACATATGAATGTATTTGGTCGGGGGGACACACAAATTTTCAGTTCATAACACTAACCAAAGTCAGTTTCTCTTGCTTGCAAATTAGGTACTTTAGTGATACAACTAAACCTAAGTTTGCTGGTCTTATTTTTCTCTTCTGAATTCCACAATAAAAATGCTTTTAAAAAAAAAATCTTGTTCTGCAAAACTAGCTCTGTTGGGTTGGTTAAAATAATAGTCTATTTAATAAAAATGAGGGCTTTTTGAACATCAGTGCCCCTCCCACCCATCCATGTCTCTTCTTCTTGCATCTTTGCTGGCCCCCATGCATTTCTTAAACAAGCCTGTCGGACAGGTGAGTGGAGACTCTGTGATGTCATTCTCCACACTGATGGCAGATGCCAACCTTGGAGCTGGCTGGGTGGAAAAATGATGAGCTTGGCTATTACAGTTCTGGCTCCATGTTGCAAGAAGTTGGCAATTCTCTTCTTGCTTTTTTCTTTTTATTGCTTGTTCCACAGTCTGAGGGGCATACACAGCTGGTTGGCAGTTCTGCTTCTAAAGCTATGGCGCTTACGACCTTAAAGGCTCTTAATCTGACTGCTGCTCCAGACATGGGGACAATGACAAATTACATTAAGCCAGTCTCTTCTTCCAAGGATTTTTGAGCTATAAGTCTACTTGGAGTTTGTCAGAGGGAAATCTGCATAAAACTGTCCCTAGGATAAGGCTGTTCTCCAACAAGCAGCACATAATGCCACATGCTACATTTACACGTGAAGAGTTACCAACAAGCCTGGAGAAAGTGTATATAAATATGGCTCTGAAAAACTTTTGGTTCATGTTTATTTCATTTTTTTTTTTTTTATATTCTGCCGCAGTATTCCCCTCTGCACCTGGAAATCACTCAGTATGAAGTAAACCACAGCACTTTCCAGAACTGTTTTTGTGTTTCTTCACTGCAGATGTCCGGGAAACAGTAAACTCTTGTTTTGAAGCTTTTTAAAATTGAGCTTTTGATTCCAAGCAATTGAAAATGGTTCCTGTTTATGTTTCATATTGGTGATAGTTTCACTAGCTGGATTTTGTTTTCTCTGGATTATGATTTTATTTCTTTCTTTTTTTTTTTTTTTTTATAGTTTTCTTTTAGGAGTTTACTAGTCCCTGAAGCTCACTGGTAGCAGAGGAAAAAAATGTCCAGAGAAACTGAATTCCTTTTATGTCCACAGAAAAAGTAGACAGTTGCCATTATAGGATGTACTGAGGGCTTTCTTCTCAGGGATTCATGGATTAGTAAGATCTGAGCAATATTAATACCTTTTGTGTTTCTTTTCCTCAAAGCTAGAATATATACTTTGGAAAGTGTCTATATAGCTAAAGTGTCAAGATAGCTACTTATTTCTGGCATTTGTTATGAGATAATTATCCTAATAGTTCTTCACTCTTGTAATTTATCAAAAATTTTCTTTACTCTTGAGTTTCTTGGGCAAGCATGACTAATAGTAACCAAAGCATAGATTATTAGTGTCTAAATCCTTTTTAAGTCAGTTTAACAGGTGGTTGTTACCATTCCGTAGCATTTTCAACAGTTTTTCCCACACCTACCAATTAAAATTGACCAAGTAGTTGAGAATTTACTCCTGGGTTTTGGGATGAGGGATCAAGGAATGATGTGGCACATCTTATGGGGAAATCAAAATGGGGAAAGGTAGGCCTTGCCAGGGCACATTTCTTAGAGGAGAGTTCACGCCGGGTCTTGAGGGTACTTTGGCCTCACATGATAAACACGGATTATAGAATAGTTGGTGGGAAGTGGTAATTCTAGGCTGGAAAATGGCTGAGAAGAGATGTGAACGGAAAAGCTAAGTAGGTAAGAAAACTAATCATTGTTGGGTAGTCCTATGTGCCAGGCACTGTTTTACCAAGTATATTTAAATTTTAATTTTCTCTATTAATTTACAATGTGGTAGGAATTTTCCTCTGTTTTAGAGGAGAAACCTAAAGAACCTAAGATTGAGGTCATATAAATAGGAGCATTAGAATTGATAATAAAATTCAGGTTCACTTGACTTTATTTGTTTTTTTTTTGTTTTTGTCTTTTTTCGTGTCTGGCAACGGACTGCAACCCTCGGTGCTGGGCCCGCCCCTCGCTCAGCCAGTGAGCGGAACCGGTCTGCATGTGGGATCCGAACCCTCGGCAGGAGCACCGCCATGCTCCCAAGCGGGTCACTGTAGCAGTGCGCCACCCGGCCGGCCCAGGTTCACTTGACTTTAGGGAGCGCTGCCACGCTCCCAAGCGGGTCACTGTAGCAGTGCGCCACCCGGCCGGCCCAGGTTCACTTGACTTTAAAGAATGAAAGTGAGCAAGACTAGCTTGGGAGATGTTTCCCTGGCTAGAAGGGAGGGGCCTCCCTGGTTGGGAGCAAGAGATAAAGTTTGATGCCTTGGGAGTGGAGCAGTGAAGACACATTTGGGACAGACAACTCACGACTCATGTCATGAGTGATGCGAGAGGGAAGTACATTATGTCTGTGTTACTTATCCGTGCTGTTGGTAGTTCTTTTTCTTTTTCATTAATGTATTTTCAGCAATTGTGGTTGTTTCCAGTATTGGGCTATTACAATAAAGCTGCTAGTGATATTCTTATATATCTTTTAGTGTTCAAAAACACTGATTTTTGTTGAAGATATATGCAGGAATGGTAATGCTGAGCCTTAGGTATACAGATGTTTGGCTTTAGAAAGCACTGCCAGACAAACAATGTCCCAAGGTGGTTGGACCCGTTTCCATCCTTACCCGCAGTGTAGGAGAATTTCCAGTCTGTTCAAATTTCATGTCCTGTGTCCCTGATAAGACCTTGGATAGGAAAGGATGGAACAAGGACATACTTTTGTATCAGCCATAGGGCCCGTGCAGAGATTGTGGGTCATAGAGATGTGATAAACACCAAATGACTTAATAATCAGCAGCTCATCAATAATTAGATTTTCTAAACTGCAAAAAGTTTACAAGAAACTGCAAGAAAATCAAGATCATCTAGCTCCTGACAAAGGGAACCATATAGCTCAAACCTTCCATCTACTGTTTGAAAATTCTACCCTACTCCTTACCTTTTAACACCAGGATAGCACTCAAAGGTAAACCAAATGACATAGACCACTGAGCCAAAAAGCCTATTTAAAAGACAGAGCCTTGTGTAAACAGATCTTTTTATTTGAGCATAAAAAAATGGTTTTGTCTTCTTAGATGATCTAACAAATTTTCTAGAAACAACTGTAGCTCTTTGTTCTAAACTCTCTCATAGGTTCAGGTGAGGGTCAGAACATCTAGCTAGTTTTTGACCATGGATGTGACACTTCTCCTTTCTTGAAAGATAGCAGCATGATTGTGATGGTTAATTTTAGGTGTCAACTTGACTGGGTTAAGGTCTGCCCAGACAGCCGGTAAAACTTCATTTCTGGGTGTGTCTGTGAGGGTGTTTCTGTAAGACATTTATTAGCACTTGAATCTGTAGACTGAGTAAAGAAGATCCGGCCTCACCAGTGTGGGCAGGTATCATCCAATCCTTTCAGAGCCCAAATAGAATAAAAAGGTGGAAGAAGGGCAAATTCATTCTCTCTTCTGGAGATGGGACATCCATCTTCTCCTGCCCTTGGACATCAGAGCTCTTATCATGTCTTGTGTCCTTGTTAGTTGCAAGTGCAGTGTATGAACTAATCATCATGTAGAAATGATTCTACAGGTTCTGGGTTGAAATCCTGGATTGACTACTCCCTAGCCGTATCATCTTGAGCAAGGTACAAACCTCCATATGCCTCAGTTTCCACATCTGTGTGATGGGGATAATAATAATGTCTACCTTGGGGTGGTATGTAAAGGCTTAGATTTTTGTCTGGCACATAGTAAGAATGTATATGTTAACTGTTATAAATACATTAAATAATTGCAACTTATGAAGCATTTTTATATCCTGTGACCTTCTAGATAAGCCCCATTTTATATAATTGATTTTACAATCTAGGTTTTAAAATAATGGTGTTATTTGTGCATTTTATTGTATTTAGCAATTGTATGTTTTGGAAGATAAGATTAAATTTGTGGACCTTTCAGATTCATATAATAATGAGAGATTTTCATAATGAAAGTCTACCAAATTGGTTTTCCCAAAATTTTTGCTTCATGGAGCATTGTTTCTGCAAGGTGTTCTCCAAAAAAGTGTTCTATCTTTGTGGAATATACCAATATTTATAAGGCAAATGTATTTCACAGGGCCTCCAAAGCCCTGCAGTTTCAGGTATAGCCTAACTTCTTAAAAGTACATATAGAAATGCTGACCTTGCAAAAGACAGGAAACTATCCTCAGGCTAGGGTCTCTGATGTGGATGGAGAGTTGTGGCACAGCAAGGTTGCTGGCTCAAGGACAGACAAGTTACTGATTGATATGTAAAGATACTGGGAAATTGCTGTAGGGAAAAACTGTGTTTGCTAAGATCAAGCTTTTGTTGGTGGATTGACTTAACCTTTTGCAAATTACATTATGAAATGTCACTTTGCTTATTTCATTGATGCTATTAGCTTTCCATTTGTTAGCCATAATTTTGCTGATATCCTTGTGTCTTTGTAATGGTGAAATCAACTGAATTTTCTTGTAAAACTTCCTTGTCTTTACAATAAAGAGAGAGGCTAACTTTGGAGGCAGCTGCCACATTCAGTTTTACTCCTTGTAATAGAGAAATTACTGAAGTGCAGTCTGTCTGGGACTCAATGCATACATAATGCTTGAGTATTCACATAATTCTTTTCTTCGTATCCGTTATACAGGGAAAAGAGGTGTACCATATGTTAAAATATAATTGTTTTGTACACACAATGTACCATTTTTGGAGTCTCACAACACACATGGCATGTTAAGTGTTCATAGAAGTCCTTTAAAGAAAATGGATTACTTTCTTAAAAAATGAACTGTCTTGGGCCAAGCCCCTGGCGCACTCGGGAGAGTGCGGCGCTGGGAGCGCAGCAGCGCTCCCGCTGGGGGTTCAGATCCTATATAGGGATGGCCGGTGCGCTCACTGACTGAGCGCAGTGCGGCCGGTCTCAAAAAAAAAAAAAAAAGAAAAAAAAAAAATGAACTGTCTTAACACAAGTTTCCTAGAAAATGGAGTATGAGCTGAAGTTTACTTCTGAAGGATTTATTGGGTGGTATGATCCTTGGACAGCAAGAGTGAGGCAAAAAGGGAAGTGAGACAGAAAGAGGGAGAGCAAATGCTAGATGCAGCATTACACACCCGGTTATAGTTTTGTACAAAGAGCACCTCACGACCCAGCAAGGGCTATGTCATAAGACAGGCCGTGTGGAACCTCCATACTTTGGAATCATTTTTCATTATTCGGAATTTAACCACGGAGTGATAATGCCACTACACATAGGGGTTGTGTTACCTGGCCTCTTTGGACAGCTGCTGGGTTAGACAGACTCCACGCTCTGCAACATGGCCTTGGAATCTTGCATTAGATCTGGACGTTGGAGCTCCTGTGGAGCCTCTGCAGAGGACATAGTGGTGGCTTTATTAAAGCCTTGTTCTCATTCCAGGGGAGGCACAGACAGCCTGTGGCTTTGTGTTAGGAGATGGGGCCATGGTGCTGATGGCTTGGGAAAAGGGTGAGCCAAGTAAATGTGGACAGGCACATAAATGGGTCTTGTATACCTACATGTTCACAAACTTTACCTGTGTAAATCTCATTTTCTTCCCCTCTTCCCTTTTATAATTGCATCATTATTATCCCATAAATTTAGTGTACTGAGGCATAAATTATGGAGATATGTCTAATAACTGTAATGCAATAGAGAATTGATAAGACTGGTTGCCATGACTTTTGAAGATGATTCTGGATATAGTGACACTTAAAATTTTAAAGGTACAGTGTTTCAGTGAATATGGTCCATTTTAAATTTGGGACAACAGCTACAGCTGTACTGAGTTAAAATCATAGTCCATCCTACACAGTATTCCTTCGCAAAAGGTTAGTCCCAAGTAATGTACTCTGGAAAATTTGTGTTTCTTCCTAACGTCAGTCTCTCTTTTCTTGCCAACCTACAATTTGTCATTTATTTTTGACTTTGTTTTTGATTTATTAAAAAATCTGTAGATATTTAAAAAGAATTGAAGAGGCTTTTAATAAAACATTATTTTATTCTGAGACTATGTTAAACTTACAGGAAAGCTGCAAGAATAGAACAAAGAGCTTTCATATATCCTTTATCTAGAGACTTCATTCAAGTTTTGCCAATTGTCCCAATAATGTTTTTTATAGCAAAAGGGTAGTCAGAATCATATGTTGCTTTTAGTTATTATGTCTCTCTAGTCTCCTTCAGTCTGCAACAGTTCCTCAGTCTTTCCATGACTTTCATGATCTTGACATTTTTAAAGATTACAGGCCGGTTGCTTTGTGAAATATTCCTCAATTTGGCACTGTCCAATGTCTCTTTTTGACTAGACGCAGGTTATTTGTTTTTGGCTGGAATATCACAGATGCGAGTTTGTGTTCTTCGTATTGTGTCTTATAAGTGATCCATGATGCTCATTTACCCCCTTACTGGTGAGGTATTACCTTTGAAGATCGCTGAAGATGGTGTCTGCCAGGTTTCATCACTGTGAAGTCTTCCCTTCTTTATAACATACAATTGTGGAAAGATATTTTGAGACTCTGTAAAACCTGTTTCTCATGGCACTTTTATCTGCTCGTTTTCGAATGCATTGATGTTTCTTGCCTCAATCAGTTATTACTGTCATGGTTGCCAAATGGTAATTTTGTAGCTCCATCATTCTTTCTATGTTTATTAGTTGGAGTTCTGTTGTGAGGAAGATCTTTCTTTTCTCCCTATTTATTTATTTGATTCCTGTAGACTCCTGGATTCTTATTTTATTCAAATTCCAATGGGTCAAAATCCATTACTATCATTATTTATTTTTGATGTTAAAATTGTCCCAGACTTGGCCAGGGAGAAGCCTTTCCAGATGGCTTCTGTGTCCTTTTGCCATGTCCTTGTCATTCTTTGAGCACTTCCTTACTTGCTCTGCGATGTTAAAATTGTCCCAGACTTGGCCAGGGAGAAGCCTTTCGAGCTGGCTTCTGTGTCCTTTTGCCATGTCCTTGTCATTCTTTGAGCACTTCCTTACTTGCTCTGCAAAATACAATGTTCCAGGCTCATCTTATTCTTTCTCTGCCCTAGTCCTAGAATCAGCTGCTTCCCTAAGAGCCCTAGTTTCTTTTAGTGGAGAGCGGCATTTAGAAATCAACCTCTGAACTCTAGGTGTGGTCATTGTTACTGAGTTGTAACTGCTCCCAGGCCCTCTCAGAAGATGAAAAAACATATAGAACATATTTGCACCTGTATTTATTTCTATACCTACCTCTATATGTTAATAATTTGTTCATACTGCTACCTTCAATTCCAATCAGACACTAAAGAATTCACTCTAACTTTCACACTTTTTATATTGTACTTCTCTTCTCAAGTAGTGAGAAATCTGATTTGCATTCTCTTTAATACTTTATTTACTTGCTCAATCTCTCTGCATGTAGCTAATCTTCTGGCCACTGTAGGGCCACCAGCCTGCTTGGACATCTCTCATGCAGGCCTCAGCCACCCTGTTTAGAATCTCTCCCCACAGAAGGAAGGCTTGATAGAAATCTTAGAATTAGGCTATACCTTAGATTATCTTTGTAGCCATTTCTGGCTCAGTCATTCATAAATTTTTCTAAATCCTTTGGGGCTTAATTTATATTTCTCCTTTCTACTACTTTCTTGTAACGAGTTCCACAAATCTAATCTTTACTTTGTGAAGTAGTACTTCCTCTTATTTTTCTTAAATTTAGGTTTCTCAAATTTTAAAAGATGGCCTTGAATTCTTACATTAAAATGTAGTTTAAATTCAGCCCCAAACTCAACTGCAGGACTTAACAGGATTTGTTCACCTCTTATCCATATGGTTCATGATTTTATGTATTTTGGTCATGGCCTCTTTGATTTTGTACTGTTCCTTCATGAGCAGTCAAGTCTGCATGCACAGTACCCGTCCCTCACCACCTTCCCTCAATCTCTTTCTAAAAAACATCCTTGTTCCATTAGATCTTTTGTATTTGACTATCCGAATTTTATACAGTGTTCCAGCAACTTTACATAATTTTATTAGGGCAGAACTAATTTTTTCTGTTTTTTTAAAAAATATTTTTGATTCTCCTTGGGCTACTGCTGACTGTTCCTCTTTGAGGGGAACCTGGAATACAGGGGCAGGAACTCAATCAGGAGGGGTAATCGCCCAAAGTCACTGGTGTGAGGTGAGCCAGAGGAAAATGGAATTGTAGTTTTAGGAACAAGGGAACCAATCAGGAAGCAGGGTAAGAAAAAGAAGCCTCTGACCAGTTGCCATTAATGAGGCTGTGGGATGTGGGATTAACTTGACAAAGACAAGTTAAGGCAGATGATAGCAGAACATGGAGCTAATGCTCTGTGGGAATAAGCTACATTAAATGTGAGCTCCTTTTTCTGGATCAAAGTCCACTCTCCAGAACTCTTCATTCTTTTAAGCATATTTAAAATAATTTTCCAGTTGTTTACTTGGAATACATTTACCATTCTTTTGGTCACTCGGAGACTTATAACACCAGCTTTTGACTTACGTTTCTGGTTTCATTGGATTGCTTCTTTCCCTGAAGGATGTGGCAACCCCACGTATAGACTCAGTCCTGATCGAGGAAAAGCATTTATCTGCAGCTGTGATGCCAACACTTGGTAGGGCATAGAATTAAATTCTCGTTTGGGACTTGAGAAGTGGTGGCTCGGTTAACACCAACAGATAGTGTGGTACAGTAGAGGCACCTGGGCTTTGGATTTAGTCAGCCTTGAGTTTCTGCTCTGTCAGTTACTAGCTGTCCATCTTTGTAAAAGTTACCCAAATCAGTTAGAACTCATTTTGCTTACCTGTGAAATGGAGAGAATATCTACCTTGCAGGATTAATTTGCAGAAAGTGTCTGTAAATTAATCCTTATAATTATATAAAGTGTGTGGCCCATATATGCTCAGGAAATGGTAGCTGTCTTTCTAATTATGACTACTACTGGACCCCCGTATTGCTTTTTGAGTTGCCCTGTTATTAAACATTCCTGGGATACTCTAGCAATGACCACAAGATGTTTGTTAACTCTGAGGAAAGCAATTTCTTTGTCCATTCCATAGTATCTTTGTATTAGTCAGGGTTCTCCAGAGAGACAGAATCAATAGGATATGTTATAATTATATGAGAGAGGATTTATTAGGGGAATTAGCTCACGTGACTATGAAGAAAAGACGATGGGCCGTCTATAAACTGGATGCTGGTAGTGTGGCTCAGTCCAAGTCCAAAGGCCTCAAAACC
>NW_007726134.1:1280440-1292213 GCF_000696425.1 Galeopterus variegatus | reverse complement strand
TCGAGCTCTGAAGTCCACGGACAGGAGAGAAGAGTGTATCCCAGCTCCAGCAGATCAAGAGTGAGCTTTAAATCTTCCCTCTGTCTTTTGTTCTCTCCGGACCCCCAGTGGATTGCATGGTTCCCACCCACACTGAGGGTGGGTCTTTCACCCCCAGGCCACTCAGACTCTCATACTAATCCCTGCTGGAAATAGCCTCATGGACACACCTGAAAAGATAGCTTTACCAGGTTTCTCAGCATTCCTTCGTCTAACCAAGTTGACACCTAGAATTAACCTTCACAATCTTCAAGGAATCTTGTGTAAAGATAATTATCTTTTCCCTGTTGCCTATAGTACACTGGCATTCCCAAAGTCCTGAGTCAGAAATTTAAAGTTTCTCAATCTCTCAACTTCCTGTAGTTGAATATCTGTGTCTTCTGATTTGAACTTTTAATCAAGGCTGAATTAAAAAATTTGGTTTATAACTTAAAACTCATCATTCTCTAGCCATAGTAAGTTTTCTCCAATTCTAAGCTGTATTATAACTAAAATTTTAGCAAGTGAGACCATACAGTAGATTCTTTTTGCGTCTGTCTTATTTCACTTTAATGTCCTCTTGGTCCATCCATGTTGCTACAAATGGCAGGACCTTCTTTCTTCAGGCCAAATAATATTCCTTTCTATATCTGTACCACAATTTCATTATCATCTGTCAACAGACACAGATTGTTTCCATATTGTTAATAATGCTGCAATGAACATGGGGTGCAGATACCTTTACGAGATGGCAATTTTATTTCTTTGGGTATGTACAAGAAGAAGGATTGCTGGGTCATATGGTAGTTCTATGTTTAGTTCCTTTAGGAACCTCTGTATTGTTTTCCGTAATGGCTATACCAATTTATATCCCCACCAACACAATACAAGGGATTGAACCCATTTTGAATGTTAACTGGAAACATCCATAAATTTACTTTTATGTGTGTGCTTATATTTCTCCTTTAAGAAATGCAAATAATTAAGAAGGGGTCCAGAAACTGTAGTGCGCCATTTTTCCTTGTGTTTCACAACCTTCATTTGATTTGGCAGCATGTTCTCTTCATTGTCATTATCTCATTATACCCTTTATTACATTCTATTCTCTCTTTTTTTCAAGCCATTTTTCCTTGTGTTTCACAACCTTCATTTGATTTGGCAGCATCTTCTCTTCATTGTCATTATCTCATTATACCCTTTATTACATTCTATTCTCTCTTTTTTTCAAATTACTATAAGTTAATATTTCTCAAAGGGTGGTGCTCAGGCCAGCTGTATTACCTAAGAAACTTGTTAAAATGCAGATTCTTGGGCCTCACCCCAGATCTACCGAAGGAGACTTTTGGAGTAGGGCCCAGGAATTTGCATTACAAACATTCTTCTCAGATGACTTCTGTATATATCCTCCCCTCCCCTCCACTCCCATCATCATAATCCTCTCTGTCTGTCTACAGACTAAAATTTAGGAACCACTGATCTACTATATGCCAGGCACTCGACAGACATTATGTCTTTAATCCTTAAAATGGTCATAAATTATAATTTTTTTTTTATAGTAAAGGGGGATAGTGGCTCAAAGACGACAGTGACTTGTCCCAGATCACATAGCTAGTAAATTAAAGAGCTGGGAATAGAAGCCAGATTTTCAATACAGAAATAATCTTATTTGGTAAGGAAAAAATCTTTAGCTTTTTTATGGGGATTGATCTTAATGCTTTATGGAAGCAACCATTCAACTAAGCTGCAAGAGTCTCTCTGGTAGCTGGGTGTAGATATAGGCTAAATTGTGAGATATGTGTTTGGCAATGAAACTTAAGCATTATCCCATTTATGAGATAAGTGACATATCACTGGGAGCCTTGAGCAAAGGAATAAGTGAGTGAGTTAGTTATATCTGGGACAGCTGCGGATGATCAGCTTAGAGCAGCAAGCAATATAGTTTCAGCAGAGTCCTATCATTGTTGAGATTGGGACCGAACTTGAACTATGGAGGATCTAAGTTCATTTTCTGTTGGCAAAACATCTCTAAGTGAAAGTCTTTAAAAGGCTTATAAAAACTTAAAAGGCCCTTGGACATCAAATGACTCTTACAGATTAATCAGAAACATACGGATTAAATTTCTCATAAAATACATTTAGGTTTAAAATTATGGGAAAAAGCTCAAGGCAAAATGTCTTTTAGGTTTGTCCAAACCAAACCCTGTTTTCCTGGGAAAAGATGGAAATACTTTAACAATAGCAGGCTGACACTGAGTACATATGTGGTTATCTTCAGGTAAAATAGAAAACAAAGCCCCTTTCTCCTACAGTGGGATGGGGCCTGAACCAGCTTGGAAACACAGAAGGCAGCTCTGGCAGATTCCCATGATGCAGATGGGTGGGACAGGGGTGGCAGGAGGAGATGAGAAGGAGAGTTTGGAGGATGAGGAGATGGTTTTCCTCTCTTCCCAGAGAAGGCTGGCTAGGGGCATTTTTTTTTTTTCTCCCGAGGCACTATCCCATTCCCACCGTTGGAGAGTCTTCTAGGAGCAACCTTGGTGTAAGGGAGAGATATCTGGCTGGGTATTTAGAAGACTGGCATTTTAATCCTAGCTCTGCCACTTTCCAGCTGGTTGATGTTGGTCAAGGCCAAGAAAAAAGAATGCCCTCCATGATCCATGAGGTTTCCTAAGTCAGTTTCCCACCCATTAAATGAGAGATAGCACAAACCTTGGAGTGCACCCATCCCCAGTGGTGTTGGGAAGATTTAGGTGAGATGATGATGCAGCCTTCTTAGCATAGTGTCTGGTACCTTCTGAGTGCTCAGTAAGTGACTATTACATATTGTTATTTTTTGGCATGATCCTAATGTTCTGAGATTTGAGTAAAAGGGAGCTGGTTTCCACCCAGTATGCACCAGGAAGGAGGAGTAGAGGAGGTGCTTGGGGAAGGAAGGGTTTTCCTTACATCCAGGTAGAAGATAAATTTTAGAATTGAATTTAAAACTAAGAATGGGAGTGACTGTTCCCTTGCATGGAGGGGAGAATCTGACTATTCTCCTTTGGATATAAACAGCTTTTTGGTTCTTTTCTTTCTTTTTCTTTTTTTTAAAAGGTATCAATGATTGATGTACAGATGGTTATTTAGTCTTCTAAATTTTTGTTTGGAAGTGATCTGATTTTTTAATAATCTTAGATATTTTTTGTATGAATTATTGTCCCAAAGACTTTTGAAGCTATAAGTGCAACAACAACAACAACAAAGTGTTGGGAATGGATAACTGAGTCTCATGAAAACCATCAATCTGTTTTGATGGGTTTCTTCCACCTTCTCTGATGTAGGCTTCCACATTTGCTACCCACTTGCCTGCAGGGCACGACCCTCCATCAGAGCAACTCAAAGCTCTTTTAATCTGCCTAGATCTTCAGAAGTGGCCCAGATTCCCTTTCCTCCAACTCTTCTCCCTCCTTCAAGCCAATCTCACAGCATACTCAGAGCTCACGGTGAATGAATACCTGACTAAATTTGTCCATCTGTGGAGGGGTACATCCCAAAAGATGTTTTTTTACCCTTAAAGATGTTTAGCTGCTGTCTTCTAGAAAGTGCAAAAGAAGAGCTTTAATAAAAATCTATGGATCCAGCCATCATATATGTGGGCATTCTATAATAAGATATTTGAAAAAATTTACAAGCATCTGAGTATGTGTTCTGTTAATAATTTGTGTCTTTACATTTATTTTTGTGTTCAAGTTTATATGATCTTGGGTACTGTGTATCAAATAAAACACATCTGTCATGCCTGGGAAACTAAATGTGAATCTCTTCTGTGATTGGCTGCATGTCCATTTGTTTATCTGTGTGACTGTATACATATTTAATTACAGATTTTAAATGAAAGAGAGGGCTAAAATGCAATAATTTAATGTTACCATGAGAATTCAATTTATTTTATTATCCCTAAATTTATGATTGACTGTAGTTGTGCTTATACATAACAGTGTTACACATTTTGGGGGTATAGCTACAATGGAAAAAGGCCATCTACTGCTGAGAACCTCTTGTTAAAACCAGATTGCATAAGCTCAGAGCAGTGTGTTACATAATAAGACAATTTACAGTCATCATGATAACAGAGGCTGTTTGCTGGAAAGAAAAGATAGCAATATCTGTAAATGTGCACCTGCAAGGAGGCTATAATTTCTGTGTGGCTGTCACAGACAATGTGAATCATGGATTATTACCATTTTTTAAGCGCTCCATGCATTTCCCATTATTTATTATAGCTCCTGTAGGACTTATCCCAGTATACTCAGATGGATTGAGATAGATATATATTCAGACACACAGATGTGTATATAGTTATATACTTATATACATATATTATATGCACACACATTATGCTTGTAATTTATGGCAAAGAAAATAAATAAGCTCAATGGCTAAAATCTTGCAAAACACCCAAACTCAGACAAAAGGAACCTTTACATCTGCCTGTTAAGCTCAGGACTAAATCTCTGGAAGGACTCTCAGAGCTGCTGCCCAGGTTTTCAAGGAGAAACCTCAATCTCTTTAATGAACTGTAGCCAAAGGCCAGGGTTCCCTCTGGTGTATATGCACTCAGTGGCCCCATTTGTCATTTTGCTCTGGGCTCTGCTGAGCTGCATCCAGCCCCAAGTGTCCATGGATATGACTGATTCCAGAAAAACCACATGGGGTTCTTTCTTCGCACTTCCCCGTTGTCATCACAAGCTGTTCATAAGACCCATTCTCTTGGTGCCAAATGATTCCCTGCTACAAATGAATTACTTCTGTGAAATACCTATAGTTCAATCAATTAGATATTTAATAACTGTACATAGTAACAGTCAGGGCTGTTTTGCCTCAGGCAAAAATTGAATGTATGTCAAGTTTGATTTCAGTCTCCTTTTTCTTTCTTGATAACAACGTTGACTGTTCTCAGACATCCCTAGTTCCAACACTTTATCTGCCTATTGCCACAGTGATGCTGAGTAACAAACAACTGTACAATTGCAGTGGCATAATAGGCATTTATTACTCATTCTGGAGTTAGCTGGGGATTAGCTAGAGGGCTCTGCTGATTTTGAGTGGGCTTTTTCACCTGTTGGGGAGCAGCCGGCTGTTCACTGATCTAAGAAGGCCTCAGCTGGGACCACTTGACTTGTGCCAGGTGTCTCGTATCTCCTAGTGATGGCTGTTCACTGATCTAATCTAAGAAGGCCTCAGCTGGGACCACTTGACTTGTGCCAGGTGTCTCGTATCTCCTAGTGAAGAGCCTAGGCATATTCTTATGGTGTTGGCAGAGGTGCAAGAGGGAGGGCAAGCTAGATTGTGAAGCACTTTTCAAATCTTCTTGCATCACATTTGCTGACATCTCACTGGCCAGAGCAAATCATGTGGATGAGCCCAGAGTCAAATTACATGGCAAAGAACATGGATATGGAAAGGGGTGAAGAACTGTGGCCGTGATTTTGATGTATTACATGCCCTTCTTCCTAAAGAACTGCCCCTTGGGAAAGGATCCAAGCAACATTTACAGTGAGCCTCGATGGTTTGGTGCAAAGCTAACATGTTGCCACCCCACATAGCTCTCTACTTTTATACATGGGACAAAATACAGAAGGAAAGGAAGGAAGCTCTGAGATGGATTAAAGATGGCCACACATTCTTTGTCATTCCCCCCACTGAGGGATGGATCTGTTTCTCCACCCCCTTGAGTCTGGGTTGGGGTCAGTGGCTACTTGATCCATAGAGAGCACAGTAGGAGAAATCCATTGCCTGCTCTAGGCCCAGACTTTCCCAGCACTGGCAGCTTCCATGTCCTCCTCCTTGGAATGTTCACTCTTGAGATGCCCCCGCTCAGAACACAGTGGCCATGAAGTGAGATACCCATGCCATGTGGACAAGCCATGTGTGGGCCCTCTGGTCAAAGGCAGCCTCAACTGCCAGCCATGTGATATTGCTGGTTCAGTTCAGTGGGGCTTCCAGATGACTACAGCTCCAGCCAGCATCACATGGGTGAGGACACCTGCCTAGCTCAGCCCGGAATCATGAGAGAGAATGAAATGACTCTTTATTCAAGCCATTAGCACTTGGGATTTGCTCTGCAGCCATCAATAACCAAAACAAGCTCCAAGACTAACATTCTAGGCATCAGATCAGGGGGAAGGGGGTATTTTTCATCTGTGGATTTTTCTTGAGCCTTTGAAAAAAACAGTGACTTATTTTACCTAAACTTAGAGACAGCTTTGCAAATAGTTCTCTGAAAAGGTAAATGCAGTTTATCAAGGGTGCTAACTTGCAAGTAGAGAATCACAGAAACTTTGGAAAGATCATAGCTGTTGTAGGTTTTGCCACACAAGCACCTAGGGTTCCATTCTCTATTCTTGACTCCAGAGGGCACTGCAGAGAGCTTTTCAGAACAGGAGAGAGAGGGTAGCTTCTCTCCTGTCACTTCCTAAGGCATGCACGAGTCTTTGTGTGTCCTCACGCACACAGCACACACATATTTTATTTGAAAAACATAAATATGCCTTTTTTGCTGCCAATATATCATTCTTTAGTGGCACCCAGCATGGTTCAGGCCCTGTGTGCCACCCATCTTTTGTTAAATACCAATCTCTGTCCATGAAATTGGATTTAGTTTTGAAAGATATTTAGCTGACAAATCACATGGTGTTATCCAAGAACAAAGATCTCCATATGATTGCCACTTACTGTGAGTTCCCCAGACTTTTGCTCTTCTTGCTGCAGATGGTCAGAAGCTGACTGCACCATCATTTAGCACAGATGATCCTCCCATCTAGCTGCAAATTCCTATTTTGCCACTCTTAGATAAGCCACCAAAGGGCCAGGAGCTAGAGGCAAACAGCAAGCCTGGTGCAGTGAAGATAGCTCTGGGGGGCTCAGGCTTAGGAGAGCTGCTATCAGATAGCTGTGTGATGTTTGTGAGTCTCTTCAGCTTCTCTGGGTCTCAGTTTCTCCACCTATAAAGTGGGGGCAGATTAGATGACAATCCTGTAAGGCCCCTTCCAGATCCACAATTCTCAGATTTTACAGAGCACCTGTAGACACTAATATTGACTTTTGGAAACTCCTTTGAAGGTTCTTTCCATTATGTAGGCTGTGTGGGGTGTCATAAGGAACACGTCTCTTAGGAAAATGAGCATGCTTCAGATCCTTACCTCCCGCTCTCCCTGCTTACTTTCCATGTGTCGTTTGAAAATGAGATCCATGGTCTTACAGTACTTCTTTGATTCACTGCCAATATTTCCTGAAGCAAACCAAAGGGAGGGTTTAGGTTAGTGTACAGTAAAGAGAAACAAATGCCAAAAATAGTCACTTCAACTGATGCACTGAAAACCCAGTTCTGTTCTTCATGGTTGGGAGAGGTCTCCCAAGATACCTTTTGGATATAGAGGGCTGAGACACCCCCCTTCCCCACTACACACACTTCTCCATGTTCTGAGCTGTAGGGAGTAGCTCAAACCTCCTAGGGTAGGTCTGGCATTAGCACGTCTTGGCCTGGACCCACTCCCTTGGGAGGTGGTGGGGGCCTAGACTCCGGGGTGCAAGCTGAGGGGAGCGTACCAGATGGCTGGATGAAGGTCATATTGGCACTTGCTTCTGTGGCAGAGCTCTGGGTGATGAATAGTGCAGTAAAATGATGAGCATTACATTCAAACTTGGAAAGGTGTATTCATGTCCTGATGGCAAACTCAGTGATGATTTGGATGCACTTAACTAACCACTCTTCAAGTGCTATGGGGTCAGCAAAGCATAAAGCTTCTTTTGCCCAGAATTTTTCCTCATAATTTTGAAACCCATGTGCATTTTAATGGAAATATAATCGTATGTTTCAGATTTATTTACACTTAACTCATCAAAATGTTGTTTTGTAAGAGGGATTCAAGTTCCAAGAAGCTTTTTGAGTTTTTTTTATAAGCTTTTTAAGGACTCTTCTTTTTTCCCTATAAACAGGAAACCATGTATCACTGAGAGCAAACAAACTTGAACCCCAAAATGTTCAAGTCTGTTTTGAAACTCAGAAGTCATGAACACCAGGAGTACTTTGTAGTGAAACGGATTTCCCCACGGTTTTTCCTTAGAAATTTACAGGAAAACAGCTGAGGACTTCAGCAGAATTTTTCTAAAATTAGTAAATATCCTGAAATGTAGTATACAAACTGGAAATGTTATAACTCTCTCTCTCTCTTTAGATCATTGCTTTTGATACCGTTTTCAGTGTTTTTCTCCACATATAATTTGGGTTAAGTACAAAACAACATCATAAGCAGAGATTTCATTTCATGTCAAGTTTTTCAGTAGCATTACAGTTATACCAAATAAATAAATAATAAAGGTTGTATGAACAAAAGGAGCCATTTACAAGAAAAACTACCTGGCCTAAGTTTTCTCAATGTTTGGTCTATACTGGCTGTGTCTACACAGGTAAAGTGGACAGATGATTGCTTCATTTGTAGATGTCTGTAACAGTCGTCCCTCACCAAGGAGTTGAAGCAATTCTCACAAAACATCTAATATTGAAGAAATTATTGTTTTCATAGTCTGAATTAGTATTTATGTACTCTTATATATTTATTCCTTTAGGCTTATATGCTTTACTTATATACTTAAAAGGAAATTGGGACGACTTTATGATCCATATATACTTACATATGTACTTCTATTACTTTATACTTATTACTTATGTAAGTATATGTACTTATATACTTTTATGCATGACATATTTTACTTATATGCTCTTTATTTACTTTATACTCAGTATTTTATGTACATTTTATTATTTATTAATTATACTCATTATTTTAATTGTAATATGTTATATTTATATACTTTATTGACTGATATATTAATGTAGAGCCTGGATTAGCACTTATATTAGAATTCATTTTTACTTTGTATAGGCTATGCTTATATGTACTTCATTATCCTATTGACATCAATTTGAAGGGTTGAAATAAGCAAAATGGACTGACCATTCATCTAAGAACTTGTTACTCAGTACTTGGTCTTTGCAGTGGTTGCAGAAGCAGGAATTTATTTAAGGGTGTTCAATTCACGGTTGCCAGAGAGTCACCTCTACAGGTTGAGTCTTCACCAGTAGGGCCAAAAGCAGTGTGGGAAGTTTCTCTATGTCCAATTTTCTGGACTACATGACATAAATTGCTCTTTTTTGAACCAGTCATTTTCCCTCCTTAAGTTTTTTTTGTGTTTTGGCTGGAGCAATAGGTCTTCTAATTTACTACTACCTTACTAAAGTTTATACATCTTCTACTATGAATCCACCATTGTCGTTTAAAATATGGATCAGGGTAGGACTGATTTTTTAAAAAAACTAATCTTAATATCTAAGCAATTAATCATTTGAATTTTACCTGTACTCGCTATCTACACATAACAAGTGTGAAGAGTTCGAAAGTGTTTTCAACAATATCTCACACACTAAGGAATACTTGTTTTATTACTAATATTGAACTACAAGTTCAAAAATATATATCTCCATCTGGCAGAAACACCTTTTGGAGAGATGAATAGATTAAAAATAACCCCACAAAATAAAATTTATCAATGCCATAATCACGGCCAATGAAGTAACTGACTAGAAACGTCCCCAGGTTCACATCCTCTCTGGCTGCTCAGAGGAACTCTATCAGATCCGCCTGGGAGAGCAATGAAGTGACTTGATGGCAAAATACAACACAAATAATTGCTCATCCTGTGTGAAATGCCTTCCATTTCCCCAGGTTCACATCCTTTTTGGCTGCTCAGAGGAACTCTATCAGATCCGCCTGGGAGAGCAATAAAGTGACTTGATGGCAAAATACAACACAAATAATTGCTCATCCTGTGTGAAATGCCTTCCATCCGCTCTGGGAAAACCTCCGTGTGGCAGGAAGAAGCCAGGTATAAAATAAAAGGGTAAATGATCTCTGCCAAGCAGGTACTCAAGAGCCAGCTGGCTATCAGGAGCTCATGGGCAGAGACCCAAATTTGAATGGCCAAAGCCAAAGGAAAAACAAGGGTTGCACCAGCTTCAGAAATGAGCACTTAATGGCCTAGCGGAGGAGGCTGTGGGGGAATTCAGCACATAAACAAAACATAAACAAACTCAGAAACAGTCTTTATAGGCCAGTGTAGTGTGCTAGCTGTTATGGGACCTCTGCTGATGCCCAACGATGCGTCATTGTGGGTGATTATGGCTTTTGGAAAAGTGTAGGGCTGAGCTGGGGAGGTGCAGGTAAGTTACTGGACTTTTATGTGGGAAGTTGGGACCTTTTTATGATCCGTTTGCAAATTAGGTCAGACTGTGTCCTCTGTATACAGGTCACAGTCATCTTCATTCTGAATTTGACCAATCTCCATTATCAATGTCATTGCTTAATAATTATTTAACATCTCTTCTGAGAAATAATCCAAAGAACACATATCACATAGTTAAAGCTGATATCCTCACAAAGTGTGATTCATTTATCCACGTATATGTATGAGGGTCACTTTTGAATGTTCATTAGTTTTCTTTTTTAGATTTAAAATAATATTTCGATAGATGACATGGATTCTATGTGGGAAGAGGGCTTTGTAGACAGATTTGCAGGAAGTGAGCATCTTCCTGACAAATTTTTCAGTTTGGAGTTTTTGTCAGACAATCTTTATTTAAATTTAGTTTAGGTTCGTGATTACAGTTAAAAAAAATGACTATTCTTTATTTTTTTTTCAGTCTAAGAACACCCCCCCAAACTTCTCTCCTCTCCCCATAATCCAAACAAAATTCAAATACCCACCACAATTTTGTTTAATCTTTAAAGGGCCTTTACTCAAAGGAGCCAAAGAACTTGAACTTCTCTACTTCTTTCCCTGGAATACATTTGGCTTTGTTCTTTGCAGCATAGGCAATTGCTGTTAAAGAGACTTTCAGTTTAACATGTAATTAATAGTTTGGCATTTCCCCAGGGCTTTCCTCGGGACCCTTTCTGTATCTGTTTTGTATTACAGAGTTCCCTTGCTAAATATTTCCAGATCATATAGATTTAGATAAGACAAGTTCCAGAACTTAGAGTATTTTTTATTTTGACATTTACAGTATTTATTAGTGTAATGAAAGTAATACTTTGACAAGTCCCCAAATAATAAATGGCAATATTCTCAAACCTTGAGTAGTTCAGAGTAACTTTCAGTGGCTGGTGACCACCTGATATCCAACCATTCTCCTTTCAGATGTGTTAGCAAATTTGAAATACCTCGGGATAAGTCCATTTAGAATGCTTTCCCTTGCTGATAATTTTATTTCCCCCCAGTCCCACTGGGTGGTCGGTAGGCCTGACATATCTTGTTCCTTCATCTGTAAGAATTAAAGAGTTAGGAAAGAATGAACTACAGCTCTGGGGCAAATCACATTCTTTGTGCCTGGGCTTCACATGGAGAGTGCTGGGAGTCATGGTGTAGATATTACTCCCAACCCAAGTGTGTTAACCAGAAGGTGGTGTGGGTCACTCTGAGTTTTAGGAGACATGACTTAACTGGAACAAATAATTTCAACTCAATCTGGGGACTAATTATGGTTCACTTGGATGTTTTCCAGAGCAGTCTTCAGTGGGGTGAGTTGGGAGGCCTTCATTCATTCTCCCTCCTTATAGATCTTTGCCTTTCTTGTGGAACTTACCTCATTTGGCCTCGTAACACAGTAACTTGAATATATGTGTCTATTTCTCTTCTGGATTTGAGCCTGTGAAGGGAC
>NW_007726134.1:1278061-1279475 GCF_000696425.1 Galeopterus variegatus | reverse complement strand
AAGGAGCTGCACATATCATGGAGGCCAGTTGTCTCTACCATCTTTCCCATCAGGTAAACATCTTGAAAAATGGCAGTCATACAAAGTAAGATCTGAAGGGACTTTAGAATCATTATAACCTCTCTCTCCATTTTACAGTTGAAGAGGCATGGGCTTAGAGAGGTAATACGACTTTCCAAGTCTGAAACAGCTTGTTAATGGCAGAGTTGAGACTAGAATCTGAGTCTTCTGACTGCCAGTTATTTCTGTGGCACTATGTCCAATCAGAGTGTTTGTGGTTTTTTGCACTGCTCAGGTATAGTTATCTATTAGGTACTTGAGAACTGTAGATGAAGATTATATTTGTGGAAAGGTCAGAGGAGTTGTGACATTGGATTTCTTTTTGGTATATGTCTTAGTCCATTTGTACTGCTATAATAAACTACCACAGACTGGGTAATTTCTAAAGAATAGAAATTTATTTTTCACAGTTCTGGAGGCTGGGAAGTCCAAGATGAAGGCACTGGCAAGTTCAGTTGTCCAGTGAGGGTGGCTCTTTACTTCCAAGATGGTGCTTTGTTGCTGTGTCCTCTGGAGGGGACAAAGGCTGCACCCTCACATGGTGGAAAAGTGGAAGAGAGTGAACCTACTCCCTCAAGCCCTTTTATAAGGGCCCTAATCCCATCCATGAGGGCTCTGCCCTCATGACTTAATCACCTCTTAAAGACCCCACCTCATAATACTATCGTGTTGACAATGAAGTTTCAACATAGGAATTTTGGGGGACATTCAGACAATAGCAGTATATTTAATTCAGCTCCCACTTTCCCCCCTGTATTCTTTCTCCTGTGACTTACTTAGGTCACCTCTCCTTATGATAACCAGTAATAGTAGTAAATTGGCTGGGTTTGGAGGTGAGTGAGAAATGGGAGCATGGTCGGGGTCAAAGTTGTGGCCAGAGTGACTGATGTTTGTGGAGTGATCCTAGTACCATCACGTAAGGCATGGTGGGATTTGAAAGAACATATGTCTAAAATTTCCTAGTGATGAACATGAATCTCCTCTTAGTTATTTTTCAAAGCAAGTTTCTAGAAGGTGCTTGTTAAAATGTATTTATAGAGATTATTTAGGTAATATATAAGCATCCAAAAATGTTTATTGATTGATTTGTCAATCTGAAAGAAGAAGAGAGTGGGCAGATGAGTTTTGAGAGGGAAGAAGAGACAGAAAAAGTTTGGAGGATGGGATGCTTAGGGGAGGGAAGACCCAAATAGAGGGCTATATTAGTGGTGGAGAGGAAATACTTGTCAATGAAAGGTTAGAATTAGCACCCTGGGAAACTGGCAGATGATGGGAAAGTGGGCACTAGCTGGTAGGGTGAGGGAGCACAACAGACAAATTTCTTCACCGCCCTTCTTCATGATGTCCTTGGGGG
>NW_007726134.1:1274043-1277051 GCF_000696425.1 Galeopterus variegatus | reverse complement strand
GGGTCTTGTGGGTGTGCTTCAAGAGTATCACTGCAAGGAGGGAGTGAGGTGCACCCCCTACCCCACAACAACCAAGTTAGCTCTGCTGTATCTGTTTTGTAATGAATTTCTACAGAAAATTTTTATTTGAAGGACAGGTTCTGTGTCTAAAGAAAAATTCTGGAAAGCACTCAACTGCTAGACCATTTCTCAGGTTTCCCAGTTTCAGACATTTGGGGAATCTGTGGCCAATATTCAAAGCCTCCGAACCTTGTGGGCTGTATAGAGGTTATGTCATGAGCACCATGTTTCCTGTCCTCAGGAGGCCATAACTGAAGACTGACAGTAAAGATTTGGACAACTATTGCATAGGACACACTATCAAACACACAGTGAGGAAGAGTCATTTATTGAGGTCTGCAGAGTACCTGGCTCTGCTGTAGGCATTCCACACAATTGAATGTTTAAATCTCCCAGCAATTCAATTAGGTAGATAACTTGTACTATTATTAGTACTGCCATTTTAAAAATGAAGAGACTAAGGCTCAGAGAGAGAAAGCAACCCAGCTGTAAAGAAACAGGGCTAGAGTTTAAAATCAGCTCTGATTCTAGGATCCATCCTCTTCTTGGTTCGATTCTCTGACCTGAGAATCCCCTCATGTGGCTCTTGGCTCTTTTGTGGATTTCCTCTGCCCTGTTGATCCCCAGAGCTCTTCCGCAGTGGGGAGAAGGCTTTGTCCTGAGTAGGTATGACAGCCCCTCAGCTGTTACGGTGACTTAAGTGCTCACCTGAACTACAAAACCCTCACTAGGAGCAGTGCTTGGCCAGGGAGGTCTGATGCCTGGGGACAGACCAACACTTACAAGCTCCTCACGGTGGCAGCATTCCTGAGGTGCAGGAAGCCCTGGGGAGATACAAAGGACACAGTTCACATGGCCAAAGTCCTGAGCTGTCCTAAGAACATCACGCTGATTATCCCATGGTAAAGTGTGGTAAGATTCTGGTTTTAGGCAAGGAGAGGCCACTTAAAGACACAGATATTGAACCTTAAGTCTTAAAAAAAGGGTGTGATGAGAGGTACCTGGATTTTTCTCAGACTTTCAACCTCCTCCAGCTTTTTGCTTCTAAATCAAAATATTTTTAATGGCTTTGTCAACCTTAGTCCTATTAGTAAATGCCACTGAACCTGCAAACTCATTGTCCAGGAGCAAAATAAAGTCGAAGATGGGCTTGTAATCTACCCTGTCTCAGCCCACTCTGTGTTTGTATGAGTTTTAAAGCTTAGTCTATCTCCATTATGCTGGCTCTTTGAATAGCATAACCTCGGTGATGAATTCCAGATGTTGCACTACAAAATGCTTCAGGGGCTTCTACGTTATACTTCTGAGAAAATTAATGTATTTTTTCCTTGAGATTAAAAGGCTAAGCAGCAGGTCACATGTACTTATGCATACAAAAGGGTATTTATAGTTTTTGGTCAGGTGAAATGCACCTATCACAGGTTGGTGTGATGTGATTGAATCTAAAAGTCTGAGTGGCTCAAAAGGCCAGCTCTGGACTTGATGTTTTTTTCTTTGCCCGTCTACCTTTCATTTCTTTCCTCCCTTTTAGGCCCCTCCACTCTCTCTCCTGCTCCTTCCTCCCTCCCTTCCTTCTCTCTCTCTCTTTTTAAATACCCTTTGAAAGCAAAAGCTCAGCACATCATTCTTTCCTGTTATCAGCAATGAACCTAGACCATCAGGGTTGACGTGAGGGTTTTCTTTACATCTTGGAAGTGAACCTGAACAACTAAAGTTTATTAAAAGGTCCTGTGGGATACATTTCAGTTGAGATTCACAATCTCAAAACTTCTCTGGAATTCTGGAGCCCACACCTTGGAGTATGTGAACGTTCCTTAATGCTTTTCTGATTACTGTGTTTGGGAGATGGTTTAGATGGGGGAGCTTTTTCCAAGGCTTCATATTTTAGAGGGAAGGGACCTCCACTGGAGGGATACTCCTGGCCTCCTGTCCTGTCCCCTCATGGTTAGAGAGCTTTGGAGAAGGAATGGGGCAGAGAGGCCCAGCTGGGTCAATCTTCTGTCTGTGACCCCAGGGCAGTAGCATCTTCATCTGCCTTTAGCCTGGCAGGAAGCCTTGCAGGGTCTGAGCTCTTTCCAGAGCATAAACTCAGTTCTTTAGAAGGTTATCATGGCACCTGGCCAGTTTAGGCTGTGACGTATATACATACATAGTTTTGTTAATAATGAGGACGAAACTTTGATCTTCATCTTGCTGAATCTTGTGATGCTCTATCAAACTGGTTCAGAGTATGGGTGCAGTAAGCAGACTTCTCAAACCCCGGTAGTTCACTAACGTACATATGCTCATCATAAGAAATTTGAAAATAGAGAAAAATACAAAGAAGAAAATAAGTCAGCAATAATTCCACTGGGGATAATCCTTTTAATCTTTTTTGCATATTACTCCTGTAATTCTTTCAGTCTCCTTTCTCTC
Organism: Galeopterus variegatus; assembly: GCF_000696425.1. NCBI lineage: Eukaryota > Metazoa > Chordata > Mammalia > Dermoptera > Cynocephalidae > Galeopterus > Galeopterus variegatus. The sequence continues at coordinate 1,274,576 of NW_007726134.1, read as the reverse complement.
TGTCTTCCCACCATCCTCCCTCTTGCCCCCTTCCAAGTATATACATGGAAACATATATATGAAACATACATACATATATGATTATGCCCACACAAATTTCTTTTACTACAAATTAAGGTCATGCAGTAATAAGAGTTGCTATCTTTTATTAAGTTTGTATCATGTGCTAGGCAATCTTCTAAGCCTTTTTTGGATAATAACTAACATAAATGCAGTAATTCCATGAAGTAGATACTATTTTATCTAATTTTACAGACGAATAAACTGAGTCACAGAGCATTTAACTCCTTGCCCCAGTTTACGCAGATAGTAAGTGGCAGAGTAATCTTTAAACTCAGTGTGACTTTTACTTTTCATGTTGTGTAATATGTATGCACTGTATAGTATGTTCTGTTTTGGAATCTGTTCTTTTTACTCAATATTTCATGAAAAATTTCTTCATGTCATTAAATATTCTAAAATCGTATTTTAATAGTTGCATAGAATTTAAGAATATATATTTTATTTAATCTCTTATCTTAGCTATTTGGTTT
>NW_007726134.1:1260012-1273555 GCF_000696425.1 Galeopterus variegatus | reverse complement strand
ATCTGTTCTTTTTACTCAATATTTCATGAAAAATTTCTTCATGTCATTAAATATTCTAAAATTGTATTTTAATAGTTGCATAGAATTTAAGAATATATATTTTATTTAATCTCTTATCTTAGCTATTTGGTTCGATTATACATTTTCTCTATGATAAGTAAGACAGCAGTGAACATTCTTGAGCTACGTTTTTGTGCATTGCTCTGTTTATTTCATTAGGCTAGATTCTTAGACAGTAATTGCTGGGGTTGCAGGATCTGCCTGTTTCTAAGGCTTTTGATATTCTTATCAAGTCCTAATCACCAGCTCCCCATGCAGCTGCACTGTGCTTTGATGGACACAGGGACAGAGAGCTGGGAGACCCCTCGGGTCCTCTCATCCAGCCCCATAGAGTGTGTTGGTTAATCTGAAAGCTTTTTCATCTTAACTGACGTTTTAAGGCTTTGGTTTACAATAGTCTTCTGCCCTTTATGAGGAATCTTTGGTTAGTGTCTCTCAGAATATTTTTGGTTATCAAGGATAAGTCAGCTTATGTCTTAATTTCTTAGCTCTTTAACACGGTAGGTACCCATCCTACCTGCCATTGCCATGTCCTCACTGACATGTCCCCACACTCTTCTCCCTGCCATGCCTTTGCTCCTCTGGGCACCTCACATGGAAGGCTCTTTGCAAATTTAAATTCTGTCTATTCTCAAGGGCCAGCAAAATTCTACCAAGTAGAATAGCCATTCTTGCCTGTCTTTGTTTAGAACGACCAACCTTGTGCCTCATTTCCTTGTTTTTCCTAGAAGATAAATTTCTTAGAAGTTAGAGTTTTCGATCATTTCATTTCATTCAAAACCCTTCAGTACTGTGTGAATAAGTTGGGAGACAACACAGATGAGACATGGGTGTGCCCTTTTCTCATGTCTAGTAGGGAAGAAAGATATGTAAGCCAAGAATTTCTGTACAGCGTGTCAAGTGTTACAGTAGGAGAGTGTCATACGTACAATGGCAGAGTGAAGGAGGAGAGAGAATATGTAAATAGGAGGATAATGGACTATGAGGAGGACTTAGCTTGATGAAGGCGGGAGCAGGGAGAAACTCCAGAAACCTGGAACAGCCTGGCAAAGAACATTATGGGAAGAAGCAACATCCATCATAGGTAAGTAGGGGAACTGTGATTAATTGAATAGGGCTGGCGCAGTGTAAGGTTCTAGTGGGGTAAGTGAACACTCTTGACTTTCTGCAGTTATCCCAGCTGGCCTTACCATACCCATGATAACTTCTAATTTACTTGTCTAGCTCCCCCACCAGACAGCAAGTCCTCTGAGGGCACTTGTGTCTCTTTTAGCACTGAGTGAACTCTGCATCAAGCACAGTGCTTGCCAGGTAGTGGGGAGACTCAGTAACTATTTATTGGATGAGTAGTTGAAGGAGGAGGATGAGAACAGCAGTGTGAGAAATGCCCTCACCCATCCAAGGCCAAAGGATGAACACGAGGTACATCCAAGGCCAACAGAGACACGAGGTACAGTGAAGCGACTTTAATTATGGCCTTGCAAGGTTTGGGTGGCTGATGGGCAGGCAGATGGAAAAGGGCTGTAGCAAGCAATTTATTCCCAGGTACACAAGTCCATGCCCTCACCTCCTCATTGGTTGGGGTGCACAATCTTCTCAGAAGATATCTAAGATTACCCCGATTTATTACCCCCTTGAAAGAAGTTTCTTTGAGGGCTCAGGACAAGCCTGTGAAAAAGGCCCGCAGAAACCCTGTGAAATGAGAAACATTAGGAAATGAAGAGAACAATAAAGGGCTATTAACTCATTACCATCTCAAGGACAACTTTATCCATTTGAAGTAAACAATTAAGGGCTGGTAACTCATTACCATCTAAAGGAGAACTTTATCTATTCAGTGACCCCCCCCAGGAATGGGCTGGACCAGTCAGACAACTTTTGGGTGGGGCCTGAATTATTTCTGAAAATGAATCACTTAGATTATTTTCTTAAAAGCAAGTAATAGGTATAATTACTCTGTAGTTCCCACAAAATGCAAGTCAAACATTCTCAACTTTAGCTCAACTTCTATAGCACAGTTTTGTAATTAAGCCACCCTTTCAGCCTCAGCGTGCTCTCTGGGTTGCTACCCCACTTCCCCCTGTTGGTTCCTGCTGAGGACACCTGGCTGCCTTCTCTAGGGTCACCTTCCTCAGTTGAGTCAGTTTCTGCCAGACTCACCCCAGCCTTTGAGAGGAGGTCTCTGGTCAAGTCTTCCATCCCCTATAATCCCCTCCCTTGTGTACACCTAAGTTATGACAATGCTGACTTTTTTTTTTTTACTTAAAAAAATAAACATTACTGCTCCCATGGTATTACTGCTGTCATTTTTCTTCATGGTGTTTATCAGCATTTATTTATTATATAATTATGTCATCTGAAGTTTACTTAAAAAAATAAACATTACTGCTTCCATGGTATTACTGCATTCATTTTTCTTCATGGTGTTTATCAGCATTTATTTATTATATAATTATGTCATCTGAAGTTTTGTATCTGCTAGAGTATGAGCTTCATGAGGACAGGGATACTTGGCTTTTCTCCTCCTGGGTTATTAGTGGTTAGTGCAGTGCCTGACATGCTCAGTAGTGCTCAGTAACACTTATAGGGCAAATGGGTGTGACAAACTCTGGAGAACTTACTGTCCATTGCACATATTGTGGTAGTTGCTTATACATTGTACTCTTTTTGTCTTGGTTTCTATGCCTAGATTTTGAGCTCTTTGAGGGTAAGGCTTTTATACCTGTCCCAGGAATGCAGGGCAATAGTGGATTCTCTTGGACTCAATGTTGATGGACTATCAGTTTTATTTTTCTAGCCTGTGTGGTATCTCTGAGTTTCTCTTCAAGCAACCCCCATGTTCTCTGAGCACAAGATCGTGATCCTGCAGCTCCTGGGACTGATGGAAGCTTTGGGGCCACACCCCCTTTTTTGAAGATGGCTGATGTCACTCCCACCATGAGGCAATCTCTTCATTCTGACCACTGAGGTTTTCCTTTGGCTGTGCATACCAGCCCTCCTGGTTGACTGCCCTCTAATGTATAATTAATGATGAATCTCAGCAGCTCACATTTTCAGGTCTTTCTAGGCATGATCTCACCATCAGGCTGTGATGCCTTACTGCTGAGGGGCTCCATGTGGCCCTGAGGAGGTCTCTCAGTCCAGCCAGTCTGCAGTTCTGGTGTTGAGTAACATTATGAGTGTGGGGAGTGTGCCTGAATTCAACCATTTATCCTCTGCCCCCTATCCCAATGTTTTGACCCATAACATTCATGTACATTGATTTTCAAATGGAGGCCAAAGTATTCACTGGCCAGGCAAGTTCCCAATAACTTAAAACTCTCCAAGTCCTGAATCTTAGTTGGGTTTGCCCAGACTGCAGGGTTTTCTGGGAAGTGGGACTTACATTGCTAAACCCAGGATGATCCTGGGAAAACGGGGATGGCCGGTCATCTTAATAGAGATTCAGATTGGAGAATGCAGTGGGTTCTTCAGCTGAAGAAGCTACACAAAGTGAGTGGATCTAGCCTGGTTTATCCTCGAGGTTGAAACTGAGGGTAGTTATGGTAACCCCTTGAGACTCAGAAGTGAGGGTGGTCTCATATGTCAGCGGTGCCCCCTCTAGAACTGTGTAGTTGACTAACTCTTGCAGTTGTCCTAAATTCTTTGCAACTTAGGAAGCATTGGAATCAAGAACTGAAAATATATCAGGAACTCAGTATCTTAGTATGGGTTCCCCCAGAAGCAGATCCCGAGTTAAGAATTCAAGTGCAAGTCTTTTATTTGAGAAGGGAAGGCAAACACTGGTAGGGGAGGAGGGAAGAAAGAGAAGGCAGCCAACAGAGGGTACCTTATGAAACTGGTTACTGTCCAGAGCCTAGTTCTCAGTCTTTTCCTCTAGAGCAGAGTTTCTCAATCTTGGCAGTTTTGACACTTTGGGCTGAGTAATTCTTTGTTGTGGGATGCCTATTTAGTAGCACCTCTAGTCTCTATCCATAGATGTTAACCATGCTCCATTTCTTCCACTTGTGACAACCAAAAATGTCTCCAGACATTGCCAAATGTCCCTTGAGGGGTACCCCCAGTCAATAACCAGTGTGCTAGGACACATCAGAGTTATCCTACATTGGGTGGGGGATGAGGGCGCTGTGATATTTATAAGCTAATTTCTTTTTTTTCTTTTAACTTCTCAATATACATTATAGTTGATTTTTGTAACCTTTTACCTATTCCTCTTCCCGCCCGTCTCCTCTACCTCCCCCATCATATCTGTTCACTTGTCTTAACAAGTTCAAGGAATTGTGATTGTTGTGTCTTCTTTGTTTGTGTTTATTTGTTTGTGTTTATTTGTTTATTTATTTTTAGTTCCCACAAATAAGTGAGAACATGTGGTATTTCTCTTTCTGTGCCTGACTTATTTCACTTAATATAATTTTCTCTAAGTCCATCCATGTTGCTGTGAATGGTAGTATTTCATTCTTTTTTATAGCAGAGTAGTATTCCATTGTGTAGATATACCACACTTTCTTTATCCAGTCATCTGGTGATGGATATTTGGGTTGATTCCAAATCTTGGCTATTGTTAATAGTGCTGCAATAAACATTGGAGTACAGGTATTCTTTCAGCATGATGATTTCCATTCCTCTGGATAAATTCCTAGCACTGGAATAGCTGGGTCATATGGTAGATATATTGGTAATTTTTGAGGAGCCTCCATACCATTTTCCATAAAGTCTGCACCATTATGCAGTCCCACCAACAGTGTATGACAGTTCCTTTTTCTCTACAACCTCTCCAGCACTTATCATTCTCAGTCTTTTGGATATTAGCCATCCTGACTGGAGTGAGATGGTATCTCAAAGTGGTTTTGCCCTGCCTTTCCCGGATGCTGAGTGATGTTGAGTATTTTTTCATGTGTCTTTTGGCCATTCATATATCTTCCTTTGAGAAATGCCTATTCAGCTCCTTCGCTCATTTTTTAATGGTGTTATTTGTTTTTTTGTTGTAAAGTTATTTGAGTTCCTTGTATTTTCTGGCTATTAATCCTTTCTCAGATGTATATTTTGAAATATTTTCTCCAACTCTGTTGATTGTCTTTTCATTCTGTTGATTGTTTCTTTTGTTGTGCAGAAACTTTTTAGTTTAATATAATCCAATTTGTTTATTTTTCCTTTAGTTGCCTATGCTTTGGGGGTCCTATTTATGAAGTCTGTACCCACTCCTACTTCCTGGATTGTTTCTCCTATGTTTTCTTTAAGGAGTTTTATTGTTTCAGGATATATATTTATTTCTTTAATCCATTTTGAGTTGATTTTGGTATATGGTGAGAGGTAAGGGTCTAGTTTCATTCTCCTACATATGAATATCCAGTTTTCCAACCACAATTTGCTGAAGAGGCAGTCTCTTCTCCAGTAGGTAGCCTTGATGCCTTTGGATAAGATGGCTGTAGTTGTATGGATTGATTTCTGGGTTCTCTATTCTATTCCATTGATCCATGTGTCTGCTGTTATGTCAGTACCATGCTGTTTTGGTTGTTATAGCTTTGTAACATAGTTTAAAGTCAGGTAATGTTATGCTTCCAGCTTAATTTTTTTGCTCAGGATTGCTTTGGCTATGCACAGTCTTTTGTTATTCCATATAAACATCTGGATAGTTTTTTCCCTTTCTGAGAAAAATGTCATTGGAATTTTGATGGGGATTGCATTGAATCTGTAGATCACTTTGGGTAATATGGACAGTTTCACAATGTTAATTCTTCCGATCCAAGAGTATGGAATATCTTTCCATCTTCTTGTGTCCTCTTTAATTTCTCTCAACAGAGGTTTATAGTTCTCTTCATAGATTTTTCACATTCTTGGTTGATTTTATTCCTAAGTATTTTATTTTTTTGGTGGCTATTGTAAATGGGCTAGCTTTCTGATTTATTTTTCTGCATGTTCACTGTTGGAGTATAGAAATGCTACTGATTGTTGTGTGTTGATTTTGTGTCTTGCAACTCTGTTGAAATCATTTATCAACTCTAAGAGGCTTTTTGGAGAGGCTCTAGGCTATTCAATATATAGGATCGTATCATCCACAAACAGGGACAGTTTGACTTCATCTTTTCCAATCTGGATGCCCTTTATTTTCTTCTCTTCTCTGATTGCTCTGGCTAGTACTTCCAACACTATGTTGAATAGGAGTGGTGAAACTGGGCATCCTTGTCTAGTTCCTGTTCTTAACAGGATGATATTGGCAGTGGGCTTATCAAATATGGTTTTAATTGTGTTGAGATACTTTCCATCTATACCTAACTTGTAGAGAGTCTGTATCAGGAAAGAATGTTGAATTTTGTCAAATGTTTTTTCTGCATCTGTAGAGAAGATCATATGGTTTTTGTCTTTGCTTTTATTGATGTGGTTTATCACATTTATTGATTTCCACATGTTGAAACAACCTTGCATCCCTGTGACGTATCCCACTTAATCATGGTGCATAATTTTGTTTATGTGTTACTGTATTCTGTCAGCTAGTCTTTTATTGAAGATTTTTGCATCTATATTCATCAAGGGTATTGGCCTGTAGTTTTCTTTTTTTGATGTATCTTTGTCTGGGTTTGGCATCAGGGTACTATTTGCTGCATAGAGTGAATTTGGTAGAATGGCCTCTGTTTTAATCTTTTGGAATAGTTTGTAGAGAATTGTTATCAGTTCCTCTTTGAAGGTTTGGTAGAACTCTGCATTGACCCTGTCCAGTCCTGGGCTTTTCTTTGTTGGGAGCCTTCTGATAACAGCTTCAATCTCTTTTATTGTTATTGGTCTGTTCAGATTTTCTATATCTTCTTGGCTTAGTTTGGTAGTTTATATGTGTCCAGAAATTTATCTGTTTCATCTAGATTTTCAAATTTGTTGGCATATAGTTGTTTATAGTAGTCTCCTATGATTCCTTATATTTTTGAGTTGTAATATCACCTTTTTCTTTTCTAATTTTTGTCATTTGGGTCTTCTCTCTTCTTTTCTTAGTTAGCCTTGCTAAAGGTTTGTCAATTTTATGTATCTTTTCAAAAACCAACTTTCTGTTTCATTGATCTTTTGTATCATTTTTCAGGTTTCTATTCCATTTAGTTCTGCTCTGATTTTAATTATTTCTTTCCATCTACTAACTTTGGGTTTGGATTGTTTTTGTTTTTCTAGATCTTTAAGGTGACGTGTTAGGTTGTTTATTTGCCATCTTTGCATTCTTCTGAAGTAAGCATTTAATGTGATAAATTTCCTCCTTAGTACTGTTTTTGCAGTATCCCACAGGTTTTGGTATGATGTGTCCTTATTTTCATTAGTTTCAATAAATTTTTTGATTTCCTGTTTAATTTCTTCTTGGACCCATATGTCATTAAGTAGAATGTTGTTTAATTTCCATGTGTTTGTATAGTTTCCAGAGTTTCATTTGTTATTGATCTCTAATTTTAATCCATTGTGATCTGAAAAAATACATGCAATAATTCCAATTTTTTTGAATTTGTTGAGACTTGCTTTGTGACCTAACATGTGGTCTATCCTGGAGAATGTTCCACGAGCTGATGAGAAGAATGAATATTCTGAGGTTGTTGGAGGGAATGTTCTGTAGATATCTGCCAAGTCCAATTGGTCTAAAGCATTGTTTAGATATTGTGTTTCTCTATTGATTTTTTTCCTAGATGATCCATCCAATGTTGAGAGAGGGGTGTTCAGGTCCCCTGCTATTATGGTGTTAGTGTCTATCTCATTCTTTAGATCCAATAGTGTTTGCTTTATAAATCTGGCTGCTCCAACATTGGGTGCATGTATATTTATGATTGTTATGTCTTCTTGATGCATCAGTCCTTTTATCATTATGTAGTGACCCTCATTGTCTCTTTTTATGGTTTTTAGTTTAAAGTCTATTTTGTCAGATATGAGAATAGCTACTCCAGCTCGTTTTTCTTTTCTGTTTGCTTGGAAGATCTTTTTCCATCCTTTCACTCTTAATCTATGTGAGTCTTTATGGGTGAGGTGGGTCTCTTGTAGGCAGCATATAGTTGGGTCCATATTTTTAATCCAGTCAGTCAATCTGTGTCTTTTGAATGGGGAATTTAATCCCTTTACATTTAGAGTTATTATTGAAAGGTGTTGATTTACTCCTAGCATTTTACTGATTTTTGTTTAGATGTCTTAAGCATCTTTTGTTCCTTTCTTTCTGATTTTCTGTTTGTCTTCTGTATATGTTGATTTCTTGGGGTGGTAGATGAACTATTTTTTTCCTTTATTGTTAGCATTTTTTTTTACTGGTAGGTTTTGTTCTTTCTTGAGTATTCATGGCAGTGAAGGTTGTTTTTCAGGTATCAAACCCAATACTTCCTTGAGAATTTCTTGTAAGGCTGTTGTGTGGTAGTGAACTCCCACAGTTTTTGTTTGTCTGAGAAGTATATTATTTGTCCTTCATTTTGGCGGTATAGCCTTCCTGGGTAAAGTATTCTTGGCTGGCAATTTTTGTCCTTTAGGATTTTGAATATATCATCCCATTCTTTTCTGGATTTTAGGGTTTCTTATGAAAAGTCTGATGTTATTCTGATTGGGGCTCCCCATAGGTGACTTGCAGCTTCTCTCTTGCAGCTTTTAAGATTCTCTCTGTCTTTGAGTTGTGCCGGTTTGACTATAACATGTCTTAGAGAGGACCTTTTTGGGTTGAATATGTTTGGGGGTCTTTGGGCATCCTGAATCTGAAGATCTGTGACTTTCCCTATACCTTGGAGGTTTTCTGCTGTTATTTCATTGAATATGTTTTCAATGCCATTTCCTTTTTCCTCTCCTTCTGGAATACCCATGATTTGGATATTTGAGCATTTAAGGTTGTCTGTTATCTCTCTTAGATTTCCTTCAATTTTTTAAATTCTTTTTTCTGGTCTGCCTGTGTTAATTCAAAAAGCCTGTCTTCAAGGTCAGAAATTCTCTCTTCTGTTTGTTTTAGCCTGCTGGTTAGACTCTCTGTTGTGTTTTTTATTTCATTGAATGAATCCTCCAGCTCTACAAGCTCTGCTACATTCTTTTTCAGGGCATTGATTTCTTTGTACATTTCTTCTTACAGATCCTGTATATTTTTTCTCATTTCATTATGTTGTCTAAGTTTTCTTGTATCTCACTTAGTTTCCTTAGAATTGTTTCTCAAAATTCCTTGTCGGTCATTTCAAGGCCTTCCTGTTCTATAGGATCTAGAGTTTGAGATTTATTATTTTCTTTTGGTGGTGATGTACTTTCTTGATTTTTCTGGTATCTTTCCTTTGGTGTTTAGTCATTGTGGCAGGGGGTATCACAGTCCACTTGTTCCACGCTGATGTCTGGCCTGGATCCTGAAGGGACTGCCAATTCTGGGCAGCGGTAACTATCCTGGGCTGGGGGTCCCACAGTGCCTGCCTGTTCTGGCATGGCTGGCTTGGAGTGTGTGAGTCTGGTGGCTCTCAGGCCTCTCTGCATGGCAGGGACTGGCCTGGGCTGTGGGTCCCATGTCACCTGCTTCTTCTGGCATGGATGACTCAGGGCATGTCGGCCTGGTGGCTCTTGGGCCTCTCTAAGCAGCAGGGACTGACCTGGGCTGGAGGTCTGATGGCACATGTCTTTTCTGGTGTGGCTGACTTGGGTTGTGTCTTATACACTAATTTCTGTCAGTCATTGGTTGAGGGCTGCTGAGGGGGACTTGGAGAAAGCTCCCAGCATACACTGGCAGTTGGAAGCTGGCTAGTGTGCATAAAGGAATGTGAGTGGGGCTCTGACAGCATCCGCTTCTCTCTGCCTATCTGCTCTGGATTTTTGTTCCCTACAGGCCACCTTTCTCTTTTTCTTCATCTATGTGATGGAATATAACTTTCTACCACTCTCAGGCACACATACAAATCTCTTCAGTCTTTAAATTCTAATTCCAAATCCCTCGGACAGACAGTCTGATTGGCCCAATTTGGGTCAAATATTCATTCTGAGCAATCAGCTGTGACCAGATAGTACAAATATAGCTTTCAAGGGGCCTGCCCTATTTCAATTTAGTGCAGATGGGCAGCATAAGGAGACTAGATGTCACTGTGGACAGCTGGATTGAGGCAGGAATGGCAATTGTTTCAGCCAGCATTTATCAGGCATTTCCAATGAGCAGGGCTATGAAAAGGGCACACAGATGAATGAGCTGTCAGAGTGCTCAGAGAAGGTGAAGAGAATACAGAACTTAGAGGTAGAACTGCTTTGGGGTTGACATGTTAGGAGACATTTTCTCCCCTAATATGCAGGAGAATAATTGTGCCAACGTGAGTAGGAAGAAAAATTGAGATACTGTCTTTCCATATGCACACTGTGGTGAACAGCAAAGTGGACTTTTTGTTGGGCTGGGGCAGTTTTCTAGCTAGTCCTCAAGATGATTTAGACCTCACTATTAAGTTCTGCCTGTCTTTCTGTTGTCTTAGAGGACGGCTTTAAGATCTGGTGTTAGGTTGACTTCTAGGGCAGAGAAGAGGAGGGAGTGCATGACATGGTGGGGAGGGGAAAAATGTCTGTGTCCGACAGCTTAGTCTGCTCATTCTGCTGCAGTAAAGGGTGACAAGGGCATGGGGACCTCTTACTGCCAGCCATTCTTGTGGTCAGCCCCAATCTTCTTTCAAATCAATTATAGACACAAAACAAATAAAAACAGGGACAGAATGGTTATTTATTAGACCTTGGCATAAGGGGCTCTTTGCTTTTGCTGAGTCTACTTGCCTGGAAAATGCAGAGAGGGAGACTTGTCATATACTTTGTAGGTCCCTAAGATCCCTCTGCATGGGGACAGCACCATCTGGTTAGCAGAACAAGGACACTGCTTTTTACTTAGTGTGTGTGTTTGTGAGGGGCAGCTTACTAGAGGGCCATTGGGGTTTGGGGAAAGCCCCTCCAGTGGACTGTGGCCTATGCAACTCAAGGAGGCACCAGCCACGTAGGTTGCCCAGGAGTTGTGCTATAGTGGCCCTGCCGATTCACTGCTGGTTCCTTCTGCAGAGAAGAATCACTTGCCAAAATGCGAGGACACTTCTGCCCTGTTGTCGTTCTTAGCTTCTTTTGTCACTTCCCAAGCCTGGCTGTGGCAGGGGAAGAGGAGCCATACTTTGATTTAGCCAGGGTCCTCTGACCTCCTGCAGGATAGGTGATTTGTTTGTAATGATTATTCTTCCAAAACGTGGGGCTTCATCAGGCTGAGGAGAGAGCAAGAAGCATGGCATGGCACCATAAAGAGATTACCAATCCCTTTCCTAAGCAGAGTGATGTGGTGTCCATGGGAAAGCCCCTGTCTTGCAGACTGCTCCCCACAGTGGGGTGATCAGCTGTGGGCCGTTGCTGGTACCACATTCATGCAGAGGTCACGATTCCCATGGGCTGCTCACAGGCAATGACTGAGCATGGCAGGGATACTGTGGCAAGCCCATTCCTGGAAGACACGTGCATCCTCTGATGGCTAACGTTGACTCCAGAGCTCCCTGACTGCCTTGCTGAACCTTCCTGAACCTTCCATAGACTGCCTGGCCATCTTGGAGGCTTCCACTCCCCTCTGTTCTTTAGTGGGGATCAGACTTTCCTGGTAATCTAGTGGCTCTCTCAGCTTTATCCAGCACCCTCCCCATTTCTTCTCTTAAAGGCATTTCCTTTAATAAAATCATTGCTCATGTAATCCCATCTTGGTGTCTGCTTTTCAGTGGGCTCAGACAAACACACATGACCATATAATTTGTACTTCAAACTGAGGCACTTTTGGAATGAAGTAATAATAATACTGCTAAAAATAACAGTAGTAAACCGGGACTGGCCTAGGAAAATCTAAACAAAAATTTTTGGGGAAATTCTGATTGCTTTCACTGAGATTCCTAACAACACAAGAGAGGCTGATAACTGGGTCTGTGCTTGGTGAATATAAAAAATGAGAACTCAACCCGTTTAATTCCAGAAAATAACCAATTTAGTTCTACTGACATTTGTAGGGTGATTCGTGTATGCCAAGTCAGAAACTGGGTACAGAAAGGTGAAGAAGGTGTGGTCTCTGCCCTCAAGTAGCTTGTGGTCTAGAGGGCGAGGCCACATGATTTGATCATTTTACTGAGGTATGGTTGTTTTTTCTTTTCAATTTGATATTTATTTTTGTGGGGTGGAGTATGTTGTTTCAATACATGCATATACTGTACAGTGATTCACTTAGGGAAGACAGCGTAGTTTTGTACCTGTTAGTCCACCCATTCTCCTCTCCCACCCTTCTCACCACCCTTCTCCCCTCCTGGCCTCTGGTAACCATTACTCTACTCTCTACTTCTGTTAGAACCACTTTTTTTTTTTTTTTTAAGATTCCACATGTGAGTATTTCCCTTCCTGTGCCTGACTTACTTCACTTAATGTAATGGTTTCCAGTTCCGTACATATTGTTGCAAATGATAGGATATCATTTCTTTTTATAGCTGAATAGTATTCCATTGTGTATATATACCACAGTTTTTTAATCTATTCATCCACTGATGGTCATTTAGGTTGATTCCATCTCTTAGCTGTTGTGAATAGCATTGCAATGAACATGGGAGTGCAGGTGTCTTTTTGATATATCTATTTCATTTCCTTTGGGTATATACCCAATAGTGGGATAGTTGGATCATAGGTAGATCTATTTTTAGTTCTCTGAGGAAGCTTCATACTGTTTTCCCCAATAGCTGTACCAACTTACATTCCTACCAACAGTGTAGGAGGGTTTCTTTTTCTCTGTATCCTTGCCAGCATTTGTTATTTTCTGTTTTGTTGAGAATAGCCATTCTAATTGGGGTGAGATGATATCTCATTATAGTTTTAATTTGCATTCTCCTGATGTTTAGTGATTTTGAGCATTTTTTCATGTGCTCATTGGTCATTTGTATGTCTTCTTTTGAGAAATGTCTGCCCAGGTACTTTGCTCATTTTTTAATTGGGTTATTATTATTTTTATTTTTTACTGTTGAGTTGTTTGTTCCTTATATGCTCTGGATATTAGCCCCTTATCTGATGTGTAGCTTGCAAACACTTTCTCCCATTTTGTAAGTTGTCTCATCACTTCGTCGATAGTGTCCCTTGCTGTTCAGAAGCTTTTCAGTTTGATTTAGTCCCATTTGTTTATTTTTGCTTTAGTTGCCCATGCCTCTATAGTCTTGTTCAAAAAAGTGCTGCCCACTCCAATTTTGTGTAGCATTTTACTTATGTTTTCTTCTAATAGCTGCATAGTTTGGGATCTTAAATTTAGATCTTTGATCTATTTTGAGTTGATTTTCATGTATGGTGAGAGTTAGGGGTCTAGTTTCAATCTTCTGCATGTGGATATCCAGTTTTTCCAGAACCATTTATTAAATAGACTGTCCTTTCTCCACCATCTATTCTTGGCACCTTTGTCGAAAATCAGTTGGCTGTAAGTGCATGGGTTTGTTTCTGGGTTCTCTATTCTGTTCCATTGGTCTATTTGTCTATTTTTATGCCAGTACCATGCTGTTTTGGT
>NW_007726134.1:1258421-1259265 GCF_000696425.1 Galeopterus variegatus | reverse complement strand
CCATTGGTCTATTTGTCTATTTTTATGCCAGTACCATGCTGTTTTGGTTACTATAGCTTTACAGTGTATTTTGAAGTCATGAAGTGTGATACCTTCAACTTTGTTCTTTCTGTTCAAGATTGGTTTAGCTATACAGGTCTTTTGTACTTCCATACAAATTTTAAGATTGTTTTTTCTATTTCTGTGAAGAATGCCATTGGTATTTTGATAGGGATTGCACTGAATGTGTGGATTGCTTTGGGTAATATGGACATTTTGATAATTTAATTCTTCCAACCCATGAACATGAGATATCTTTCCACCTATTTGTGTCATCTTCAGTTTTTTCCAACAATGTTTTATAGCTTTTAGTGTAAAGGTTTTTCTTTGCATTGGATAAATTTATTTCTAGGTATTTCAATTTTTTGGTAGCTGTGGTGAATAGGATTACTATTTTGATTCCTCTTTTGGCTATATTGTTGTTGGTGTATAGGAAAGCTATTGATTTTTGTATCCTGCCACTATAATGCATTCATTTATTAGTTCTAGCAATTTTTTGGCAGAGTCTTTAGGGTTTTCTATGTGTATGATCATGTCATCTACAAATAGGGATAGTTTGACTTCCTTCTTTCTGGTTTCGATGCCCTTTATTGTTTTCTCTTGCCTTATTGTGCTGGCTAGAACTTCCAGTACTACGTGAATAAGAGTGGGGAAAGTCAGCATTCTTGCCTTGTTCCAGATCTTAAAGAAAAAGCCTTCAGTTTTCATCCATTCAGTATGATATTAGTTGTGAGTTTGTTGTACATGGCCTTTATTGTGTTGAGGTACATTCCTTCTATACCTAGTTTGTTGAGTGTTTTTATCA
>NW_007726134.1:1254034-1258025 GCF_000696425.1 Galeopterus variegatus | reverse complement strand
CTTTATTGTGTTGAGGTACATTCCTTCTATACCTAGTTTGTTGAGTGTTTTTATCATGAAGCAGTGTTGAATTTTATCAAGTGCTCTTTCTGAGTCTATTGAAATGATCATATATTTTTTCCCTTCATTCTGTTGATGTGATATATCATGTTTTATTGATTTGCACATGTTGAACCATCCTTGCATCCCTGGGATGAATCCCACTTGATCGTACTGAATGACCTTTTTAATGTGTTGTTGGACTCTTTTTCCTAGTATTTTGTTGAGCCTCTTCACCTCTGTGTTCATTAGGGATATTGGTCTGTAGTTTTCTTTTTTTATTCTTTTTCTGGTTTTGGTATAAGGTTAATGTTGGCCTCATAGAATGAATTTGGAAGTATTCCCTACTCTTCAATTTTTTGGAAGAGTTTGAGAAGAATTGGTATGAGATCTTTAAATATTTGGTACAATATGGCAGTAAAGCCATCTGGTCCTGGGGTTTTCTTTGTTGGGAGACTTTTTATTATTGCTTCAATCTCATTACTCATTATTAGTCTGTTTAGGTTTTCTAGTTCTTAATGACTCAGCCTTGATAAGTTGCATGTGTCCAGGAATTTATCATTTCTTGTGAGATAAAAAGTTGACAGTGGGACTAATTCAGTTGTGTAAAGACAAAAGCCAGCTCCACCTGATCATTTCTTGCACCTTCCTAGAAGACAGTGTTGATGCAGGGAAAGGGTCCTGGGCAAGGTTTGGAGGTCTTGCTTGTGCCAGTGGAGGAATAGGAAAGATATGAACAAGCAAGGGGGGAGGCTTCTGTTCTAGCTGTGGAATGAAGTGCAATATGTCCCTAGAACTTTCTTTTTCCTTTTTAATCATCAAGAAAGCCGATTACTCACTCCCCTGGCCCCCATACATGGTGGAAAAGCAGCTCTGAAATATACACAATGATTAGACTCAAGATGTGTTTCCTAAGAAATCCCTGTCATATGTACGTATGTACAAAATCAATTCAGCTAGGTGACTACAAGCCCTCCAAGGCAGCTGGCATTAGCAAATACTGGCAGAATGAACCTCAGACACACAGGCAGGTCTCTGGCCTCCTCTGGGCTCTGTTTAGAACACCTCTCCTCTGAAGTAGCTGGTGCTACCAGGTTTTCTAGCAAAGCTGTTTTTTTCTGTAAGTGAGGCTGGGAAAGAGCATAATGCAATGAAAAAACAAAACAAAACACTTGAACAAAAAACCACTTGAATATACAGATGCCTGGATTACCCTTCTGGCCTTTTCCTTGGCCTCATGATGCCTTACAAAAATTGAGTTGAAAGTGATGGCTGGGCTAAGATGAGGCCAGCAATATGTCAGCCGATCAAGCTGAGACCTCAGGAGATGGAAAGGCATTTAGCTCTAAGCTCAGCCATGGTGCTGCAGCAAGTCAAGAGCCCCATAGCTCCCGCAGCTCCTCCCTCCTCCTCTTTTCCATGTTTCATGCCATCTGCAATTGTGAGACAAAAGGACATTCCAAATTCCAGGCTCCCATCCTGAAGCACCCTTTGTAAGCCTAGAGAGGAGGTCCCAGCAGCCTCATGAATGCCTCTTTCCATAGGCAGCCAGAGGTGGTGTTCCAGGGCTAGGACCAAACTCTTGGGTTTCAATTTTTAACCCCAATGGGTAGGAAACCTCTTGAACTTAAAAAAAAAATTTCCATGCTTTAAGAAAGAATGTGAAAAAATGGCAAATGCTTCTTGAAGTTCATGGTTTATTATCCTGCACTGCAGGGGAGATCATAGCATTGGCAAAATGACTATAGTCAGGTGGAGAGTGCTGGAAGCCATCTCAGCACAGCATGCTTATTTTACCTATGGAGCAGAAGAGCAGCAAGTGTCTCAGGGAGACTTGAAGCCCCTCATGTGGGCACCATCATCACTTGCCACCTGTTGTGTTACAGATTGCACTTCCCACCTTCTTTGGCATTGGCTTCCACTGAACTGAGTCCTGGACTCTGGGGCCTGTGCCAGTATTGTCACAGTTAGACAGCATTTCTTGTAGAAATGGAGTGACTCTGGAGTGTGTGTATGTCTTGGTAGTGATGGGGGATTAAAAGGCAAGATTTTTGGTCTTTAAATCTGATCTGTGGTCCAAAGATACTTTAAGATGGGGTCTTAGTTTTTAATAGAAATGTATGTCAAAATGAAATAGCACCATACTGTCGTGATGGCAATTTCATTTTTTTAAGATATGGATTATCTTGGCATTACAGGGTTTTGGACTCTACCTAAGCAACTCCAGTGCAGTGCCAGGAGTTTGAAGCCATAGGTCAGGTGAAGATGTAAATGAGAGGCAGGAAAAGGAAATTTAAGTTGTTCTTTAAAATTTTTTTTCCAGCTAATGGAAGGAGATCCTGAAGGCAGAATATAGAGGAAAAAATAGAGGAAAGTATTTTTGGGGGTTAGTGCTGTAAAAGAGAGCAATCAGGGGAAACCTTACTTTTATTTCTCTTTTTTCCTTTCTCTTTCCCCTTTCCCTTCCCTTCCCTTTCTTTTCCTCTCCTCCCTCCCCCTTTTCTTCCTCCCTTCTGGTTAGCTAATCAAACTCTGACAGTGGAAGAGAACATAGTGTGGTAAGAAACATTATTTGTGAAGAGGATTGTTTGCTATTTACTATCCTTAGATCCTGTCTTTTAAACAAGAGAGATCCTACTGATTAATGCCCTTTGTTTACCAAGTAGAGTGATCAGTGTAAGGATTTATGATTGGAGAATCCAGGAGAGAACTAAGTTGCTGGAGATGAAAAAAGAGGCTGGAAATTGGGAATTCCAGAAGGGAGTGAAAACGAAAGATAGGAAGACTGGGAAATCTGCATGGGAAAAGTGTCGAGGAAATAAGGCAACTGGGACCAAACTGGTACTTGTGGAGGGAAACAAATGAATTTATTCTGGATTTTTATTAAATTTTACTGGGTGATGTGTGACTTCATAGCCTCCATCTTCATAGTCCCACAAGATTTTCAGTAAAAATTGACATTAATTGCTAATGCTTGGCAGAAAGAGATTTGCTTTTAGGGGCTGCAGTAAAGTGCCAAGTTCTGCTTTAAGGCAATAAGGAAGCAAGAACAGAGGATGCCCATTGTATTCTGCAGGAAGCTTTTGGCTGTAAGTAACTGGAAAAGCAAGTAGTGACCTAAAAAAGGAGACAGTTATTATTAATAAGAAGTCTGGAGGCAGGTGGTTCCAGGACAGGTTGAACACTATCACGTATGCCCTGACGCTGGCTCAGCATCTTCTATTCTTTTTATCTGGCCTTCATGGCTGCAAGATGACTGCATAGTTCTAGTCATCACACCTGTAACTGAGGGCAAAGCAAGCTTCTTCCATTTCATTAGGGTAAAAACATCTTTCCCAGATAGCCCCTAGCAGGTGTCCCCATGCACCTCACTGACCAGCAATGGGTCTCATGACCATTCTAGCTGCAAGGGAGGCTTAGAAATGGAGTTTCTGGCTTTCTTCATTCTCTATGGTGGGAATGTGCAAATGATAAAGGTGGTTGGGAATGACCACTGGGGAGCCACTCTTGTGTGCCATGCGATATTTACAGTTATTACAGGTCCTTACAGAAGAAGCTGACATAAAGTCTACTACTCAAGTGTTTTCTCTGCATTTTTTCTCATAAGAATGGATTTTTGTTTTCTCATTTTCTAGTGCTTCCTTTACAGGATCACTTCTGAAGTTTTAGGAGACTTTCACTTGTATCCTGGTCCTATGTGACTGGATTTTAGAAAAAATTCTCAGTTATTTTCACTTTCTTTTCCAGATGGAATGTATGTCGCCAAACTGCAAGCAGACACAGCACCCATTTCAGGGTGTACATCAGACTGGACCCAAGCAGGGGACAGGGCAAGATGGAGTCTGGGGCCAGCATGGGCCAGGTTTAGGAAACTTGGTTTTGTGAGCATATAAAGCACCAGGGTCCTGGTTTTTAAGCAAGAATTTCCCATACCTGGCTTTGCTTTTTTTTT
>NW_007726134.1:1251986-1253151 GCF_000696425.1 Galeopterus variegatus | reverse complement strand
CCGAGTGCGCCACCAGGCCGGCCCTTAATATGACTTTTTAAGGGAAAAAAGATCTACTTTCCCTGAGTCTGTCTTACCAGTAGAAGGCAGCTAGCTGCATGGAGTTTTTAAAGAAGACAAGTTGCTGATAATAAAAAGGCACTTAATAGGACGCTCTGAAGAATTCCTTCCAGACCCAAGAAGATTGAGTGCTGTGTTTAATGGTCACCTTCAGAAATCACTGGTTTATGTTCTTATGATGTATCAGTTAACCCTGAACTCGGCGAGTCACATAACTCTTGCAGCCTTTCCACTCCTGGTGGGTAAGTGTAAATCTTGCTGACAATGACCTCTCTGTCTATTTGGCTATTCCCAGCCTCTGTGTGGGCAACATGGAAGTAACATCCGCTCTTGTCTTGAAAGTGTTTTTTTTGAGCTTGGGAACATGTTTCTCCCATACATAGAACCAATCATTAACCTTGGATTACACCATTCAGTGTTATTTGTGGGGGCTTCTGGTTCTTAGAGCTTTGGGCAGAACTGTGTTTAGAGGGATTTGGTGAAGGGAGGTGGGAATTGTCACCTGGTCCTCCTCCTGGCTCAGTCTCATCTGGCTCTGTGCACAATGGAGAACAGGTAAAGGTGTTTCTCATGCTCTGTGTCTCCTCTGGGCTCCCAAAGGGAGAAGAGCCAGCCTATCTGAGCTAACCGCTGTTCTTCAGAGGAAGCACCCAGATACACATGATGGGGCCATGTTTGCTAGGCCTGGTTCTAGGAAAAGCAGGATGTGGCAAGTTGATGTAGAGGAAGGCACCTAGCACCAGGTGTTTAGATGTTGGTTGTGTCATCTGTTAACTGGGTTGTAGCAGGTTGTATCTACTAAGCATGGGTGCTGTGTCTTAATAATTTCCACTGTGTCTATACTCAGAGCACATTAAATTTTTGTTAACTGGGTTGACTGAGTCAACCTAACTAGCAAGTTTATTATTATTTTTCTACTGTGCCTGAGAATAGGGGCTTTTGAGCAGGCTCTGTTCAAATATAGGAAGATAAAAGCAGTAGCCATTTTGCACATTGGAATGGCAGTGTGTGAATTTCAGACCCTTGGTATAGATGTTTCCAGTTATTTCTTTTTTTTTTTTGTCTTTTTCTGTGTCCGGCAACGGATCGCAACCCTCAGTGTCGC
>NW_007726134.1:1185797-1251321 GCF_000696425.1 Galeopterus variegatus | reverse complement strand
GCGCCGCCGCGCTTCCCAAGCGGCGCACTATCCAGTGCGCCACCGGGCCGGCCCGTTTCCATTTATTTCCAGGGAAAAACAATTGAGATCCATTTTGATAGTGGTGACCAATTCTGGCTCCTCAGTTTGTTCTGGTTGCCTTTCCTGCCTGAAAGAGTCATTCCTGCAGGAGGATTTGTAGGCTGGTGAAGGGGAGATTCGGGTCAGATGGGCCTTTTGGGACCCCTCCTTTCAAACCAGGTGAGTGCTGACTGCCCTTGGTATGGATAGGGCTGACCTTCTGGGATTGGGATGCTTTAAGGACTGTGGAGGAAACACACATTTCCTTAGAAAAAACTAGTCAGAAGGTGACACCAATACTATTATTTTAGTTTTGCACACAGAAAGAAAACCAACGTGGGTAAAGTTGGTATAATAACAAGCACTGAAACACGAAGTGTCCCCTTTTGTAAAAATCCATGTCCCCCTCCTCTTCCAGGCACCACAGCACATGTATGTGGAGTTGATGTTCCTGAGGAGCTGTCTTATCCTGTTAGGTTCCTGGATAGAATTCAGTGAGGTGCCTGGGTACGCTGCTGTCATCTTCATGAGCCCTCTCTGAGGGTGCATAGCCCTTCCTCAGGCTGCTCTGGGTATGTGGAGTTGATGTTCCTGAGGAGCTGTCTTATCCTGTTAGGTTCCTGGATAGAATTCAGTGAGGTGCCTGGGTATGCTGCTGTCATCTTCATGAGCCCTCTCTGAGGGTGCATAGCCCTTCCTCAGGCTGCTCTGGGGGTCCAGCGTGGAAAAAGACATTTTCTTGGCCCATGGCCCACTGATTACTTCACATTCTGAACATGCTGTGATGTCAGACTCTACCCTGAAGTCTTGCAAAAGGATGAAGTTGACCCCAGGAAGCCCGGGTGTCTAGGGGATATGTGGTCAATTCTAGGAGCTTTGGGGAGAGCTAGGGCTTGAAGGCAGGGGCCGCGATTGTGACTCCTCGTGGAAAAGATCCTGGCACCTTCTGTTAACATCCTGGAAGAGGCCGGGAAGATGGATGGTGGCTGCTGGCTCACATCTCCACGTTCGCTGCAACCTGAGAAGCGTGGTGCTGGCAGCCTGCTCAGGCCTGCACGGCTCTGCCAGAGAGGCGAGGTTGGACCTGTTCCTCGGCGTGTGCCTGGATATGATTTGCTTCTCTCAGTACCAGACCGCAGGCTTCATGTGAATTGACAGAATAAGAAACTACCAGCAGAAAGCGCCTTGTCTGGCTCTTTTCCAGACACCATCCTTTTGAGCCCAGTGGGGCTCTGACATCCTGCTGTTTTGTGGATTAGAAGAAGAAAAGTCAGGGCACACCCTGCCTCATTCCAGAAAGAATTTAAGGCCACTTAGAAAGATACACAAGACACAATAAGATGGCACATGACCTTTCATAAGTATTCGCTGAAGGTGGTTAAGGGAGAATCATGGGATAAAGTTGAATACTGACAGGAGTCAGAAATGAAAGGAGCATGAAGTCCTCGGCTTCTTTAACAGGTGCTATTAAAATGGGGAAAATAATAGCACCTGCTTCAAAGAGTTGTTGTGAGGATGAAGTGAGTTTAAATGTGAAGTTTAACACGATCCCTTAACACGGTAAGTAGTCCATAGGTGTTAGCTATTATTATTGCAGCAACAATTCTTATTATTTCTATCGCGAGGCACTTCGAGGTTGCACTCTTGCCTCATGGTTGTGTTGAAGGCAGACTTGAACCTGAATCTGCACTTACTGCCTCTGTCATCATGGACAGATTAAGTGACCTCTGTAGGCCTCAGTTTTCCAATCTATTACACGGAGATGATAGTACCTACCTTACAGCATTGTTATGCGAGAAATGGGAAAATCATGTTGTCATAGCTCGAGCTGTCATAACAAAATGCGTAGACTGGGTGGCTTAAACAATGGCAGTTTATTTCTCCTTGTTCTGGAGGCTGGGAAGTTAAAGTGCCAACAAGGTAAGGTTAATTCTGAGACCTCTTCTCTTGGTTTGGAGGTGGCTGCCATCTCTCTGTGTGCGCAGTGGGGAGAGAGAGAGATCAAACTCTCTGGTCTCTCTCTCTTTTTAAAAATTTTTTGACAGCTGGTCGGTAGGGGGATCTGAAACCTTGATCTTGGTGTTATAACACTGTGCTCTAGTCAACTGAGCTAACCAGCCAGCCCTTTTTTCTTTTTAACCAAACAAAAGTGCAACTTAATGCTGCTTCAGAACCAATAAGTGGATTTTTAAAATTAATTTAATTTTTAATTGAAATGTATTGATTATATATGAATGGGGTATGGAGTTATATTTCAGTACGTGTACAGTCTTGCCTTTGAAAAGCAGTTCTTCCCTGGGACTTGGGCTCAGGACCTCGAGATTCCCACTCAGCACTTACCCTCATCTGCAGCACCCCCCAACATTTGCTCCCTTGTCTGATTTGTATGTTGTTGGCCTATTACCCTAAATGGTAAGCTCCTTTGAGAACTCCGACACACACTCTTTTATCCACAGCCCACAGGGCTCAATCCTGTGCTTTGCACACAGGGGCTCATCAGGCAACACTAAATAAAACCTACCCTGAGCCTTTGGAGCCATGCAGGTGATCTGGACATCACTGCCTGCAGACATGTCTATGGTATTTTGTTATGGCAGCCTGGCTCCCCGTTAGGTGTCGATGGGTCAGGGAAAGGTCTTACTACTTTTTCCTCTACCTTCTTGTCCACTTTCCGTGTGCTTTTATCATCTGTTCACCTGTCAATATATTCTCTCAAGAAAGGCCTGATGTAATCAGCAGCCAATGGTGGGAACTGATGAAGATTAACAAAGAGCCTCTTTCAAGGGGAATTGTACTGGGAAAGGCACTAACGTTTTGGCCAAAGAATTTTCTGTGTCATGTCAAGCATCGGGTCCTTTCAGTCATGTATGGGAAATCTAAAGGTTGGTCAGCCTTATGGCCCTGCTGGGCATACCATAAGCACTCAATAGATGTTTCAGGGTGACTTAGCTGAGCATGTCAGTACCTACTCATAAGCAGCCTAATTAGGATATCTGGTAGAGGAGAAAGAACATTTCTTTGGGGGCCTGCTCAATTCAAAGCAACCTCTTAGTAGAAGAAAGACCTACCAGGGGTTCTAGGATCGTGGTTTTTCTTTGACTCCTCTCAGCCAATTTGGGGACATTGTGGAGCTGTCATACCTAACCCTGGCCCATGAAATTGGAGAATGTGGAGGGACTGTAGTTTCCCAAGCCTGCTTTCAGCTGCCTTGCATGTTTAAGCCATCTCCGTTGTTTTCTCAGAGCTATTCTATGAAGCATTTGAAAGAAAAGAAATACCTTTCAGCATGTTTAAACCCAGAATTTGGCCACAGAAGAAAATGAATGCAACACAGTATACTATAAAAATACCTTCCTGCCTAAGGATTCCTCTCTCAGCCATTTCTCTCTAATACTTTAGACTTTCTCTGATTAAAAATCAAAGCAAAACTAGGCTCTCAGAAACGGGGACAGTCCTTTCAAGTGGTTAGGGTGGCAAGGTACCGAACTAAGTGATCTCCTAGAGACCTAAAAGAGCTAAACTCGTGTCTGTCTGGCTCCTGGCTTCACCCTATCACCCAGCCAGACTTGCCTTCCCAACCTCTTCTCCAAGGACGAAAGCTAAACGGGAAGGCATTGAGAATACCACAAGTAGTAGCATCTACTTGTGGTAAAGAAATGGGGCATAGTAGTATAGTGGCTCAGTCTTCGGCTTTGGAGCTGGATAGACCTGCATTCAGATCTGTGCATCTCCACTTAGGAGCTATGTGGTCTCAGGCAAAGTACTTAACCTGACCTAATTTCCTTATCTGTATAATGGGGATATTAACATCTACCTTCCATCTTCCAATGTTATTACAAAGAATATAGATCATTTTTACATTAGAACTTCAGACATCTAGTACATTTCCTGGCAAACAGATATTCAAAACTGAAGGTAGCTGTGGTGATGATGATGAAGAAAAGACTGAGATCCTAGCAGCCGAGGAGCTAGACAGAGAACATTAACAGTCCTAAATAAGTTTCAAGTCTCCAGGTTCCAATCAAACCTACACTGGGTTTCTTAAAACACTTCTTCTCTTTGGCATAGAACTTTAAACTTTTCAGAGCATTTTCAGACCTATTATCTCATTTATCTTAATGACAACCTGAGGTGGGAGGGCCAGAGGTCCAGGGATGTTAAGTGCTTTTTGAGAAGATCCTATAGTTGGATGACAACCAAAAGAAGGTCTAGAGAGATGGCTGCTGGGAGTGTGACAGCCTGTCTCAGATGTCTGGAGACTTCCACCCAGGATGAGGCAATTAACACATGTTTCCTTTTGTCCCCGGTTAGTTAGGGCACAGGGAGGAGCCAGGGGAATCTGCTGGTGGAAGGGCCATTGTTTACCTACAGTGGACGAGATGATGACATAAAGTGTGGGTGGGCTGGGTGGGCCCAATGCCTCATACTTAGGTTAGTTAGGGCACAGGGAGGAGCCAGGGGAATCTGCTGGTGGAAGGGCCATTGTTTACCTCCAGTGGACGAGATGATGACATAAAGTGTGGGTGGGCTGGGTGGGCCCAATGCCTCATACTTACCAAAGTATTTGTCTTTTGTCATTAACAGCAGCAGCAAGAGTTATTAAGTGCTAACTGTGTAAAGCTCAAGACAGGATGCAACTGAATAGACATGATGTTTGTAATTCATCTGGGGAAGTAGGACATGGTTATTTGTGGTAAAAACACAAATGTCGCCACAAGATGGTATTGGTGGGTGCTGGATGTGTGGTAGAGAAATAAAGACTCAAAGAATTTTTTTTTTCCCCTTTTTGTCTTTTTTCGTGTCCGGCAACGGATCGCAACCCTCAGTGTCGCGCCCGCACTGGACCGGACCAGCAACGGTATCGCAACCCTCCGTGTTGCGCCTGCACCTCGCTCAGCCAGTGAGCGGGAACCGGTATGTATGTGGGATCCGAACCCTCAGCGGGAGCGCCGCCACGCTCCCAAGCGGCGCACTGTAGCAGCGCGCCACCGGGCCGGCCCAGACTCAAAGAATTTGAAAGTGGGAGAGAGAAAGCTCTCCTGAGATGGTTAGGGGAGGTTTCTAGAGATAGGATCTCAGAAGATGCACAAAGGTAGAGAGACCATTTATGATTTAGACAGATAGTGCAGGGAAATACACAGAGGCAGGAGAATAAAAGGCTACTTAGGGGTAGGGGCACGGGTAGATCAGCTTGGCAGGAGTAGAGAGCTCATTTAGGAGAAGGAATGAGAAACCACACTGGAAAGGCAAGTAGAATGGGACTGGAATATCAGACTAAGAATGACTTGGAACTTCACACTCTGGGTCATAGAGAACCAGGAACATTTTTGAACAACATGTAAGAGCAGAGCACGGGGAACAGCACATCCTTTGTGAAGGCTATGATCACAGTCCTGGCTTCCCAGAATGCGTTGCAGTGGCCTTTCATGAATTGAACTGCTACTCTGTGCCAGGCACTGTGCTAGTTCCTGGAGATGCAAGGGTGAATAAGAACAGTTCCTGTCTTCAAGGGGTGTTTGGTTCAGTACCAGGTACTCAGACCAGCATAAACTCTTTTTGGTAAAGAAGACTTACTGCCAAATGTCCCCAATCTGATGTCTTTCTTTGTTCCATGTCTTATTTTGTATCAACCCCCCTTTTATTGCTCTTCCTTTAGTTTTGTAAATATTAGGTGACACTAGGTTCCAGTGAAGTCTTTTGGAGTCTTTGAGCCACTGTCTCTTCAAGGTGACTTTGAATATTTCTGGTCTCAACTGCAGCATTATATGATGATTTTATTGGATAAACCTTAGGGGGCCACCTTGTTTATTTTCTCTTTAAATTATTAAAGAATGCTCCAGTGTGATGCTCAGCTACTGCATACATACAGATTCAACCATAAGCTTGAAATTCTGGAATTTCTGGGATATATATTTTATTCTGTTTTTGAAAATAGGATCAGAAGTTGCTCATTTCAGTCTTCAGATACCTCTTCGTTTTCCATATTCCACGTTGGTAAAACAACAGTGGCAGATTCTATTGTATTAGGTGTAGGTTTGATCGGAACCTGGAGACTTGAAACTTATTTAGGACTGTTAATGTTCTCTGTCTAGCTCCTCGGCTGCTAGGATCTCAGTCTTTTCTTCATCATCATCACCACAGCTACCTTCAGTTTTGAATATCTGTTTGCCAGGAAATGTACTAGATGTCTGAAGTTCTAATGTAAAAATGATCTATATTCTTTGTAATAACATTGGAAGATGGAAGGTAGATGTTAATATCCCCATTATACAGATAAGGAAATTAGGTCAGGTTAAGTACTTTGCCTGAGACCACATAGCTCCTAAGTGGAGATGCACAGATCTGAATGCAGGTCTATCCAGCTCCAAAGCCGAAGACTGAGCCACTATACTACTATGCCCCATTTCTTACAGCTAGATGCTACTACTTGTGGTATTCTCAATGCTTTCCCTTTTAGCTTTCGTCTTTGGAGAGGAGGTTGGGAAGGCAAGACTGGCTGGGTGATAGGGTGAAGCCAGGCGCCAGACAAACACGAGTTTGAATCCTGAATCCACCACTCACTTGCTACCTTGGTGGTATTACATAATCCCTTTGAGCCTTTGTTTCCATATCTGTAAAAGAGAGATAATAACTATCTCAGAGGATGTTGTGAGGTTTCAGAGAGATGTGTAGCTCCTAGGATAGGTCCTGCAATAACAGTAAAAGCTCAGTAAATGGTACTCACATGGCCTGGATTCATGTCTGGAAGAGCCTCAGCTCTCTGGCACGGCTCCTGTGGTGTGACTTTTTTTCTCATCCACTTTTCCCTGTCATGTTCTTCCAGCCAGCCCTTGACTTGGTTCTGATTCTTCTCTATTGCAGGAACATTCTTTTTTTCTTTTTTCTTTTGGCTTCCAGCTCAGGCTATTTTCTACATTCTGTCCCGTTAATGGGATGGCTTCTTAATTCTTTCATCTTCTACTTTGGCTTGAGAGTCACTCAGATGTGTAGCACACAAGATCGGTGACTGGCTCAAGGAATTTTTAAAAATGGTAAAAATAGGACATACCCTATAGGTCATTGACATTGATTCCTTCCTGTTCAGACTTCTTGGGACACGTGTGTACTGTGCCTTCTCTAACCTAGGGGTTTCTGGGCCAGCAATATCAGCATCACCTAGAAGCTTGTTACAGATGTAAACTGTTGGGCTCTTTTCCAGAAACCCTGGAGGCCGCTTATTTGTGTTTTAACAAGCCCTCAGGGGATTCTGATCCACATTAATGTTTGAGAAGCACTGCTAGAATCCCCTGGAAAGTTCCCGTATGAATGGGGACCCTGGTTGTACATATCTAGGCTGCCCAGCTACTCCCTCTGGGGGCTAGCCTTAGCCTGTGGCAGATATTACTTACTGGCATTAGCTTGTCTGTTCTGATTTGTAAACTTGTGCTTGTTCTGCTGAATCATGCGCTATATACCTTTGGTATAGCCCAAAGAGCTTCACAGACTTAATTCTTTAGAGAAGTTCATTTTACCTGATTTGAATTAAATTTAGGTTAATTTCCTCTTGCTTCTTTAAAAAAATCATATAGCCTTTTAAATTATTTAGCTTAAGCTACATAGTTTTCTTTTACTATATAGCTCAAATATCCATTTGTCACTTAAGGTCCCTTTTTCCAATATATCTGTGGTGCTGTTATTGTTAAGGTTGTTATTTAAGTCATGTCTTTTATGAAATCTTGGTGAAGACTATTTTTGGATTATGAGGAATATGGATTACATTCTGAGGAGGTAAATATAGAAACTTAATTTATAGGGATGATGTGGACTAAAAAATTAAAATAGGTTTAAGAAGAGTTAGCTTCACCAGACTGTGAAGCTCTTCGGAAGAGGGAATATGCCTTGTCTTTGTATCCTCATGATATAGCACCATGCCTGTCAAATATTTATTGAGCACCTATTGCATACTAGGATTTGGGGCTTACAGTGATGTAGTAACAAAACAGATGTGGTTCTTGCTCTTATAATGTTTACAGTCTGTTGGTGTTCGTCCTCATGATATAGCACCATGCCTGTCAAATATTTATTGAACACCTATTGCATACTAGGATTTGGGGCTTACAATGATGTAGTAACAAAACAGATGTGGTTCTTGCTCTTATAATGTTTACAGTCTGTTGGTGTTCAATGAATAAATCATGATTTAGTGGAAAACAATATATTATTATTAAGGAAAATAAAAGTGTGTGGGATTTCTTGGATCCAGGAATTAATGTTGGGGAGGATCACCTATTGAATTGATGAAACTGGTTAAAATACTACCTTAAAATATTCAGATAACAGATATGAAACTAATCCTAGTTTGAGCTTCTTAGAGAAGTCATCACTGTTGGCAAAGAGATGAAAATAAGTAGTATTTCTCAGCACCTCTGGGTAGCAGAAATAATGATAATGATAACAGCGACAATCACAGCCAGCGTTGGTTGAGGGCTCACGGTGTGCCAGGTGGGCGCTAAGTGCTGTGCAGCCCACATCCTGCTAGTCTTATTAACCATGGACAAAGAACCCTACGCCCCCCTCTCAGCCCTGCCGCTAACCTGTGGTGTGACTCTGGTAAACCGCTTTGCTTCTCTGCACCTCAGTGTTCTCCTCTGTAAAATGAGGGGACTAGACTACATGCTGTCTGCGACTTTCAAGTCTACGACACCACTCTTTTTGCATAACTTGTTAACAGTCAGCAGAGAAATATTCAGTCAGAGGTTTAGATTTAAACTTCACCCGTTTCTATCATGTATGCATAACTCTCTAGCACCATGTTTGGAGCATGGATAACGTTTGGAGCTGCACCAAGTTTTGCCCATATACCAGGGCACGGTATAATGTCTACAGCGGATATTTCCTCAAATAAGTGAGGAAGGTACATACATGGATATCTCCAGAACTGTCCTGTTCTTTTATATTGAATTTACCCTACCAAATAATTTTTGCTTTTTATAAATAACAAAATAACGCATAGTACATTGAAAAATTATGTCTGCAATATCACATTATTTTGCTTATAAACAGACTATAGAACTTATGCTAAATTTATGAGACGTACAACAGAATGTTACAGCGTTCTTGAGCCACCACTGTTTTGCAAATTTGGCATCTGCAGGCCTCAAAAGGCTGAAATGTTTTAAATTTATTTACACCCTGCAGTTTCCTTAGGGAACTGTTTTCCATAAGCTAATGAGGCGCTGGTGCAAGGCCTCTCTGTTATTCCTGGCAGGAACACTGAGACACATCGCCTGCTGCTCTGCTTTTTTCCTCAGTAGTCCAGTGCAAATAATAAATATGGGGAAATACATCATCCCTTTGAATGTGGGAGCCAAGCTGCAAGGCTGCCAAGGTTGAAACAAAAGCAATCGCGAGCTTGGAGCCCGTTCATGTCCTGTACCACATGTGCCCGTGCTTTAGGAACACCCTGAATGTGGCCTTTATCATGTCAATTTACTTATTCTGAGCATACAGGCAGTCTTTCAAAACCTATTCTATAAAATAGGTCTTTCTGAAGAAGTTGTCTTTTTGTGGATTAAGTACTATCCTGAGGTCAGGGAATTTGTCTTCTAGGCTATGGGTCAAATAGTGTGAATTTATCAACCACTTCCAAGGTGCCCAGCCTTGTGTTGGTGGAAGCCAGTAAAAGAGGCAAGTAGAGCACACGTTTTGCCTTCACTTGTGCTCATGGTCAGTTTGGAGGGGTGCTTTAGATTACCAGGGCTGCTCTTACTAGGGGTAGTAACCCTCACATGTCCATTTGAATTTCTGAGGAGTTCAACATGACAGAGTCCTGGATGTTCCCTTAGTACACAGTAGGCACCCAATGAAGGAATGAATGAATGAATGAATGAATGAATGAAGGTTGCTGCTTTTTTCTCCTGTGGGAGCAGTCTAGTGGGTGGGAGTTAAACTTGTATTAACATCAGCAAAGCCCAAGGACTAAACAGAAATGGGTTAAATAGCTGCAGGGCCTTCCCAGGCCCCAAACTCAGCCCCTAGTGCATGCAGATATTCCCACCTCCAGCTGTCCTCTGATATCACCCTTGTCTAGCTTAACTCCATATGGGCAATTAAATCTTACTAATTTAATTAGACACATTTTCCTCCTCCTCTTTTCTGCTTTGTTTTCTCTGCTTGTCACTCAGAGCTTATTTGAGGTCAACCCCCAAGTGTTTCCTGAGTTCAGGGAGGCAGTAGAGAGAAATAAAAAAAAAATCCACTAGGTGGCTCATGAGAAATAAAGGTCTTGTCAATAATTAGGCAGATGTTTCTATCTTTGCTATAGTTCTTAGGTGGTCTTAGGTCTGGGGGCAGAGGATAGACCTGATAATTTTGAAAGTTCTTTGCCAGTTCTGAGACTTTGCCAGACAATGCTATTCTTCATGCCTAGGGGACACTAGCACACCAGTCAGGCCTGATGAACAAGTATGTGACGTTGGCAAAGCCCATCTTGTGTCTACCCCCTTTCTTCCATGGTGCTCCTCTCCCTCCACCGCTTAACTTCCCAAATGCTTCTCCTGGCTGTCTATGATATATCTTTGGAATTTTCCCTTAGCTGGCTGTTCCTCAAGTGTTATTGGAGAACCAGAATGTTAGCAAATAAGGGCTCAAAGAATTGCTAAAGGAAAAAACTTAGAGAACCAGCAAAAGTGTGAATATGGAGCTAAAGCCCAGGTTTAGGGCCATTGCAAATTAACTGAGGTGGCCTTTGGATCTTTTGGGAGCATATATGGGCCTATTCTAGACACAGAATCAAATCAGATAAGACATATGCTTGTGTCCACTTCTCCTCTGCTTCTCTGAAACTGCAGACCTGACTGCTGGGGGTTGCTCCATTCTGCTGCCATTAGAAATAGTCATTCCTGCTTAGGTTCTCCATATAGAGAGTGTGACTGGAGAGGAATCAGAAATTAGGGAGTGCTGTGAGATTATCTCCCTTGTGCTAGGTGTTTCACATGCACTACCTTTATAATTGCACATATAAGACAACTTTATGAGATGTATGTTTGTTTGTTTTTTTCCCCACACTTTTACAGATAAGGAAACTGGAGTTCTGAGAGTATAAGTATTTGTCCTAAATCACATAGCTAATATTGACAGAGCCAAGATGCCTACCCAGGCTGGTATTTTTGCACATTACTATACTATGGTACCTCCTTCAATCTCTCAGCTCTGTGAGTTGTCTGGGCAATTGATTTAATTCTTTACCTACCATTGCAGGGCCAACCATTTGGCTGTGTTCATACAGCTTCTTTTCTGACCGCAGGGAAAACAGGAGCATGGCCATGGTTAAAGGCTAGGTGCCCTTCACTTGTTCAGAATTCCTGGCCATGTGTTCACACAACTCCAGGCCTCTGCACATATTCATCCCTCTGCCTGAAATACCTTCCCTGGTCATTGGGAGAATATCAGTCTTCTGTAAATCTTCTCCCAAAGGACCTGTGTGTGATAAGGCTAATAAGGCTAACATCTTCCATGCTGTACCATCCTTATTTGTATATTGTCTGTCTCCTTATCTAGAATATAAAGACGTGAGTTTCATGGAGGCCTTCTTAGACCTTCATGCCTGGCATGGCCGATGTTTAATAAATGTTGAATAAATGAATGATGTAGAGAGACAAAATTCCCATCACTCCTCTTTGTGTTTCAGGATGACACACAATTAATTCTTAACTAAGCGTGGGAAAAAATTGAGTCCAGTAGATGTTACTGTTTGTGTTAAGGCAAAGGCCAGCAGTGGACTGGAAGTGTCAGGGTATATTATCGATCAAAGTTCTTTCGGAGTTTTGGCACAAAGGAGGAGTGATGACAGACTGTCCTTGCTCAATTAGCAATACCTTCGTGGTGATAAAATCTTCCCCCAAATGAAAATGTCTCCAGGAAGGGCTAAGTCTGCTGATGCTTCAGTGACATTAATTTTACTTATATTAGTTATTGTTATCTTTTTTTTTTTTTTTTAAAAGATGACCGGTAAGGGGATCTCAACCCTTGGCTTGGTGTTGTCAGCACCACGCTCAACCAGTGAGCAAACCGGCCATCCCTATATAGGATCCGAACCCGTGGCCTTGGTGTTATCAGCACCGCACTCTCCCGAGTGAGCCATGGGCCGGCCCTAGTTATTGTTATCTTAATCATTATTAATGTCAGATTCAAACTGTTTTCTGTCTGACGTGATCTCTCTGAGGGAAACAAATGGGGAATGGGGTAGGGGAGGCACCTCTTTCGGGAGACCTCTTCTCCCCATGATGAATGCGCTGATGAGGAGATTTCAAGCAGCTAGAAGCAACATGAGGTTATGGGGGACTGTGACATGAGAGCCCCAGAGAATGGCACAGGGAGAAGCAGAGGGAGGGCCAGAGAACAGTGTTACCTCTCTGATGGAGAAGACAACTTTGCAAGGGAGGATTCTCTCCCACGGCATGGGAGGCCCATGCCTGGGTCCGAGCAAGGCTTGTCAGAGGAATGACAGTATTTGTCTGTGATTGTGAATAATGACCCTTGAAGAGGAGGTTCTCTGCTGAGTATAAATGATGCCCAGCACCTAGGAGATCTTAATGAATATAAAATTAACCTGTGCTCAAAGGTGCCTCAATTACCTGGAACATAACTCATCAGAAGCCCCAATTAACTGATGCATTTGGGACAATCTGCAATTAAGAAAAAGCAGCAAGAGAAAGCAAGTGGCTTCTAGGATTTATAGGAGCTGCTTAGAGAGGCAGATTCCAGCTCTAGCAGATTGCCTACACTGCCTACATCTTACTAATGAGAGCTGATTTTCAGAATGAGAACTCTGGAGTCTTGCCAGATTCTCACTCATGAAAGTTAGATCTTCTGGTGAAGGTGAAGCTGGCAGGTGATGAGACTGTTCTTTGGACAAATGCATCAGAACTTGCATTACCCACAAAGTCAAAGTAGTTGATGTAGGAACCTGTACTATGATTTTACCCATATAGTCCCCCTGGTCCTGTTAATCCCCTCCGGTGGATTCAAATCTTCTCCTGTTGACAGTAGAAGGGATTTATGAAAACTTCCCAGTGTCTCCGGGTATCAAGCTTGAAAAAGACAATAGCTGATCAAGCTGTATAATATTAACTTTGATACAGAAGGATGCATGGCTTTGACAGACAAAGTCATGGAGATGCTCACAGCTGGATTAATCTCTGACATTGTGAACTCAGCCCAGCACAGAACCCAGAGCTCCCCTGTGG
Source organism: Galeopterus variegatus (assembly GCF_000696425.1). Lineage (NCBI taxonomy): Eukaryota > Metazoa > Chordata > Mammalia > Dermoptera > Cynocephalidae > Galeopterus > Galeopterus variegatus. The sequence continues at coordinate 1,238,035 of NW_007726134.1, read as the reverse complement.
TCCAGGAAGGGCACATTCTGAGCAGAACCTGTCCCAATAGCACTGTTGTGGTGCCTTTGATGGCAGCCCAAACAGCAGCTAGCACCATGATCTTTTCCTGCATGTCTTGAAGAAAACAAAGCACAGCCCAGGGAACATCTTGGACTGACACTGATGCATATTGATGGGCTCCTATAGAACTTGTGAGAAGAAGGTATTTGGCTTGCAGAGAAGTGAAAGAGCAGTGAAATATGGGATTTGGGTTTGCAGAGCTGGATTTGAATTCTGACCTAGCTGGCCCTTAACAATCACGAGATCCCTTAGAGCCTCAGTTTCCCCACATGTCAGATGGAGGTACAACTGTAGAGGGTCATTAAAAGGCTAAAAGAGAAGAGAGAGAAATTGCCCAGCACTTAGCAAGATCTTCCTGTGACTCATTCTCACTTGTCCTTAATAGTTTTGCTTAGAAATACCTTCCTTCAGGAAATCTTCTCCTAAATCTGTGTTGGGCACTCCTTCCATTAGACCCTATTCTTTACCACTGTAGCCCTTAATGCACTTCAAAGCATTTGTTTGCTAACCTCTACACTCTGATTCCTTGATACCTACACAGTGCCTGCACTTAGTTGGTTCTCCATACTCGATATTTGAAGAATGAATGAAGTAAATGAATAAACAGTAGATGATATTTGTTCCAGTCCTTTGATGATTGAGGGAAGAGGCTGTCTGTTGTGGCAGAGCAAGTCTGGATATAAGATTTTTATGAGTCCAATTTGGTGCTGCCAAACCATGGGGTTGTGGGAGTGGTCACCCACCCAGGTGAGGCAGCTTGGGAGACCTAGACCCACTGCATCCCTTAGCTCTGGCCACAGCTAGTTGTGAAGGTGGTCACCCATGACAGTTGCGTAAAGAGGGGTAAATGATACTTTTTTTGTATTAAAAGTATTAAAATACTTTGTGCATGTGGTCAGTGCTCAACAGGGTTGATTGAAGGGAACCTAGATGTTTCCTTTTGAGCCTTCTTTAGAGGTTAGTGGGTAGAGCTGTTTATGTCAGGCTTGATTCTACTCATTGGGTTGGAAGAGGACTACGGCTGTCAGACTCACATCGGGTGGGAAGAGCGTAGGGTTAGCCCTGGGCATGAATCAGGAATTTCAGACATTTTGGTCTGTGCTTATCACATAGCACTATGTGTGGGGAATGGACATGGAATCAAATGACCTGAGTTTATGTGACATTTCACACCCCTGCTGGCTGATTGCCTAATCTTTCTGAGTCTCAGTTTCCTTGTCTGTAAAGTATGCCCAGTAGTACTGATTGCACAGGCTTGTTGTGAGGATGAAATTAGTGCTATATCAAGATGAGAAGTCATGTAAGATAGTCATCTCTGGTAGTTGCACAAGTTGAATCCAGTGAGCATTGATGGGAGCAATTTCTGTCATGGCAGGTACCCAGAAACTCAGCATTCCTCTGTTGCTCCTTCTCACAATGAGATCAGTTCTCAAGCCCTGGTTGGCATTTATGTAAATAGAAAAATGATATGACCAAAACAAACAAAAGTGGGAAATTACATTTGTATAATTTAGAAATGGTTTATTTTTAAAAATTCAAGTCATTTGTTTTCATTCAATCCATTTCCTCTTGATGTGAGTGGATTCTTGCTTTGTCATTTAACTGCACTTTGCTGAGCGTTTTCCCCATTCATTTCAAGACCAGATACCATTCTTTTGTTGATATAGCCACTGACCTTATTAAAAGTTTGTACAGATAAATCATGATTTGTAAGATAAGAGAGACAGTAACACAAACATGGAAAGCCGGTCACCACATGGAGGCTGGGGTAAGTAAATGCTCTATAATTAGTTAATGGGGGCACATTTTAGCCTGCAGTTCTGATTTGTCTTTTCAGTCCATTTGCAGCCTCACTGAGAAATGGGGAGGAGCTGAGAGTTTACTTGCAGTTTTGCACAGTGTTACATCTTTAAGAAATTTCCAATGCATTTTGATTCAGACCAGCTTTTGTTGGCTGAGAAGTTATGTGATGCACCCAAAATACTTTTGCAGAATGTGGCATTGAGTGCCATTTTATTCTCATGAACTAGATGTTCAGTACATAAGGCCAGGATTGAGAAATGCAGTCTGACATTTTATATACTTATGTATATCTCACTTACAGCTGAGCCACTCCTGAAAGTTAAAATTTTAATTTTCCAAGTCTCTCTTTGCGGGGAGAAACTCTCAAAGCCTAAGAGGTGCAGAGGCATCTCATTTGTGGGGCAATTCAGACTTTCCATTTCTTAGTTATGTGTGCATGATGGAAAGCTCTTTAATGTTAAAAGTAAATAATGGCCTTTAAGGTATAGAACTCAGATTAGTGAGTTTAAATATTGTTATGTATTTGTAACCACAGCCAGATTATCTGATAACGCCTGTCTCAGTCTATTATCAGGGAACACTGGGAATGCTTTTCTTCTATTTTATAAAGATCTGTTTGATGAGAAGAGGTAGATGTTTTAAAATATGTTATCGTGTTTATAAAGCTTCAGTTTCAGATGTAAAACATGGTTGTTTGTTGATCAGAACAGAGCATGCCCAAAGCAGAAAGGCTTTTTTTGCTAAAAGCAGGTTGAACTGCTCTTATGTAGCAACAGATGAGTTTTTTTGATACTAGATGCGGAGGAGCGAGTATAGTCCGTTTAAATGCAATTGTTTTACTTATCTGCACTTGTCTTAATTTATCTGTGTGTTTACTTATTGGAAATGTAATTATCTTATTGATTTGCATTTTCTCAGGGTGGAAGGGGGAATTTGAGCACCCTTCTACAATCCATTCTTCCTATCAGTCTTATATTTCATTCTTCTGTTTGCACACGACTAAGTCATAGGCATCTAATATGTACAGAGCCACCCTCTGCTAACTAGTGAACTAAAGCTGACCAGTTTCCAACTGGTCAATAACTTGAGTTACCACACTCTGCAGATTTTTGTTTTGCAGTGTCTCTTGACTCTGCCCCCTCGTTCATTTCCATCACCACTCTGCCAGTCCAGGCTCTGATCCACACATGACTGGACCAGCTGCTCATCTATCTAATGCAGTCTGTTCTCCACAGTGCTGTCAAACGAATTTTTCTAAGGTGGCGCTCTACTTTCACCACTTCCTGCTTAAAGCCCTGCCATGGCTCCTCATTGCCTGCTGAACAGATGCCAGCTTCTCATTCTGGCATTCAAACTGCTCACACTGTGGCTCCAAATTATCACCCATTCATTGAAAAAAACACTTCAGAGCACACTGATGGGTTCTGGGGATTTGGCAGCAAACAGGACAGAAAGTGCCTCTGCTGTCGTGGATCTTATATTCTAATGAGGGAGACAGATATTAAACAGCTTCTGATGAAATTAGTTATTTAGTGACAATTGTGCAAAGAGCTGCAGAGGAGAAGCCCCACCTGCTCGGAAGAGTGTTTGGGAACATGAAGAGCTGGGAAAGCGAGTTGAACTCCAAAAGATGTTCTGATTTGGCAGCAAACAGGACAGAAAGTGCCTCTGCTGTCGTGGATCTTATATTCTAATGAGGGAGACAGATATTAAACAGCTTCTGATGAAATCAGTTATTTAGTGACAATTGTGCAAAGAGCTGCAGAGGAGAAGCCCCACCTGCTTGGAAGAGTGTTTGGGAACATGAAGAGCTGGGAAAGCGAGTTGAACTCCAAAAGATGTTCTGAAGTGTGAGCACAATTTAATTACATGGAGGAAGGTTTGGGGGAGGGGATCTGGGGGAGGAAAGGTGAGGATGCAGGCCGAAGGAATGGCCTATGGGAAGGAGCAATGCACGCGTGCGAGGAAGTGAATGAAGGCCTTGGAGAGAGTAAGGAGGTGGGGGCTGGACAGAAGGCATGAGATCTGCAGGCCTGGAAAGATTTTGGACTTTCTTCTAAGGGTAGCAGGAAACTTTGAGTAGAATGTGACATGATCAGATCTGAGTTTTCAAAACTCACTTGGCAGTGGGAGACAACCTGGAGGCGGGCCTGGGTGGCAGTGCACACAGAAGACCAATTAGGAAGCTCTTGAAAAAGCCCAGGCAAGAGGCTGCTGTTGCTTGGCTTAAGGCAGCAGCAGTGCAGAGGTGGGAAGTCAGACTCGAGAACTATGTTGGAGGTGTGTTGGATAGGATTTGGTGGTGGTTTGAACATTCGGGCAAGAGAGCGACAGAATGACTGTCAGGAGGTGGTAACATTCTCCAAAGTAGCGAATACTGAAGGAAGACCAGATTCAGGGAGACACGTTATAAGTTTAGTTTTTACTTTTTATAAGACATACGAATAGTCTGAAAGGCAGTATTGTGCAGTGGTTAAAAGTGTGGTCTCTGGAGCCCATGTGACCAGCCACAGTATAACTTTGGGAAAGTTACTTAACCTTTCTGTGCACCTTAGTTTCTTTGTCTGCAAAATGGGGATGATAACAACAGTATCTACCTTATAAGTTTCCTGTGATGTCCAAATGAGTTTAGCACATGTAAGGAACTTAGATTGGTGTCAAGCATAGAGTTTTACATAAATGTTAGTCATTATTATTATTTATATAAAAGTCCAAAGCTCAAAGAAGTCTGTGCTGCTCATATAAACTTGGGGCTTGTCCATAAATGCTAAGTGAAGCCATGTGTGGGGTTGAGGCTGTTTTGGAGTGTATAGAGTGAGAGAGAAAAAGGGCCTACCTGCAGGTCTTGAGGAATCCAGGAGTGGACTGAAAATGAGTGAGCCAAAGTGCCTGAGACTGAGTGGGACAGAGAAAGAGAAGAGAAATTCAGAAGCAAAGAGAAGAGAGTGCTTTGAGGAGGAGAGAGTTATCAGCAGTGTCAAATGCTGCTAAGAGTGCCTGAATGCTAAGGCTGAAAGATGCCCACCCGATTTAGCAAGCCATTGACAACTTTTGTAAGTTTTAAGTGGCATAGTGGAGGTTGAGGCCAACTTGAAGAGTGAGGAAAGAGATGTTAAGTGGGAGCAAATTACTGAGAAGTTTGGCTTTTCAGAGAAGGAAACTTCTGCCAGAAACACTGGGCTACCTCCCGGCCAAGTGTGGGCCAATGTATGAGAACTAGCCCTAAAGAGAGTCTAAATCTGCTTGTGCTTGCAATGGAGAGAGCCACAACTCCTGAGAAGTTTGGCTTTTCAGAGAAGGAAACTTCTGCCAGAAACACTGGGCTACCTCCCGGCCAAGTGTGGGCCAATGTATAAGAACTAGCCCTAAAGAGAGTCTAAATCTGCTTGTGCTTGCAATGGAGAGAGCCACAACTCCTCCATGGTCATGGCCTTCAGTGGGATGGAAGAGTTCAGCTCAGAGGCCTCCTGCATTGGCAGGATTCTGGCAGTGGTGGAAGTGGCCTGTTAGCTAAGTTGCTGGAGGCTTCAGTGGTCTTGACATCAGCGGTGGCCAACAGCAAGATCTCACCACATGGAGCACAAGATGAAACTCTAAGGATTGGGGATCAAAGCCAGGTTCTTTGTGGAGAGCATGCTGGACCTCTGACTCAGAAGGAAACTGGCCTCACAGACTAGGAAGAGTAGACTTTGAGTCTGGGCTCAACTGCTTGTGTTTGGGAAGAGCATCTTTGTCTGCTGTGGATCTAGTGGAGACTTTATATCTAAATAACGCTTTACAAAGGTGTGTTTCATCACCTTGGGTGAGGAAACCTGGGAGAGCAACCAGGTCACAGCTGAAAATACATGTTTCGTGGGAATATTCTACTTTTGGGAAAACTTTCTTCTAATGTATTTGACTGCAAAGTGTGTCTTTCTTTCTAGCATAATGTGGCTTGCTAATGATTCTTGGAATGTGGAGGTCAACTATGTTGGGTCATCCGGCCATGATGTAGGCCAGTAGGGGGCTTCAGGCAGGCTAGATTTATAACTGTAGGGTCGTATCTCGGAGGGATTCACTGAGATTGATGGTATTTGTTTTCTACAGTTTTTTCCTCTGAATGCTACACTTTTTGTGAGAGAAAGAAGCAATAGGAAATAAAAATATAGTTAATTCTCATTATTCACAGTAGTTATATTCTATACAGGTAATGTGCACACTGAATTAGTGAACACTCAACCATTGCTCTTAGGGGAAACACAGGATTAGGTTCTGGTGAGCCTTCGGTCACAACATTTTCATCAGTGATGAATACATAACCTTGTTTTGTGTGTGTTTCTGTTTAAGGACACCTTATTTAATATATATCGTTGACTCATCAACATCAAACTTATGGATGACAGCACTATAACTCATGCCTGAAAGCTTCTTTAAAGCATGTATTTTCTCCATAAGGTACAGTACAGCATTCTGGGAATTAAGAACATTACACAGCACTTCTTCAGCACTATGCTTGGGGGCTATTTTTTTAAACAGCAAAGTCACCAACAAAAGCAAAAAAAAAGGCAAAACAGTGGCACTAAATACACCATGAAAAGAACACTTTTTACTGTATGAGCGCTGAAACAAGAGTGCAAAAGTGCAGAGCCTCTTGTTGAGGTCTTTTTTCGACTTCAGTTGTGATCACACATGTCAGGCCACTCAAATTTTTCTGAGTGCATGCACTGAGTACCCACTCTGCACATGCACATGTTCACAAATGACCATGAAATTCGGGTAAATGTTGATTTTGGGGTTATGAATAAATTTTAGTAAGTAAACAAATTCACAAATATGGGCTCTATGAATAATGAGGACCTATGTATATGATGCCTTTTTAACTTTCACAGATGTCTACAGTTTTGATAATTTTGCAGAAATTGATTATCGTAGATGGTATTTAACATACCTTCTTACACCCTGAGATTCTATGATTGTCTTGAGGGCCAAAAACCAATCAGTTCAAATGTCTATACCTTTTATATGTAAAATGCAACACAGTGAGGAGATATTCAGAAAGATGATGGAAAGACATGGGATGGTCCATTCTCAGGCTTGCTCTTCTCATGCTGCAGGATAATTGTGGCAGTTCCTGGCATCTCATCCAGACAAAAAAGGGGAAATGTTTTTTCCTGTGTGTCTTCTATTAGTGAGAAATGCTTCCCTGAAGCATTCCAAGAGATCTCACATCTCATTGGCCAGGAGTGTGTCACACATCTGTTCATTCACTAGGAAGGGTGATGAAACCACCATAACTGAATTAAGCCAATTCTAATTCACCTCCTGGGGCTGGGGCTGAACCCACTTCTTCTGAAGCACATGGCTTTGTAAGGAAGGTGATTTTAAACAAAACTGGGTCTCTGTCAGGAGAAGGAAGGGAAATGGATTTGGGATAATCAGACAATAGTGTATACCATACTTACTAAAAAAAGTGTACACTAATATGTGAGAAAAATTTTAATCTCAAATTGAGGTTGTGCTGTACTTCCTGTTAGAGTTTCTAGCACCCATCAGACTGCCAGGCCAATTCCACAGTGCCCTCCTGGACACTTGACCTCAGAGGAAATCTTCAGGGGTTCTTTCTTCAGGTACATATAAAAGAAGCATGGGAAAAAAAAACATGTTATTAGAAACATGGGGTAAAAATTGTGATCAAGAATTTATGGCACTTAATCTTGCTATTGTAGAATAAAGTGGGGTGCTAATCTTTTGCTGCTACCACCTTTGAGAAGTGGAGTCTGATTGCCCATCGCTTGAGTTGGACTGGTCTTTGTTGATTGCATGACTAATAGAATGTAGTGGAAGTAAAGTTTTGGAACTTCTGAGGCTTGGTAATAGGAAATTGTTCAACTTTCTCGCAGACCTCTTGGAATACTTGCTCTTGGAATCTAGCCACTATGTTGTAAAGAAGTCCAAGTATCCCATGGAGAGGTCCCCATGGAGAAGAACCAAGCGCCTGGATCACAGCCTGGTTGAGTCCAGCTAACAGGCAGCGCCACCTTGCCAGACATGCGAGTATATTGTCTTGGAAGTGGATCCTCCAGCTCCAGGTGAGCCTCCCAAGCTGATGCCACGTGGAACAGAGAGGAGCTATCTCCACCAAGCTCTACCCCAAATGCAGATTCATGAGCAAAATAAATGACTATTTTTGTTTTAAGCCACTACATTTTGGGGTGATTTGTTATTCAATAATAGATAATCAGAACACTTACCACAAGAGAAAGCAACACAGGTTTTCAAGCCTGCAATAATTCTAGCTGGATGCTTCAGAAACCAATAGGCCTTTCGTTAGACTGTTGTTAATCACCCTGTTGTCAGTATGGTGCTCAAAAATGCTTATCAGATGAATAAATAAGTGGCCATTTTACCGTTGCTGCTTTCAGAATAGCCAGGGAATAAGAAGAAACTTTTAAGCTGCTCTTTTCTAGGAATATGTGATTTCAAGCTTTAGCCCTTCCTGCTTTTTTGGAACATCCAAGAAAATCCTAGAATGACAGGGTTGAAAGGGAGCACATGTGATTTGTCACTCTGCCCCAGGGTTGCATGGCACCTCATTCATACACTTTCCAAGTTGGCTTTATTGCCTCTTTAACTTTTCTCTTGAGGTTCTCAAGAGAAAGAAAGTATCCATTTCAGCTTTTGTGACCAGTGAGTTCCTGATATTAGTCAAGAAAACAGAGAAAAATAAACTTTTTTTCTTAAGAATAAATAAGGATTTTCATCTATTTTTTCCTTAAATTTACTTATTTTTACATTTTATAAAATGAAGTCCACTGCATTTTGGAATAATTTTTCAACAGATGATGGAATTCCCATTTCTTCCTCAGGGATATTTATTTACAAGACCATATAAAGCAGAGTAAAGCCTTCACCTTGTGGAGCCTGGTTGTCCACCTCAGTGGCTAACGGGTGCCAGGTTTCTGTGATGGGGATGTTGCCTTGAGTGCTGAGGACCACACAAACAAATGTTAGGGTTGAGTTTGCTACCTGACTGAGCATCACCTTTAGATACCTAGACATATAGCACTCACTACAGAGATGCTTGGACTCTTCTGATGCATTTTACATATGAAGGACACTTTTCTTTAAAGGAAAAGTTAAGATAATGACAGCTTTGCCTAAGGAGTGATTTCAGTTGGCTGAACTATGGCTTCAGTTTCAGTATCTGCCTCAGGGAGATAGATCCTATTGTGAATGGCTGTGAATTAGAGTTGAGGGATAACTGGTAATCCACACACACTGGCTTTATAAATCTTTCTAGCTGTATTCTCAACCCGTGTTGTCCACTTAATGCATCAAAGAAGTTAGGTAGTTTGATGTGAATCTTTATACTATCAGAATAAGCCAGACCATAAAGCATGTGTTTTGCTAACTCTTAAGAGGAAAAATGTTTTAGGACAGGGTAAACTGGAAAATTCCCTCCTAAAGGCCAATGTAGAAACCCTATTGTTGTAATAAAATATTTTCAAAGGTCAGTCTGCAAAACATCTGTACCAGAATTACCTAGTGTATGTGGGTGTACTTGTTAAATATTCAAGTACCTAGGCCTCACTGTAAACATAGTGAATCAGAATGGGGTGGGTTGGGGCAGGAATCTGCTTTTCTAATAAGTTTCTCTGGTTATTTAAAAGGTCCTGATGCCTCCTGCCTCCGCAGAAAGACTGGTGGTTTGTGAGCAACCACTTCAGGTAAAAAGAGCCATCAGGAGACCCTGAGAGATGAACATCTCACCTTTCACTGTCTACAAAATGAATTGTTGGGGAGTGGAGCCTGCAGAGAGGGTGTTGGGAGTCCCTAAGTGGTATCCGATAGAGTCTTAGAACTAGAATCTTCAAAATTTGGATCAACCATGTTCTATTTTAAACTTTCACCAATAATATTCTTATGCAGAAGGTCTGTTCAGTAGAGTTTTTAAGCATTTCTGAAATATTGCATTATTATAGACCTTGTCTTATTCAAGTGTGAGAAATCAAAGGGGATGGATATTTACCAAAGAAGTTAGGTAGTTGAACAGACTACGTTGACACTTTAGGGGTTGGGGTTAGAGTATTTTGTTCTCTATGATGTAATGACAACTTTTGGTCACAAAAACATTTTGTTAGATTGTTACAAATGGACCCCGATAAATCACATCTCCACGATTGAACCTGGGCTGGCCTTTTTATTTGCTTAACGTCGTACAGGTTCGGGGCGGTGTCTGCTTTCACTTTCTCACTGCTCTGCCGTGTAAAGACGCCAGGCTAGTCTCCTTGAGGACGAGAGGCTATGTTGAGAGAGAAGCCCTGGAGGATGAATGACCATGAGCAGTGAGAGAGCCTCCGCTGTTCCAGCCGTCACTGCCAAGGTGCCAGACACACAGGTGGAGCCATTTATTTGCTTAACGTCGTACAGGTTCGGGGTGGTGTCTGCTTTCACTTTCTCACTGCTCTGCTGTGTAAAGACGCCAGGCTAGTCTCCTTGAGGACGAGAGGCTATTTTGAGAGAGAAGCCCTGGAGGATGAATGACCATGAGCAGCGAGAGAGCCTCCGCTGTTCCAGCCGTCACTGCCAAGGTGCCAGACACACAGGTGGAGCCATTTTGGATTCTCCAGCCCCATTCCCTCTGCCAGAGGACAGCAAATGCACCAATGAGAGAACCCACGGAGCAGAGACAAGTTACCCAGCTGAGCCCAGCCCAGGTAACAGAATTGTGAGCAAATCAGTGGTGGTGGTTTTAAGTCACTGAGTTTGCGGGGAGTGGTGATTTGATACACAGCAGTAGATAGCTGTCACAAACATGGTGGGAAACACACACCCTGGGGCCACACGACAGGCAGGCAGGGCAGATGGAAGGAAGCATTATGGGAACAGCTGGGCATGGTGGCACTGTAGCTGGGCTGTGGTGGCTTTGGTTTTCTCTGAGGGATTGACAGCGTAGTGTCTGTGCATACTTCTATTTGGCATTTATATTGTAATTTTATTTGTTTCTGTGTCTGTCTCTCCCACTGGAATACAGGTTCCTTGTAGAAGGTAACTTATTGTTGAGCTCTTTTATCTGCCCATAATTCTGCCGATTGGGCCAATTGTCAAGCTGGGTCTGGGTCTGGCGCTCATAGACCCCTCAAGCCCATTTACAGACTGGGTCACAAACCCTTCACATGCAGGCCTATGAGCTAGGTAACTGGCAAAAAAGGTCCTTGGAGCTGTAGGTTGGAGAGCAAGCTGTGATGCTCGCTTGGCATGCACACTAACTCCACCCACACCCACACAATTTACAAAGAATGCACTGCACCACCACCAATCATCCCTAAGGCAATGGAGCCTGACCAAACTATTCTATTTTCCCAACACCTATTTCAGTGTTTCTATAGTTCTAGTGCCTAACACAGTGTTTACCATGTAGAAGTTACTCAAGAAATGTTTGTCAAAAAAAAAAAAAAAACCCACAAAAAACCCTAAGAGCAAACAACCCTTCCCCCCCCTCCCCCCGCCCCGAAATGAAGTGCTAGTCTGCCTTGTCAAGAAATAGGAAAGAAAAGGTACACTTTTGAGTTGACTGGAAAAGATTCTGGAAAAATTAGGAAAATTAGCTGTTTATTTTGAATTCAAGATTTCTTCTTGTTCTTTGAGTTGAGCTATGTTTATATTTCCTTTCTATTTCATTTGCAGGATGTTTAGTGATTTCTACATTAATCCTTCAGCTGTGGTAATTACCAGTGCTCCCTAGAAAAAGAATACAGAACTTTAGTATAGGATTTTCACTCCCATGATTTAATTTCATCAATATTATTTGGCTGATGTAAAGAGACAATTTCTTTTATGCCTATAGATGGGAAAATACCACAGATATTTAACTGTCTTTGGTGGTGATATCTTATAAGGTCACAAAGTAAATATGGCACTCTGTTCTTTTGTGTGTGTGTGTGTGTCGCAGTTTTTATTCATCTTTAAAATTTATTTTAATTGAAGCTTAATTGATTATATGTATTTTGGTGGAACATGTTACCCCACTCTTGAAAGCTGGTGTATGCGTGTGAGCGTGTTTGTGTGTCTGTGGCTTCTCTTGCTGTCTTTCTTAGTATATTTCTGGGTGTTTCTTATTCTGTTTTTCACCTTCTCTTCCTCTTTGTCCCTGTGTTTATCTTGTCTTTTTATTTTCTGTCTTTCTATTTAAACATCTGCTCTGTCTCTGTGTGTTATTTAGCATTAAAATCAAACTGCAGTAGATATTTTACTAATTATATTTATTATAAACTATTTGTATTTTTTGCTCTTAATCTAAATATAAAATAAATAGAACATTATATAATTATCTCTCTTGAAACTCCCCATATTATAAGGGTTTTTTTTTTTTTTCCTTTTTTTTGTCTTTTTTCGTGTCCGGCAACAGATCGCAACCCTCAGTGTCGCGCCCGCACGGGACCGGGACCGACAACGGGATTGCAACCCCCGGTGCTGTGCCCACACCTCGCTCAGCCAGTGAGCAGGAACCGGTCCGCATGTGGGATCTGAACCCTGGGCGGGAGCGCCGCCGCGCTCCCAAGCGGCACATAGTAGCATGCGCCACCGGGCCGGCCCGGGTTTTTTTTTTTTTTTTTTTTTTTTTTTAATATAACTTATCTGAACTAATTACTTTCCTGTGGCCCTTAATATTAGAAAATGCTCTCTCTGCTGGGTGATGTTCTGGGTATGATGCCCCTCTTAAGGGCCCATTGCCTCTTTCCAGTCATTCTGAATTTAGTAAATAAGGAAAGAGGAATGCAGTTCAGATCTTACCTACTCACATCCCTCAGAGGGCTTTCCTGCCTCTGTTCGGGGTCGGAATCCCAGCTGGAATGGAAGCCCTGATGACAGGCACCCTGGCCCTTACTGGCCTTTCCTACAGACTGATCAGCAGATTCTCGGAGGCCGCTCCTATCCTCCTGCTCGAGCCAGTTCATGTGTGGAGTGGGACCTGGGGTAGGTTTCTTCTGCGATCTCAGATTCTCACCACCTATATGTGGCCCTTCCTCCACCCAGGAAAATCAAAGTGTAAGATACAGTGATTCCTCCAGCCATGACAAATCTACCCAATTTTCTATCTTTTCTCCCTTGCAAACTCCATCAACCCTGAATCCCGGGTTCTATCTTGGAGTTCTAACTCTAAAGTCATAATTTCTAAACCCTAAATGCTACCCAGGCAAGGCAGAGACTGCTGCTGCCTATGTAAGGGCTGTTCTCTTCTCCACGTCCCAGGCTCGCTCACAGTTAATGTGCCCATGGACTGGATTCTAGCCAATGGAGTTTCAGTGAATATGATGTAGGTCTCTTTTGTCTGACCATAAACCTTCCATATCTGCTCCTCTGTTCCCTTTCTCTGACCTCCCCAACTGGAATATCAATGCCCAGGATGACCTTGGAAACATCCTGTTAGAGATGACAGAGCTGCCATCAGGTTGAGTCTACATGGAGCAGACCTCTCTCCCCCAAATCTAGAACCATCCTGGCTTTTTATGTAAATGAAAAATTTATTAGGGTTGAGCCTTTACATTTCGATCATTCATGATAACATTTAGTTTACTCTAACTAATATACCAAGATAATTTAATAATTATCTAAGTGTTCAGTGAAGAATTTCAACCTAAGACCATGACACATTGTAAGTGGCTTGTCGTACAAAGAACTCTATGGTGAGCATTCCAAAGCACAGCTTGCACATGCATACATTTTAGGTGGAAAGGTGAGCCTTTCCTGCCATATTGCAGTGTATCTGTTAGCCTTTGCTGCTCAACAAACACCCCCAAATGTAATGGCTTAAAATAAAACAAATTAATGAGTTAGTTCATAATTCTGTGGGGTGATAATCAGCTGTGCAGTTTTTCTGATCTCTCCCGGGCTCACTCATGAACCTGCAAGTCAGTGGCCTAAGGCTGCATGGGCTGGGACGGCCTCATGGCTGGGTGCATCAGCATCTCCACGTGGCCTCTCCAGCAGGCCAGCTTGAGTGCGTTCACACCATAATCTCAGGGTTCCAAATGCAGCCACAGAGGGCAAGTGCCAGAGCACAAGCACGCTTCAGGCCTCTGCTTGTGTCATGTTTGCTGACATCCTGTTGGCAAAAGCAAGTGACATGGCCAAGTGCAGATTCAGGGGTGGAGAAATAGACTCTTCTTCTCAATGGGATTATTGGGAGGAGCTGCAAAATACTTCGGCTTGTTTTGATCAATCTACCGCTCCTGGGTCATGGTGTACCTGAATTGCCTTAATGCTAAGCAGCCTCATAGAGGGTAGAAAGAGCATTGATGGGAGGCATAAGAGAGGCTCGTGCCCATGTTGCCACTTTTTTTTTTTTTTTTTGCTGTTGGACCTTATAAAGTCACTTATCTCTATTCCCCCATCTCAGATACAGAAACTGAAGCACAGAAAAATTGTTAAGCTTAGTAATCTCTAAGGCCCCATCCCATACTCTAATTTTATCTTTCTTTCCCAGTGGAGGAGATGGGTTCAAAGTACACATAAGGGTAACTGAAAACATTCTTGAATGTGTTGTTTTATGGCGGTGCAGGGGCACCTCCTGACCAGCCAAGCCCAAGACTCAGAGCCAACCAGGCAGGTGCCAATGCCAAGGGCACTGCCGGGGCAGAGCTGTGCCAGCCCAGCTGTGGCCACTTCCATCTCCTTTCAAGTTTAACTTGGGTGAGTGGGAGGTGGAAATGCGTTTTTATTTCTGGTCTGCTTCCTGCTGATTGTGATTCTTCCATTAGTGCCCTGTGCAAGTTGAATCTCACCTCCACTGTCCTCTGTAGGACCGGTTTCTCCTTTTATAGGTGTTTTCTTTTGTGGGGGTGGTGGATTGTGGCAACCACATTTTCCAAACACAAATAAGCAAGAATGGAAAGTGTCCTTGCAAAGTGTTAGTGCTTGGAGCAAAGCCCCGGAACTCTAAAGGGTCAGCCCTCTGGGGGACCCCTCTCCCTCTGCTTTTCCTTGCTGTGCCAGCAAGTCTGACGGTCGGGGGGATGACAGGTGATAGTGATGAGGATTCTTTGCTTTAAGAGAGAGCAATCAGAAAACTTGAGGGGAGAAGACATCAGGAAGAGTGTCCTCCGGGGTGGGGCAGACTCATGAGTTTTGTCTTTTACCCAAAGATAGTGATGAGAAGCCCTGTGGCTTTTTACATTCCCCACACCTCCCTGCGCTGTTCCTCCACAGAGATTTGTCCTAGGAGGCTCAGCCTGAATAGAGCCCTCTATGCAGCCTCTTTCCCTCCAGCCTCCATGTTTTCTTAAAACAGAACTGTCAGCAGAGAAAGTGCTGGAAGGGAAAAGGAACTACAGAAAAGCAGCCTCCATGCCTAAGGCAGGAAGAGGCTTTCCTGTGGCTGAAGCAAAGGGGCTGATGGACAGAGTGGGCTGAAGAGCCTCAGGGCCATTTGAATCCCATTGTCAGCAATTCTCCTAATCCCCCTCCACTCCAACCCCAATTCCACTGCCGCCCTGAGACCCTGCAGGGCTGGTGCCAGCGGACAGCTCAAAGGCCAGGGCCTGCAGCTCCTGAGCTTTCATTACTTGAAAATAATGATGAAGACTGTGGTGGAGGCTGTGGCCGTGGTGAATGGGAAAAGGAGAAGAAAGTGAAGAGTAGGAAAGGAGAAGGATTAAAATGGATCTTCCCCACCTGTCCTATAAATGGGGCTTTTGGGTAAACATGGAAACTCCTTTTATTCTAATATTGCTGCTTCTAGCAATCAACATTGAAAATCAGGAGAAAACACAAGCAAGGACCTGGCTGCCCTTTTCTATGCTATGAAGCTGTTCAGCAGAAGGCCTGCCCTGGAGGAGATCCCCAATGTGGGTCAATTTCTCTGAGAATAAAAAATTAAACAGGGTTATCAGATTTCCAGTGACGCTTAGTGATTCAATCTCTGATCGTGTTTAATGACTGTGCTGGGACAATATAAAATAGTGACTATTGAAAGAGAGACCATAATTGTGAGCTGCAGTGACCATTATTGATAGTGACTAGGAACAGATGAGTGTGTGTTAAGAGCTCAATCAGGAAAGAGCTTCGGGTGTAAGATAAGAAGAGGAAGTTGGAGAGTGTGTGTAAATATGGGTTATTGAGAAAAGGAAAGGGAGATCTCGGAAGAACAAAAGACAACACAATTGAGTTGGCCAAGGGTATTTTGTAAGTCTCTCAGCAAAGAGGGCAAAAAGTGACAGGATGCTTTTTGTCATTAAGCTGATACCACAGAGAGACAGGGAGAGAAGACATGCTGAGAGGCTGACTTTGAGAAGGCAGGGTACTTTGTACAAGACGTTTGGATTTTATATTAGAGGGCCACGAAATGGAATTTCTTAGAGGTATTTCATCCAACTACTGCTTAAGATGTTTCCTGATCTACTCTGTCTAGGGCTGGCCATGATGAAAGACTAGAAGTAACTTGTGTAACCAATAAATCCCCAGCCTTATTAGTCTGTGTCCTGCAAATAAGAGTGCACTTTCTTTTACTATCCTAATTAATTTGCTAGAGTACCCAATGGCCTAATAGCAGGAAATTAATTTCTCTCAAAAGTTCCCCAGCTAATTCTAAGATAACTTCCTTACTGCATAATTAAAAGGGCTCAACCAAGTTACTTCTGAGAACAAAGGGACAGGCTGCTTCAAAGGCAAAGTCTGGGTTGCATCCAGAAGGCAGCAACTTTTCGTTACTTTCGGAAGAGAGTTTTTTTCCAGCTTCCAAGACAGCTAAGTTGGTCTCTGCAGATCTTTGCTGCAATGCAAACTAACAATCTTATTCTTTATTAAGTGCCAACTGTGTACCAGACACTTTGTTGGGTGCTACATTAGTTGAGATATAGGTTTAGTTGTGTAACTGAGTCTCAGAGTAGCAGTGGCTTAAACAGTACAGACATTAATTTCTCTCTGTGTAGTAATCTAGCTTTCCTTTGCAGTCATTCAAGGTCCCAGGTTTTTTCAATCTTGCTGCTGTGCTGTCCCTAGGACTTTGTCCTTGCCCACATGTTCCTAGGTGGCATACCACCACATCAAGTGCCAGAGCAAGGAAAAAAGGGGAAAAGAGGGTAAGCCTGGAAATTGCACACATTTTATCCCCCTCACATTCTAGAACTTAGGCATATGTCCACATGTAGCTGCAAGGGAGGTTGGACGTGTAGGTTTTATTCTGGATGGCCATCTGTCCAGCTATAAATGGTGTTACAGTAGAAAAGAAAGCATATGATGAGGGAAAAGCAATAGCTTTTGCCATGGGCACCTAATATACATAACATATTTTTCCATTTCATATTTACAGTAGCTCTGCAAGATTATTGCATTATCCCTAGGAAATTTAGGCTTAAAGAGACACCTTCTACTGGCTGAACCTACCAGGAAGCCAGATGGCAAGGAGGGCTAAAGAATGTTGAGAGCAGAGGAGGGAGGCGTGGGGAATGGATTTGAGAGCAAATGGGTCACCAACAGTCACATCACCTGGAAGTCACCATGGACATGGCATGTGGAGGACCCCTACATCCCTAGTAAAATGAAAATTCTTATTTGATGGATATGTGCCAGAAAAATATGTGCCTAATCAAAGGGCTAGGAAAAAAAGGGAATTAGTATAGTACCGAGATTGAGCTTTATAGTATAAGGATGAAAGAGAAATTGTTAGTTGTGTTTTCTGAAAACCCTTTTCCCTCCCACCCGAGATATACATGAGAAGACATGTTTGTGAACATGTGATGGAACATCAGAAGTTGAGAATAAATATAAAATTAACACCAAATCAAATTTCCCTGTTGTCCTCACAGTAACTTGAAATGATGCGCCATCAGCATGGTAGAGAAATAAAGCTGTGACAATATGCCATCCAGCATCTGCTAAAACTGCTTTTAATTTCCCAACTGTTCCATGGTCTCTCTCACCACTTGGCCCATGTACATGCTGTCTCATCTGAAACTCCACCCCACATCTCTCTTCCCATCCCACCCTCTAAAGCCTCTCCCATTTTCATTTGGCCACAGCTGGATGCCAGTTTCTCTATGAGGCCACCTCCCAAATCTGGATTAGGCTTGTCTTCTGTCATACTACTGGGACTACTACATTACAACATTACTACTGCTAGTAATAATAATGTTTATAGTTAACCCTTACTGAGCACTTCCTGTGTTCCAAGTGCTGTGCTAAGGGCTTTCTATGCATTATGTCATTTTTTTTTTTTTAAAAGATGACTGGTAAGGGGATCTTAACCCTTGACTTGGTGTTGTCAGCACCACGCCCAGCCAGTGAGCGAACCGGCCATCCCTATATGGGATCCGAACCCGGGGCCTTGGTGTTATCAGCACCGCACTCTCCCGAGTGAGCCACTGGGCTGGCCCCGCATTATGTCATTTTAACAACCCAGTGAGGTATGTGCTATCATCCACATTTTAGGAGTGAGAAAACTGAAAGTAAGACACATTAAGAGTATTCGTTTCTTGGGGCTACCATAACCAATGACCATAAACTTGGTGGCTTAAAACTTGATTAGACTTGAAACATCATGAGTCAGACTGCATCTTTGTTATTACTGGCTATTTTCCCACCACAGTGCCTGGTTGGTGATGCACTTTCAGTAATTGTATGTTGAATACGTAAATCAATGCCAGGTACATTGCAGAACTGTCCAGAGCATATCGTTTAATTTGAGTCACTGTACTGGCCACAGGGTGTGACACTTCCTCATTATCGCCCGCTTCCTTCCCCTTTCTGAAGGTGCTGCTCTCCTCCTGGGCTGTGTGGCTGTTGCAGGAGCTCTGGCCGAGCACCCTGAGTGGCTGGAGTCCAAGCTGAGAGCTCAGCACCCATGTGCCCCTTCACTTCTGGATTTGGATGAAGTGCCACCCATGGGGATAGACTCAGTTTCCTGAGCAGCTGAAAAGGATCTAGATGACACAACTTGGAAATGTGGGGGATTGGCTCCTTATGGGGTGAACTTCTGTCAGCAGGGAAATTTAGACTCACAGAACCAGCTGAAAAAGACAGTATAGTCATGTCTGCCTCTGTGAGTGCCTCTTGACCGGATGTAAAAATTGTGTATCACTTCAAAATATTTCTATGACATTTTCTACTAGATCCCAAAAATTCTTGGATCATAATGGAAATCATATACATATATATGCATACATATACACACACACACAATCATAGGTCTCTTAATGATGGGGATATGTTCTGAGAAATGTGTCATTAGATGATTTTGTCATTGTGGGAACATCATAGAGTGTGATCACACAAACCTAGATGGTGTAGCCTGCTACACACTTAGGCTACATGGTATAGCTACCATCATATCTGTGGTCTGTGGTTGACCAAAATGTGGTTATGTGACACATGACACAAGCTACCCAGTTATATATGTAACACAGACTCATATTTAGGTGGCATAAAACCTGCATCTTTTTCCTGACTTACTTGCTGAAAAGCCACATAGTGATCTTAGCATTTACCTTTTGCATCTTGTATTCACTAAATGGTGTTATTATTAAGGCAATTATCATACAATTGCAGCAATTGGGAATAGAGACATGACAAAATGATAAAAAAAGAGGCAGAGTGTGATGAGAGGCTTGAGCCATGATGCTGAGGGAAGCCATGGGCTCTGGCTGGGTTGGCCTCAGTGAATGGGGCTGGAGGGTGAATGAGTGGAGGCAGGTAGGGAAAGGCCGCTCCTCTGGAGAGGGTGAAGGGAATGGTGCAGGCGAAGCTTGGAGCTGGAGCTCATGTGTTGTGACATCTCTTCCAGGTGTTTCCTGCCCAGGCTCCATAACAGTCTTTTTTTTTTTTTTTTAATTGAGATAAATTCACATAACATAAAACGAATCATATTAAAGCAAACAATTTAGTGGCATTTACTACATTCACAGCACTGTGCCAACATTACCCCTACTTCCAAAATATTTTCACCACCCTGAAAGAAAACCCAAACTCATTAAGCAGTGATATGGACTGAATGTATCCCCCCCCAAATTCGTACATTGAAGCCTGAATCCCCAGTGTGATGGTATTTAGAGGTGAGGCCTTTGGTAGGTGATTAGGTTTCAATGATGCCATGAGGTGGGGCCCCCATCATTAGATTAGTGTCTTTTTGGTGTGTGTGTGTGTGGGCATGAAATCTCTATTTAAAAATTTTGTATCTAAATCAAATTTTTGAAAGGTACAGTGCGAGCCAAACAAAAGCCATCTGTGGGCTGGATTCAGCTCAGAGGCTTCCCGTTTCCAGCCTCTGCTGGAGGCATGAAAGGCTCTGGAGCTGGGAAGTCACAGATTGAAAGTGACATTGCAGGAAGATGCCCGTGTAGGTGATAAGCGGTGTGTCTCGACAAGAGAACCACCCGGAGTTGGGAAGCCCAGCTGTTCATGGCTCCTCCAGCACGCACTGAGCACCAGGTCTGTGACCTACTGTGGGAGAAGGGCTGTTCCAGAAGAGAAACTAAGGTGGCACCTGCAGGAATAAAACCAACACGTCCTCCCTCTCTATCTCTGCAGCCCCACTCCCTACAATGTAGGGCTCCCAACAGCCCCTGCCGTCTCGCCCTTTGCAGGTGGGTGGTCTGCCAGTCACTGTCCCGACCTCACAGGCAAGCTTGCATCCCTGGGTCTCCATCTTCTTCCCGAGCCTCACTGCCCACCTCGGGGCTGACATCTTGCCTTTCTGTGGCAGAGAGAGTGTCTTGGTAACGCATCCTGTGCCTCAGCCCATCTGAGGCCAGCCCAGGGCTGCTTAGATTTTAGTGGTGAGTCTTGGCCCTCTGTGGCCAGCATTTGGCTAGCTTGCCTGCTTTGTTCATGTTTGCCTGTTGCTGGCTTCTCCAGCCTTGTACTTTCCCAGCCTGTGGGGACACCCACCCTTACTGCTTCACGTAGAGCTTCTGACCCCACCCTCTGAAGGTCACTGCTGGATGAGGCGAGGCCTGTTTCTCCCTTTTCCTTTGGGTGGGTGTTGAGTTCTGCCTGCGGCCCTCGACTTCCCTGAAAGCCTGCTGCAGGCTCTGTCCCATCCACGTCTGCCCCCTCCAACAAGTGGCCTTGTTCTGGATTTTCACCCTTTCTTCCCTCCCAGTTCCATGCCAGGCCCTGATAAGAAGTGTCCACCTTCTCCTTGGAGACAACAGAACTAAAGTTGTGGAGCATTTATGTGCATTCCAGGGGTTAGATGGGGCAGGGGTCAAGTTTAAACACCCTAGCATTAAAAAATTATGGACTCCCCTCCCACCCATATGTGGCTTAAAAAAATCATAAAACTCCAAACTCACATGTCAGTTGTAAGTTAGATGGGGCAGGGGTCAAGTTTAAACACCCTAGCATTAAAAAATTATGGACTTCCCTCCCACCCATATGTGGCTTAAAAAAATCATAAAACTCCAAACTCACATGTCAGTTGTAATTAAAATAGCTCATTTTTCCTTTCCTGATAGCAAAATTCTAGTTGAATTAATTAAATCTAAATCTCTCTCATGTTTTCCCCCTGCTTTGACAGTGCCCTAAGCACGTCAGTCCGTACTGGGCCTGGGGTGAGGTGCAGTGAGGAGAACAGAAAGACTGGGCAGTGGTGAGGCCCCCGAAGTGGGTGACCCGAGCAGAGCATCCATGAGAACATGCTGAAGTTGATGAGAAAGCAATGAATATTTAAATGTCTCTAGACCCAAGATGACCCACAGCTCCCAGTGGATTAATGACACCCACTGACTAAAGGAAAGCCTAAAATGAAGTGGTTGTTGATTAAATTTGAGTTTCAGATCAGACTTGTTTGAGTCTAAGCAAAGTCAAGCCAGGCTTTTTATAAGAAAGAAAAAAGTTTCATAAATTTCAAAAGCTTCTCAGTGCTTATTACTGTCCGAGAATGGCCATCTCAGATTGTAGAGATTTTTACCAAACTCTGCAGAGCAGGGAATGGAGGAGGCAACTGGCATGAAGGAAGTTTCTGGTAGGCCAGAAGGGAAAACCCCATTTGGGATGAGTGAGGACTTTGGAGGTCCAGGAAAGAGAAGAGGTCAGATGCATGTGATCTTATTCCACCTCATGACCAGAATGTCCTGTCAACTGTCAATCAGCAAAGTGACAGACCAGAGCTGACATAGGCAGACGACCCAGCTGACCATGGCTCAGTGGCCTCCAGCACAGCCTGGGCCCCCTCTGCTGCAGGGAGAGGTGCCAGTATGCAGGGGCCTGCTTGGGAATGAGGAGGGGGAGAAAGACCTCTTGAGAGGGAACAAATGGTCCTGGTTCAGAATTTAAACTGAGTGTTTTTTAATTGGCCGCTTTAAATATTTTCTTTTGTTTTTGTGCCATCAGCAGACATGCGGGCTTAAGAATAACAGGAGTTGTTATAGCAAAATAAAAGGACATTTTCTTAATATCTGAATGGTAGTGTGTACATTTCAAGGCTTCCCCCCACGCATGTGTGCATGCGCATGCATGCATGTGCTCACACACACAATGCAATCATATAGCACTTTGTGTCTGGATGTTGAGAACAATGGAGAAGAAAGGGTCCAAGCTGACTTCACAGGGCCAAGTCTGAATGGCTAGACTAGGGAGGATATACCACCTTCCCCTGGGCTGCCCAGTCCCTTGGGGGGTTTTGTCCTCTTGGCATTTTTTTAGCAGAAGCTGGTTGGGGGCAGGAGAGAAGATAGTGTAATTGGACTGTGCCTCCATAGTCTAACCCCCTCCTTTAATGAGCAAAGTAAAGTCAAATAAATTTGCCTTATTACTAGTAGGAACTTTTGACACTATGGCTACAAAGGAGCTTAGAAATGTTTCTAATGAATTTTGACTGCCACTGGTATAAATGAGAATTGACTTTATGTAAAATAATTAGAGAAAACACACTCTGTAAATTTTTGATATTTGTGTTAATTTAGTCTTGAACCTTATTGTAGGATTAAATATGTTTAGCATCTCAGAATTTTAGGGTTAGAAGAAAGCTGAGAGGCAATTTAATCCAACTTCAGCCGAACACAAAAATCTAAAGAAATACTTTGGTGTTTTATTAATAAGATGAGCTCCTTAGGAGCAGGGACTGAATCTTACTCATTTTTGAATTCCCAGTGCCTTCTACAAAGGCTGGGACACAGTAGGTGCTCATTAAATGTTTTAGTGGTTGTTCAGTATATTGATTAGTTGGTAAGTAGCAAACCAACGTGTCTTAGTTTAAGTAGTTTAAGTCTCTGTATTTGTCGTTTCTGTTGCTTATAACAAAATACCTGGAACTGGGTACTTTGTAAGAAAACAAAATTTACTGCTTATAGTTTTGGAGGCTGGAAAGTCCAAAGTCCAGGACACACATCTGGCAAAGGCCTTTTTTGGTGGTGGCTTTATAGCAATTCAGGGGTCTCACATGGCAGAAGATGGCAAAGCAGAGAGAGAAAGAGAGACTCTCATGTGCTGTCCTTTTTTAAAAAAATGTTTAGGTAGAAAATTATTTTCTCAACATAGAAATGAAGAAAAACATCACAAATGAAATTTGAAGTCAATTGATAAGGAACAAATTTAACACTCAAAGATTTACATCTTTAATGCAAAAAAGAACTCTTGAAAATGAATTAGAAAAATCTAAGCAGAAATTTGATGAAGGACATGAGCAGATAAGTCACATACCCCCAAGAAACACACGTGGCTAATAAGTACATTCTAGGTACACTGTTGCGGGGTAGGGGGGTGGGGCTGAGGCCTACGGCCCCTGTCTCAGGACACAGAAAGCTGACTTTGTTGCTTTCTGTCCTTTTAAAGCCCTCAGAACCATTCCCATGACTAGCATTAAACTGTTCACTTAATCACCTCTTCAAGGCTCCGCCTTTTGATTATCATAATAGAATTTCCCACCATCTCAACACTGTCGCAGTGGGGCCAAGTTTCCAGTATCTGGAACTTTGGGGGGACACAATTTAAGCTTCAATGAGTTTTGGGGGGACATTCAATCCACAGCAGTATCCAAATCTAGAGTTATGTTCCTTGTAGACATAAGCTTAGTAGCGGCTAAACCACAAGTTCTAGCTAGAAACATCTAAATCAATGATTGTGATGGAGAGCAGTATCCAAATCTAGAGTTATGTTCCTTGTAGACATAAGATTAGTAGCGGCTAAACCACAAGTTCTAGCTAGAAACATCTAAATCAATGATTGTGATGGAGATGGCAAGACTACGCAAAGGTCAAGATTCTGATTTTCTATACTGACATATCAATGTTAGGAATTAAAACAGTTTGTTCAGTAATAGTTCAAATAGTATTAGACCCATTCATTTGCTCAATTAAAGACTTTAAAAAGATAAACCATTCTTTCTGGCCAAATAGACTAAAGAATTGTGACTTTAAGACATGCTTTTAATATGAACAGTTTTAATATTGAAAATATACATTTTATACCTGGGAATTTAAAAAAGCCTCAGAGAATAAATTTTCTCCCTCAGGGATCAGCAATATCCCATCTGAAAAGACAAATCTAATATGCTGGTTGGGTAAGCTAATTATAGCAGCAGCAGGGTCTGGAGACTTTCTGATAGAAATATTCACAGGAGGAAATGATCCCAAATAATAATATTAAAAAACTTTCCAAAATGATGAGGGTCCAAATCGTTGCATCACCATGGCAATGGAAAATGCAATATTTACACTCTTATTTATCCTTCCATTCAACCAAAAAAATGCATGGCATTTGCCATCGCAACACCTACATCATATATGCATATATCGCTTCAGATATGTGGACTGCTGCTCCAAAAGCAACAAACACATACCAAGACATGAGCATCATGTGAAACCTCTACTCATTTTACAATATTTTGATGGAAAAATATGTCCTGCTGGACCTTGACATCTTTTTTCTCTAGGACTGTTTTCCAGTTTCAGTGGCAGAAAACCCGGGTGTCTCTTGCTTCTTTCTCTGCCTCAAAGGTCACAGTGAGGGTGATGTAGATGTGTCATTGCAAGTGGATGTGGAAGCAATAGGACAGGTTGGAGGGGATTATGACTTTGACAGGAAGGGGAAGGTGGCTCTGTGGCCATTATGCCTGGTCCTATGGCATAGGGGAGTGGAGGAGACAGTGTCTATATCCACAAAGTGATTTGAAAAGCCTTGGAAGGCCTCTTCTCTTCAAATATTTCTTGTTTGGATTTGCACCAAGGGATGAAACTCAGACACTTGCATCTTTCAATAAAGGCAGCAATGTTGCCTCTTACAATGTGATTATCTAGGAGAATAATGTCTTAATCCCAAAGTAGCCAGCCTAGCCATGGCTCATATAAGCTGACAACTGGCTTGCCCAGGCACTGGGAGGATTGGACTCGGACTAACAGGACAGGGTAGGTGAGAAAGAAGGGGTTGAGGGTGGGGTGCTGCTGGGGTGGCTTCAGAGTTTTGGGACATCAGAAGAACTGGACACTGGGTGGCTAAGGGATGGGGCTCAAGGTACTGAAAGGGGTAAGGTACTGTTCATTCAGTAGAATGAACACCTAGAACAGACACTGCAAGAAGTTTTGGTTGTGTCACCTGCAGGGTAGATACCAGACTCTGAAAATAGACTTCCCAACTCTGTCCATGGCTGCCCAGGTTTTCAGCTTTCCAATTTCCTCTATTGTTCGCCTGACATAAAAGTTTGGGGTTCGCTGAGAAGCAAAGGTTGCATGCTGTGTCGTGTGGCCTCCACCCCACCCTCCTCTGAGCCTGTCATGGTAGCATCTGTCCCAGCTGTGCATCTTTGGGATGACCTGTATATCCACATGACGGGACAAACTTACATTGCTTACCAGCATCTCCCGTCCTTATGTCATTTGGTGCTTCTCCTCGCTACTTTTATTGCTTCTTATATGGCCACTGTTTCTGGTAGTTTCTGACGCAGATAATCTTGAGAAAATGTCAGAGTGACCTTCTCCAAGAGTAGGGCTATTGTGTTCTATTCCCAGCTTAGAGTCCCACCGAGCAGCAGATGCTTCTGGCTGCCCAGTCACATGCATCAGGCTAGGCTCTGCTGCAGTGATAAACACACTCCAAAATCTCAGTGACTTAACATATAAAGGCTTATTTCTTGTTCAAGCAAAGCCTGGTGGTTCCCTAGGGCATCTTCTTCCAGGCCTTGACTCAGAGATAGAAGCTGCTGACAGTGAGCAATGCTTTGGGAGGAGAAGACTTCTGTATTTCAGTCCAAAAGTGCCATGATCACTTTCACTCATGACCTATTGGTCAGAACCAGCCCCACGGCCCACTCACAACCCAGCGGGGTGGGAAAGGGGGCTGAGCTCATGAGCTCTCCATGAACAGTAAATGTCTCTGCCATACTCGTGATGTCTGGGAACTAACCTCCTTAGTCTTGTGACTCAGAGAATGAAATGGGGTAGTTAGGGCGAAGTTAGCGCAAAATGTTCAGTTGTTGAGAGGTCAAAGGTGAAATCTTCTCAAGACATCCACACAAAAGTAGGAACAGGTTTATGTGCCATTTCTCCTAGGAAGGACCTGCTAACAATAATCGTCCTTAGTCAGGTCAGACCAGCCTAAGACCTGGCATGGAGTCGATGGCTCCTCCCTCAGTTATGTCACGTGTCACATATCATCTTATCAGTACAAACCGAGAGTGTCTAATGGTGTGAAAAGTTCATGACTGCAGCTTCTTGACTGTTGAGGGTCCTTTTCCCCCAGATGCTAGACAATCTGTCCCTTTAGTATCTCAGCCCTCCCTGGATTCCTGACACCACAAACCCATGTCAGTATAAACAATATGCTCTTTTGTCAAAGATTTGAGATACTGTCCTATCAGAGAAATTGACCATCTGCTCTAGAGATCTGGTTGTTCTGGAAAATTCCTGAACTATACCCAAATTATAAAAACCAAACTCCCACATTCCAACAATTGCTGACTGGGGATGTTGTGATGATTAATCCACAGATGTGTAATTATAGCACTGGAATGGCGAGTGTATCAGCTCTGAGAAGCAGTGTGAGGCATGAACTGAGGAAGTGGGAAACACCAAACAGGATCCTGATGACTAAGCGTGCCCTCCGCGGTGACCAGAGGAGGCCAAGTCACACTTCCCATGGGAAGCTGCTTGCCTTTGCTAGAACACCGGCTACTAGGCTGCGTCTGGAAGCTGCCCATGCTTCAGTCTGCACTACACAATTTAGTGCTAAGTGAAATGGTGCCCCGTACAGATCTCTATATTTGTTTGCATGCCATCATTGCTTCCAAAATTAGACCGTAAGTTAAAAGAGAGACGGTCCCGTGTTTTCATGTCTCTCAGGCCATGACACTTTGAATGAAGAAAGATGTAAGCTGGGTTTTATCCTAGGTCTTAGAAATTGAGAGCTGGAGATAACCTGACATCTAGTCCAATGGTCTTATTATGAGAGATTTAAATTATGATCACAGTTGGAGGTGGAAAAGAAAACAGGAAGATGACAGTTTGTTCAGTAATCATATGTCCATGAAAGAGTGCCGGGTTGTAACAAACATCCTTTCTTATCATGACATTTTTCTTTTGGGTTGACTGATGACTCAGTATTAAAAGTACCAAAGGCGCTCTGCTTTGATCCTCATGACAGCTCTGATGTGCAGGCAGACCAGGTAGGAATAGAACCATTTTACAGCAGTGCAGTTTCTCTTTCCTTTCCTAAAAGATCTATGACATTTTACCAGCATGACTGTGCATTGGGGAAAAGGAAATAATCAGATCTTTCAGGACTACCGGATGCTGGCTCTGAACTGACACTAATTCTAGGGGATCTAGAGTGTCACTGTGGTCCACCAGTCAGAGTAGGGGCTTATAGAGATCAGATGATCAATGAGGTCTTAGTTCAGGTCCATCTCACAGTGGGCCCAGTGGGTCCCTGAACCCATGCTTTGGTTATTTCCCCAGTTCTGGAATGCATAGTTGGAACAGACATACTCAGCAGCTGGCAGAATCCCCCTTTTGGGGAAACCTTCCTAACTCTTCCTCCAAGCCCATTTCCCTCCCTCATCTGCCCCTCCAAACTCCTCTCCTCCCCAGTGTCAGGTGTCCCTTCTTTATGCTCTTACAGCATTTTTAAAATTTCTCCCACAAAATACACACCATGTTCTATTATAATTTTTCATATGATTGCTTTTCCCATATGAGGGAAGCAATCATGTGACATTTATGCTTGCATCTCCAGCACCTCTCTTGTGGCTAAGCAAGTATTAAAGGTTTGAAGAATAATTGAATGAACCAGTGAATAAGTCACTGAGGCTCAGGGATATTATGACAGTTACCAAGAAAACTCAGCTGACAGCAGCAAAGCCAGGCCTTGACCCCAGATCTCAATTCCAAGTCCAGGGTTCCTCTTACAGTATCAGATGCTCTTACCCTTAACTGTTGACCTCGCCCCACTCTCTCATCCACATGGTCCATGTTGGTTTCTTGGTCAGTGCTTTGCTGGCAGAGTGGTAGTTATAACCAGGACTGGCTGCGTGGTTTGCAGGACCCAGAGCAAAATGAAAAGTCAGGGGTCCTTGTTCAAAACTTATTAAGAATTTCAAGATGGCAACAGCAGAGCATTAAAGCAGGTGTGGGCCTTGTGTAGTCGCACAGGTTGCACATCCATGAAGGTGGCCCTGGTGACCATAAGGAGCATCTTCTCCCCTTCAGGAGGTAAACGTGACTGCTGACTCCATGAGCCGTGGCCATGTGGTTTGACTGGCTACTCCTGGGAGGAAGGGAAACTTGATCACTACCTCCAGCAGGAAGGCCATGGTGACAGACCTTTAGCAGAACTGAATTCCAGAGAAAGCCCCCATGCAAGTCCTCTTTCCTCACCCTCCCCCCCATCCTACAGCACACCTCACAGGGACAATGGGGGAGTGGGAGTAGGATGGGGTCGGTGAACCGTGTGAACTTCCATCCTCCAGCTCTTGTGTCTGAACTACCCACTCTGATTTCACTCTGAACCCAAAATACTCCACTTGCACAAAAATATCAGTGCCTTTATGTAATTTCACAGAGGAAACTCAGGGGCATATACATGGCACATCTTGAAACAACTTAAAATCCCTCAATTGGCATTTCTTTTCTCCCTGATCCTCCACTTAGCCTACTCCTCTGTTTTTCCCTCCTCTGCTCCTTCTTTCTCTTCAGGACCCTCAACCTTAGGTCTCCTCCACATCCCCCCCCCCCTTTACTTTAGGAGCTTCAGACTCTGGCCTTTTATATAATGCAGTTCAGCCCTGCCACAGCATCTGATTCCAAATGGAACAGAGAAACAAAGGACCCTTTAGCCAATAGGACACTCTCCATTTACATGAGGTGATTAAGTGAGCATCTTTGTTATGTGAGTAAGCCCCTGAGGGTCTCCCCCTTCACCTCAAGTGATTAATCCATACATTTATTTAATGCATATATGGTGAAAGAGTACAATTTTCTCTATCTTTTTTACTTTATCATGATATCTCTTTTGTTCTGGCGTCCCCACTGCTGTCCAGCTCTGGATGGTGGGAGGCGGTGGGTGGCTGTGGCAGTGTGGGCCAGGCATGTTTCCCCTAGGTGAGCTGGGGTCTTTTACCCTGAGTCCCCGGCAGGAGGGGAGTATCTTCCTGATGTCCTGGGGTAGATGGTAGTGCTGAGTCTCAGTCCTGGATTGCTGGTACTGTCTGTGCAATGACAGCTTTATTCACTGCTGCGAAACTACTTTTATTTTGTAGACTTACGATTTTGGTCCAGGCAAGTATCACCACCAGACCAAAATGGTAAACAATTTAAGCATTGACTTCTGTACATTTTGGTATTGTCAGGAGAGAATGCTTTGTATTTGGCAGACCTTAGTCTTAGTCTTAAGTATGAGAAATGTTTTTCCACTAGAACAAGATGCAAACTTGAAAGGAAAAGAACACAAGCAAGAAATATGAGCCAATGGGGGAAAGAGGCAGACACTGTCTGCTCTTCCCTTGGGCAAACACAACATCAGGATTAGTGTTCCTAGGTATGGTCTAATGAAGTCAGGGCTCAATGTTGGATGGAATCCTGCTCCTTGGGAGAGCAATATTCATGTGCTAATCTAGTACGGCAGTCACTTTCTTTTCTGTGGAGGAAAAACTCAAATGAAAAACACAAAATCTTGGCATCTTTTCTGACCAAGCTCATGCATGTAGTGCAACTAGGGCTGGGTTTTCATTCTCATTTCTGGGAGGGTGAATGTTGTCCTTCCTTAGACAGGTGGGTGTCAGATACTCTTGGAGGCTACTGTCCTTTCTTATTTAAACTCCAGCTCCAACACCTCCTCTTTCCTCTCATTTAAACCAAGCCCTTGGCTACCTTGGTGTAGCTCTACAAAGAGGGGCTTGTTTGTGCTGTTAGGATCCTTAGCCTCTTGAGGATGGGGACTAGTTTGGTTTACAGGAGTGCCACGGGATTTAGCTTAGCACCTGCTGTATAGTAGCTGCTCAATAAATAATTGTGGAATAAATAAAGACATGGAAAATAAATTGAGTGGCCTTTTCCAAAGCAAGGTAAAGCACTGGGGACCCCATTCTGGAGTAATTTAGAAGACCAACGAGAGTAAGACTGAGTAGCGGCTCAGGGGACTTAATTCCCAAGCTTGGGGTGGGATGTGGCTGGGGCAGGTGCTTATGCCTGACTCTACTGTAACCTGCCGATGCTGCTCAGCAGACTTTGTCAAAGATCCTCAGTATCTGGAAGACAGGCAGGAACTGGAGTGAATTAGTGCTGTCTGCCCACAGTGGGGCTTTCAGGAAGAGATTATAAGGATTGATGATATTCATCATGTAACAGGATTCTATGAATTCATGGGGACCTTAGAAATAACCTAATTCAGCCTCTCCTTTCTCCCTCTTGATCTTTTCCTTCCTGTTCTTTTTGTGTTTGTGATGTGTGTGACAGAGACAGAAACTGAAGCCTGGAGAAGTTATGAGACTTGTTCAAACCACATAGTTGGCAGCAGATTCAAGAACTTATACTTGATCTACTCCCAACCCAAGAGCTTTCCGTTGTTCCCCAGTGACCTTACTCCTGGACAGTTGTTCTTAAACATTTTGGGTTCACTCTTTGATAATCTGATGGAAATTCTAACTTGTATCACAAAATGCATATCCTCTGAATCATATGAATTTCTACATGTGCTGGGAATTCCTGTAATTCACTATTTATTCCTCTTGCTTCTGTTTATTTTCACCATTGGCACCGGGCAAATGTTAGAAATGCCTCTGGGGTTAGACCAAAATTTAATCTTCACTAAGCATTTTAGGTCTGTGACTCTTTAAGATAAATAGACCCATCCATTCTATGGGGGAATAGTAAGAATGTTGTAACTGCAAAATAAGATGAAAAAAGAATAAAATACAAAAGAACTGGTGTGGTTGAATTTCAGGGGGAAAAAAGTTTCTGAGTGGAAGAACTTTCAGAATGTAGAGTCGTTGCCCATAGTAGGGGAGCCTAGCCTCATTGCTTGAAGCATTGCCAACATGCCTGGGTATAGTCGTAGCACTATACCCATACCTTAGGGAACAGGGTCTCTGGCAGGGGACAAATACAAGATGACTTAAGTCTTTTCCATCTCTAATTTCTATGATTCCACGAAATGAAAACATTAGTCATAGACCTTCTGAAAAGGAGGCCATTCCAGAGTTGGCTTGTTACAGAGATCAGAATTAAAGTTAATGGCCATATCTGCAATTTTAAATATTCAAACTCTGGTGTTCACAGGGAGGCAGTAGGAAGGATGTTTTGGAATCAATTGATTTTCACACCGTTGCTTTTCAGCACTGGGCATTTCGGAGAGTATAAGAAAACAGCAAACCGAGTTAGATATAATGTGTGCTGTCCCACTGAAGGCTGTCTGACTTTCTGTTCTCCCACGTAGGGCTGGGACATTAGTGTCCCGGTGGCCTTGCTGCTGGTTCTGTCTGGTCACACTCTGCCTAACATCTCCAGGACTGTGGAGAAGTACCATGGCCATGAGGATTCCCAGGTGACATAGATATAATAATGTGGTCTTGGATCCATTCATTCATTTGTTCGCAAACTAAAAAATCCATCTGACCATGAGTCTTTAGTCCCTGTTCATACTGTGTCTGTCACATAGAAAGAATAAAACCCAAACTCTTTGAGACAGCATTTAAGGCCAGCAAGTGTGATCTGGCCCCTGCCTACCCTGACCTCATCTTCCTCTCTGATGCCTCATTTACTTATTTTTACCTCCTAACATGCCAAGACTATACCTGTCTCAGGTACTTGCACTTGCTCGTCCTTCTGCTTGAGCTACTTCTACCTTTGATGGCTTCCTTGTCATTACTCAGGTCTTTTATCAAATGTCCCCTCTTCATGGAGGCCTCCCCTTTGATCATGTGAGCTAGCATTGTGTCCCTGGTCACTCTCTAGTCTTTGCTCTAGAGCACTTACCTGCACTGGAAAAGCTCCATGTTTATGTGTTTATTATATGTCTTATTTCACCAGAAAATTAGTTCTGGGGCACCAACTCTGCCTTGTTCACCCCTGTATTCTTTGTATCTGGAACAATGTCTGGTATGTAGTAAGTGCTTTGTAAGTACCATGGACTAACCTACTGAACAAACTTAAATTAGACACCTACTACGTATCAGGAACTTTCATATTTGTTGTCATTTAATATTGACAGCCATATACCTTATAAACTATCATCAATTTTATAGGTGAGGAAATGGACTTAGACAGGTAGAGTGACTTGCTCAGGATCACAGAGCAAATAAGTGCCAGAAGTGGGGCTCAAACCCAACGCTTATAAACCCAAATTCCAAGGTTCTTCCACTAGACCCCTCATATTTTTCAGGTGAGCCTATTATGGGAAGCCTGGACACATTAGATGTTTGTAGGGAAAGGCTCAGAATTCTCTTCCTTATCCAGTCTGAGTTTAGCTGTTCCAGTGGAACACATCTAACAAACTTTCATTCCAAGATTTTTGGATTAAAGCTCACAATCTTAGTTGATAATTCACCTGCTTCTGGAAACAGAGAGGCCCAAGGGAAGGTCTTGCTGTGATTTCTTGTCTGCCTTCTCCAGTCCTCTCCTTGTTACCACCACTTTTGTTCTGAACCACTTGGAAGGCATCATCCCTGACTCCATTTACCTATAGAGTGACTGGCATGCCTCCTCTCCATACCCACACTTGCACCCAACCTGCAGGTTATACTGAGATTAGAAAATTCTGCCATAGGAGGTACATAGCAAAGGACCCATCTTGTGTCCTGGCAGTTGTGTTGGGCTTCCTCTTCCTTTCCCTGTGTTTGCAGGGGCTGGTGATTAGATCCTGAGTATAAAGAGCCAAGTCATTGAGTGTACTAAAGGTTAGGATCCCCACCTCCCCATCCCATCTTAATCTCCCAGATTATTCTGAGAAGCCTGGAGTAAAAGCAGTATCATAAAAGGGTCAATCAGTGTACTTTATCCCTTTCCTTTCCTTTCCTTCCCTTTTCCTGGACTTATCTGAGTCTTCTTGTATCTCATTGAGTTTCCTTAAGATTGTTGTTTGGAATTCCTTTTCAGGCATTTCGAAAGTTTCCTGCCATTTGGGCTCTGGTACTTGATAATTATCTTATTCCTTTGGTAGTGTCATATTTTCTTGTTTATTTATTTATTTATTTATTTTTCCATATTTCTAGTGTCCCTACATTGATGTTTGGTTATCTGGTAGAATAGTCGCTTCTCCTATTTCTCTTGAGTGGCTTTTGAGTAGAGAGACTTCCTCCTGTAGATGTATTTTATACTGACAATTGTAGGGTGTTTTGGTAGGCTTACTTGGGGGGCACTGTGGGGGGGCTTCTTAGCAGGCTCACATTTGTGCACCCAGTCCAGCCACTTCTGGAGTGGTAGGTGGGGCTTCTTGGTTGGCCCATGTCTGTGTGCCTGTTCCAATCACTTGTGTGGTGTTAGGTGGGGCTGCTCAGTGTGTACTGATCCGGCTGCTTGTGGGTCAGTGGATGGGGTTGCTTGGTGCACCTGATCCTTGTGGGGCTGTGGACAAGGTTGCTAGGTGGGACTGTTCAAGTTGGAACCACCTGGCCACTTCCCCGGAAGGTGTGGATGCACCTTATTTCTACTGGCCTGAGGGTGTATTCATTAGGGCAGAGATCAGTGAGCTCTCCCTCTGGCTTGGTGGCTCAGGCGTAGACCAGTCAGTCAACTGGTGGGGCTGGGGATAAGGGTATGAATGGGTTGTGGTCCACCTGGGGAGGGTTTATGTATCTGATTTCTAGATAAGATGTGGGGGTGCACCAGCTCAGCAGGACTAGGGTTGACTTACCAGATGGCAAAACAGAGTCACATCCACTGTGAATTCAGGCTTCCAGTTGCCAGGATCAGGGTGTTGCAGCCTCTTCTATGAGTGGGCTGGGTGGAAGGAAAAGCCTCAAGACTGGGAAAGCACTGTGGTTACTGGCCCCAGGGCAGAGCATGCTCCTGAAGCAGCTCCAGCCTCAATATGGCACTGTCCTGCATTGGCTTGGGTCCAGAGGGTGGGTGTTGGGGAGTGCACTGTTTGTGCTGTGTTCTAGGGTATCAGTTTTATAGGGTGCTGCCCACATTTGGCTCTGGGCTTGTCTTGCCAAAGGATCTGTGGGACTTTGTGATGAGGGTGGGGATTAGTGTGGGTCCTCCACCCACCTTTTTGCCTTAAGGGAAAACTCTTCCTGCACCAATCCTGGTGTTGGAGACATGGCAGCTGAGGCTGTGTGCTTCTCTTTCCTCTCTATGCTATAATCCTGTTTGTCTTGTACTTCCAGGAGATCTCACCAGGCTCCTGTTGAACTCCCACACTCTCTCCCCAATGCTCCTGTCGATATTTAGCTCTTTCAGTTGCTGAAGTTCTTCTCTGTGGGAGGAACGTGCCCTGGGCCCCCCTAGTCCACCATTTTCCCTCATACTGTTCAGTCGGCTTTATTTTTCATTTCACTAATTATGTCTTCATTTCTAGTTTATACTTCGTTACATGTTTTGAATCTTTTAAAAATTTCAGTGACTATATATTTTATTTCCAAGATTTTAAATAAGCTTTGAAAATCAAGTATACCTGTCCTTTTCTCATTTTTGTGTTTTGTTTTATAAATATTTGTTCATTTTAGTGGCATCCTTCTTTCATTGATTTCTGTGAGCATTCTAACAAACTTAGCTTATTGCTATTTTAAAAAAATTCTTCCATACAGTTTCTTTCATCTAGAGTGAATTTATGTTCAAGTTTGTTGGCTAACTTTCTTGGTATTAGATTTCTGTGCTTTAGAATTTTGGTTTGCAGGTTTATTTTAAGTGGAAGTTTTGTTGTTTTGTTTTTTCTTTTCCTTTGTATCCAGTTCTTTTTGTCTTACCGTTCCATTTTTGCCTGTATTTCCGAGCTGCTGGATCTTAAAATTAAAATTTTAGTTCCTTGTCACTAAGCTTTGTTTCTTTGCTCCCATCTCCCTTGGCTTACAATGTCTTGTGAAGCTACAGTCCTCCTTATTAGGTCAATAATGTTTTATTTTCTAGCTCCCTCCATAATCAAGAAAACCCCAGCTCTGTGGCTTCATGCAGGGGACTTGGCTCAATGCCTAGCCATAAAAGGAAGACCTTTAGTTCATAGTATTCTGCCTTGCTTCTGGCAGCTCCAGAACCTAACAGACCCACACCATTAACTCTGGCTTTAGATTTTTGTAGATATTTTGAGCCTAGATATGTCTTATGGTTTTTTTTTTCCTCTTTCTATTTTATCTATTATTTGGAAGAAAGTGGAAGCCAAATGATGAAATTACGGAGCTATCTTGACTGAGAAACTTATTTTTTAATGTATAAATCTGTAAACCCTTGACCTCCTTTAGTGTCGAGACTTCTTTATACCTTTTAGCCACATGAAACCTCTTAGTCACGTCCTTGACTTCTGGAAGGCAGGAATATACACTCCCCTACAAAAACCTCACTATTGGAGGATCTAGGACACTTGGGGTTCAGGAAATGGTAAAAAATCAGTTCTGTTCCCTTCAAGAATATCCCAGTTCATACGGAATACCCTCAGATGGGCTAGGAAGTCTCTCTTCTCTGGCTGTCCCCTCTTTTCCCGCTCTCTCTCATAATGGTCTCTACATTTGCCCAGGTTTCCTCTTTTCTCCTCCCAGCATTTGCTTGTTTCTCTCCATGGAGCAAGGTGCTGGTGGTGCTGGTGAAGGTGGTGGTGATGTATGTGTTTCAGGGGAAGTCATGAAGAAAAGTGGCTGTGTCTGAATATTCTTAGACCATAACTCTGTGTTATTTTGTTGTGTCTCAGCCTCTTTTCCTGTCACTTAAAGGACCTTCTTCTATTATGTTTTATGACTAGTTTCCCTGAAAAGAGATGGTTTTGCTCCCAGTTCCAGAAAGAGGGTGGGAAGGGAAAGATAATCCCATCCTGCCATACTTTCACAGAAGTACATTGAACTTCATTAAATGTCACAGAATATGTACTTTTAGACAACTTTTATTGCTCATTTTTCGTTCTTAGAGCCAAAAACCAAATCTTAGGTGCATCTGGTAACTTCTAAACCACTGTCTGACATAGGATTAAAACAAGCAACTTCTTGAAAGCTTTTGAGAAATAAGCTGAAGCAAAATAGGTAGAGTCCAATTAAAAGCATACCTTAAACTTTTAAAAGGATCATGACAGCAGTAGAAGCACGTGGACCAATTTAAAATAGAAGACTTCTAGTTATAAGGCAGTCAATTTCATTTCTCCAGTCTTTTCAGACTAATAATGCAGTAAATATATGAGGTTATTTTACTTTATTTGAAAAATCATTCTTCTCAATTTTTGCAGTTCTCTCAGGTAAAATCTTCTTGGTACACCCAAAGGCCGGAAGCCCTTTTGTATTTCCTGCACTGTTCAGATTTTCTGCTTCTCGGAAGAGTCAGTTTCTGCAAGTTGTACGGCATCTCTGGAATAAGGCAATCCTATGTCAGAATCCTCTCCAAATGTTGATAATTTAATCAGTTTAGTGCTGATGAAAAAATAACCTCTTCTTACACATGAAGGCAGTCAATGGTGGCAGAAGCAAAAGGCCATCTGTCTGCCCTCATTTCCCAAGCTCTCAAGGAAAAAAGCTCTTTGTTGGAAAAATTAGTCTGTTGCTCTAAAGTATTTCAAAAGCCTCCACCACCAGTAAGTTATATTATCAGGGACTAAGTTCTAGGGGATGGTGTATAAATGGACTTTTTGACCATGACACAGATAATTGATTGTCTGCTAGAATTAACCACGAAGGGAGAGCACCTGAGAGCAGGAGGGACCTTCCTCTGACCAGGAGTTTGTAAATCCAAAGGCTGCAGTGACCTGCAAGACCCCATTCCAGTTTTGGTGACTCCTAAAAATAGAGCATATTGTAATGACACATGGATGTTTTATAGTCCCATTTATCTAGGTATGACAATATTAATTGAACTGTCAGATTCTGGAGACTAAGCTGCTTGGTTGAAATACTTGGAATTACAGAGAAAGAAATTCCCAGAGGGTCAAGGCAGCTGGACTCAATGTGGAATGCAAAACTCACAGGGGTAATGCTGCCTGCCTGCCTTTATCTGTGCAGAGATTCCAGGGAGCTGATGGGCTCATTCATGCTTTAATGATTATATTAGGAAGCCTGGATCTTGCAGAGCTGTGTCAGGCAAGCATGTTGTGTGCACAGCTGGTTCTGTTGCCTTAAAATACCAGTTAGCCTTGAATTAAGACTTTGATGAAAGATGTCAGTGTTGATCTTGGGAAACTCTCTAAACATGAATTCAAGAGTTGTGTTAGCTAAAGGGTTTGGGGCATAGTTTTGGAAATGTACTAAGAGGAGAAAGGGAAACTAGGTATTATTTCCATGTTACCTGCCTCTGGATGGGAAAAGGTGTCACCTTCTAAAATTTGGGGCTGGAATTAAAATACAGATTATCATTGACTTAAAAGTGGTTAGTTCATTCAGTTGTGAATCCAGCATTCACATTTTCTCCACGGGCATATGGAACTGGCAAATTTGTGAGAAACATGAGGGGAATTAACTTTTGGTCTTGTAAATAGCAATCTGCAATTCTACCTGCCCAGGATCCTCTGAAGAATACATTCATTGAGTCACTCCAGTTTTTGCAACTGTCATGAAACCACTTAAAGATTTTATGTTCTAAAGCCTCACCCAAGACTGCTATTTTAAAATGTGCTGTACACAGGTATTGATATTCAACTCTGTACCCCACAGATATGTACAA
Source organism: Galeopterus variegatus (assembly GCF_000696425.1). Classification (NCBI taxonomy): domain Eukaryota; kingdom Metazoa; phylum Chordata; class Mammalia; order Dermoptera; family Cynocephalidae; genus Galeopterus; species Galeopterus variegatus. The sequence continues at coordinate 1,199,993 of NW_007726134.1, read as the reverse complement.
TCAACCATGTTTCAATAAAATAAAAATAAAAAGGTACAGTGGTGTGGAATGGACATGCTTTAAGGAAACAGTACTGGAAACTTGTGAGTTCTACCCACTGCCCAATTGTTCTAAGAGAAGTACCACTGTATGGAAATTCTAAGTAATGTCTAGCTGACTGCTCTCAGCCTGAAAGCTGCCGGGAGAGCGGGTGTATCACTTCCCTATTTCCTGTTCATTGCCTTTACCAATCTACCTCAAAACTGGGAGTTATCAGGCCCACAGCACCAACTCTGGACCTCCTTGTCTGCTCACTATTGTCTTCTTTCTCAGTGAGATAAGTTATTCTTTCTTTGCCCTTTGCATCTCTGTGTGCTCCATTCTCACCATTTGGATCCCCATCTACTTCTCAATGATCATCCAGAATCTCCCATTTTCTGAGGGTGGCACACAGCCACTTGCAGATAACTAGAGGTACAGTAAATACCTAAGAAATTAAATGAAATAAACTAAAATCAAAAAGGGCCATTTCAAGAACTCATCTTTTCCATGAAACATCTCCAAGCCCCCTCCCTGTGAGGGGCCCATTAGGTGGCTTCCTGAGGTGAGTGCAGGCACAGTCACCACCGGTGGGGCCACCACTGCCTGTGTGCTGCTGTTAGCCCAGAGCCCCCAAGCTGCTCTGTACTCCTGGAGCCCTTCATATGCCAGGGCAGGAGTGGAGAGCGTGGCCGTGTCTTCTCTGTGAGTCTTTGCTTTAAGGTTACTAAAACAGTTCTGCTTTGTCTTTGAATTTTCTACTGAGAATTCAGAATAACACAGCTATATGTTCTTGATTAACATCTCTCAACCTCCTTGTAATTCAGATAAATCCAAGTAAGAGACATTGTGCTGTACCCTAACCATCCATTTATTCATTCCAGAAACCATTTACTGAACCTTGTAGGTGGCAGCCATTGGGTCAGATACATGGAGTCCTTGCCCTCGTGAATTTACAGGTGTGATATCTAGTAGACTTTGTGTGTCTGCCTCTTTTGTTTTTAGGTGGTAAGATTCCTTTCACTCTCAGCAAGTAGACTCTTGGCAGGTCTGTCCTGCTCTTCTGCCAGACAGGCATAATGGGGCTGGATTTCACAGCTGTCCCACCTGGAGGTGACAATTGGCAGTGCAAGGGGGGAGTCTCTGGGCCTCTCACTCACTGCCCCTCAAGATCGGTGCTTGAGGCTTGCCCTTCCACATTAACCCTTGCCTCGTTCAATGTCAGGATTCTCAGCCTTGGTTTTAGGAGGTTTATAGAACTGATGAGCTATTGAATAGGCCTTGTCCACATGGAACAGTTTGGACAGCAAGGCTGATACTTGGGTGGAGTGCAGCTGTTGGTGGAGGTGCTAACAGGTGGAAACAGAAAAGCTCAGAAGGCTGCTCAGTGCAAGCAGTGAAGGAGCTCCTGGGAGTGGTGGCTGATGGTCACACATGGATTCTAGGTACTGGTGAACGATCAAACATGTTGGGCAAGAGCCTGGGCAGTCTCTCAGAGCCGACCCAACTTCTTTCTGTGTGGCTCCTCCAGGTCCGGCCTTCTCAATGTGGATTCCCAGAGCTCTGTCCAGGTCAAACTTCCCCCTGCCTAGGCTGGGCAGCTCTCCTCTGGCCTCTATCATACTCTCTGGCTCTTTGTCTGTTTTTTTCTAACAATCCATTCATTTGAGCAGTTTCTGAAATAAGATGCTATTGGCATTGTGATAATTAAATAACCCTCCCCCCAAATTACCAACTCAATCCCACTTCCCACTGCCATTGCCCTTGAGAGGGAGGTACCACATCTCTCGCAGATCAAAATAACAGGGTTATGGGCATAAACAGTAAGCCTTGCTTCCTTTAGAGGTTAGCCTTTGATTCTCAAAATTCTTTTTTTTTCCTCTCAAAATGACTGTTTTCTACAACACAAAACTTTTTGTCTTTTCACAATTCTCTTGTTTCTGTTAAGAATTTTAAACATTTGTGTAGACATCTAGAAACTGAACACCTCTCAAAATGACTGTTTTCTACAACACAAAACTTTTTGTCTTTACACAATTCTCTTGTTTCTGTTAAGAATTTTAAACATTTGTGTAGACATCTAGAAACTGAACATTAAAAAGTTCTTCTCTTTGCATCCCTGTGGTAATTCTACATGGGGCAACCAATTGCTGGAGGTGGGATAGGTCCTAGAGGCTCCAAGGTAAGTCTTTGTATATTTAATTAAGTCTTTGTATATTTAAATTTCAGCCCAATGCTCATATCTGAGTCTTAGAAGAAAAATAGCTCTAGCTGGGCCCCTGGCTACATCACCTATAACTTTCTATAATACCACCTATAACATTGGCCTCCTCACCCCCTTTAATCAAGATAGAGGGAAACACAGCATGGCTACTTAAGATGTCCACTCCCATTTTCATCGCAGCTCTATTTACAATAATAGCCAAGATATGGAACCAACCTAAATGTCCATCAATGGATGACTGGATAAGGAAAATGTGGTATATATACACAATGGAATACTTTTCAGCCATAAAAAAGAATGAAATTCTGCCTTTAGCAGCAACATGCCTGAGCTTGGAGGAAATTATAAGTGAAATAAGGCAGGAACAGAAAGAGAAATACCACATGTCCTCACTCATGAGTGGAAGCTAAGAAAGGAAGAAAGAGAAAGAAAGAAAGAAAGAAAAAAAAGAAAGGCTGCAATAATACATTGAACTTTCAGAAGGAGACAATAGACCTATGGTTACTAGAGGTGGGAAAAGGGGAAGAGGGGTAGGGGAGAAATTGGATAAGGGACACAAAGAATAATCATAAAATTTGTAATGATGAACATACTAATCATATTGATTTGATCATTACACATTGTATACAAATACTGATAGTCAACTTTGTGCCCCATAAATACGTATAATCAATTATGTTTCAATTAAAAAATAAATTTAAAAAAAGTTAAACTAAACAAAACAAAACAAAGATAAAATAGAACAGCCATTTGCCAGGAAGGAGGGGCACTGATTCGGGCACGACAGCACACATCTATAGTTTGAGGTTAGCAGATCTGTAGGAGAAGGCAAGAACGACTTTGGAGTCAATGCAGAGCAGTTGATGGTCTCAGGCTCTCAGGCTGAGGTTAAGAAAATTATGCTGAAAAAAAGGAGCATATCATTAGAGACAATGTATGAGGTAGGTAGGGAAACCATGAAGGAAGAAATGTGGGCCAGGAATGCTTGTCTTGCCTCACTAAACAGCAATCGGAATGGCAAGGAGTATAAAGTCTGTTAATGCTAAGAGTGGTCAAGGAGAGGTGAGGGATGGGCAATTGCTCACTTTGCATTGTGATAGTCAACTCAGGTATCTAGAACAATCTGGAGTATAGTTTGACAATAAATATTGAAATCCCTAGAAAATATATATTCCTTAATAAAGAAATTTTACTCTTGTATACACAAAGAATGTTTATCACAGTATTATTTATAATTGAGAAAATTGGGAAATATCTAAATGTAAATAAGCAGAGGATTGGTTAAATAAATATATGGTGTAGCCATTTACCATCATAATGGTAATCTTTATTTATTGATCAGGAAATATAATCATCATATGCTTTTTGTTTAATATTTTTTTTGAAGTACAAAATATGTACATAATTAATGCATACAAATTGGTGAGTTTGGAGATAAATATAACCCTGTGAAACCATTGCCACAATCTATGCCATAAAACTATCCATCACCTCCAAAAGTTTCTTCCCACCCTATTAATATTATTATTATTTGTGTGTGAAAAGAGCACTTAAGACCTACCATCTTAGTATATTTCAGATTATACAATACAGTATTATCTCTAGGGTTTTTTTATTTTGTATAATGAAAATATTGTACCCTTTGACTAATACCTTCCCATTCCCCCTCCCCCACCATGTTTTATAAGTGGGAAAAATATAAGACTGACTATAAAGCAGTATGGATATATTCATATAATTTTGGCAAAAATTTAAAAATTATATATATATATATATATATGTGTAGAAAAGGTCTAAAAGGATATATACTGAAATGCTATCTCTGGGCTGTAATGTTATAGGTGATTTTTATTCTTTTCCTTATAATTTGTTTGTGTTTTCTGAATTTTAGTAAAGAGAATAATCCAAATAAAAGGAGATATTTCTCCTTAGGAATTCAGTTTAGGTTATTTACATTTTCTTTCTGACCAGTAGCTGGAAAATGGCTGGAAGAGATGGGACGTAGAAACAAGCAAAGGTCCCAGGACAGCTTATGATAATGACCTTCTTTCTGGGATAAGGAAAAAAGGAGATTCAATAAACAGTTAAATAAAGTTTAGATTTCATTTAACTTTTGTTCTGCCTGATGTATAGCCCTATAATAAGAAGTAGGTATTTGTCACAATATTGGTGTTTTATTTTCCTTAGGAGAGAATGATGTATTTTGATGTCTTCACAGAGGACCCAGGTCACATAGTTATTTGTCTGTGTAGGGCTACTTATGCTTTTTATCTTTTCTAACAGCATCAAAATGGAGCTGACTGCAAAGTTAACAAGATCATCTTATGCTCATTATTTTAGAGGATGTCTGAAGAGGCTGGAGGGAGCAGGTATCTGGAAAAATGGAGGAGACCAGGCGCCAGAATCGTTAATCTAGTGTGGTTTAGAAGACTCATTTGATATTTTTTATTGCTCAAAGGATTTTTTTTTTAAAAACAGAATCAAGCACAGCAAGGATGGCCATACCTTGTAGGTCCACAGATGGGTTTGAACTTGTACCATCTCCTCTGCATCTGCAGTGGAACCAAAGCTCACCGACTCAGCCACAGTGTATTTGTACGTGTGAATGGGTAAGGATGGTACGAGGTTATCAGAACCATTGGAAGTCTCAAATGTGAACACTGTATTAAAGACTGGCATTTATTTTTATTTTTTAAACCACTTTATTGAGGCATGACTGGCATGTAAAAAGTTGTACATGTTTAATGCATACAATCCGATGAGTTTGGAATAATTATATATCTGTAAAACCTTCACCACCATCAAGGCCATAAACATATTCAACACCTCCCAAAGTTTTCTTCCACCTCCTTTGTTATTATCATTATTTGTTTATTTATTTTTGTGGTAACAGCACGTAATATAAGGTTTATTCTATCAGTGAGTTTTAAGTATACACTACAGTATTGTTAGTTATAGGCATTAAGCTGTATAGTAGCTCTCCAGAACTTATTTATCTTGTTTAATTGAAACTGTGTACTCTTTAACCTTCAACTTCTGATTTTTCCCTGCCCCCATCCCTGGAATCAGTGAGTTTTAAGTATACACTACAGTATTGTTAGTTATAGGCATTAAGCTGTATAGTAGCTCTCCAGAACTTATTTATCTTGTATAATTGAAACTGTGTACTCTTTAACCTTCAACTTCTGATTTTTCCCTGCCCCCATCCCTGGAAATCATCATTCTACTCTCTGCTTCTATGAATTAGACTATTTCAGATTCTACATATGAGTGAGATCATACAGTGTTTGTGTTTTATAGAGACCAATATTTTATTATTTTTATGCCAGAAAGACTCCAAGGCTTGGTTATTTACATCCTTCAGTGAATAGACAGGTGTGCCAATAGCTTTTGTGATTGTGTTTCTGAAAAATGCAAGAAAACGCTTTACTTGCCTTAATCAACAAGCAGGTTAAACATTCCTCCTGTAATTTCATTTAGGTGCTCAAATTTACTTCCCAAATCCTAATGAATACCGAAGGGTAAACCCAATCACAGCACACAATTAGTGACTTTATATATACGATTCTTATTTGATCACTAAAACATGGATGTACAACAGTCTCTGAGCTCTGCAGCCCAGTTCTCCCCTCCTTGACCCTGCCAGCTCTTATTTTGCTCTGGCTTTGTGCGATGACCTCCACCCCTGCCAGCCTTTTTGTCTGGCCAGGACCACATATGCGTAACTGAAATATCATGAATTCCAGATGAGTGGGATCCAAATTTGTGAGCTTATTCTATATGCTTATTAATTCCACTGCCCCACACAGGTGGAAATGTGGTTTTGAGAGATGTTGGACACTGTGAGTTTTCCCCATGCATTGCAAGGATGGAAAAAACACGTGCTAAGTAACTCTGAGCTGACCGACTGTAAAAACTTACAGCGCTCAATAGCTCTTAAATTTTTATAATGGCCTGCTTACCTTTGGTGGTCTCGTTACTAGGCCTCAGTAATTGTACTTTAGGATTCTATCTAATGGTGGCAGCATGAGGTAAAACTGCTTTAAGATTTCTTAAATGAGTTAATACCTGGGAGGTGCCCTTGCCCTTTTTCACTCATTAAACAGCATTTCTTTGTCTCTTAGCTTATATTAAATACATTTAAGAGGACAAAAGAGGTTCTAAAGGGAATAAAAAAATGTACTGGAGTGAGATTTAAAAATGCACCTAGTAAATGTCAAATCCTGCCTGCAAGCTTATGGTAGGAATCTAGGTGGTGGTCTAATTTGTTTGACTAGAGATGTTGCTGAAAGTACACCAGCTGCCATGGGTGGGAGCTGTATAAGTGGAAAATAAAGTGGAAAAACTGGGGCAGCCTGAGGACAAATAGTAGGCCAAGATGGCCTTTTTATTTTTTACTTTTTTGAAATAGGTAATTGAAGCAAAATGCTTTTAAAATTTCACTTATTTAAAGTCCCAATTATTCATTTATTTGAAGCTGCCTTTTCTTTCTAGATTCATGGTTAAGAATATTGTTTCTGGTGCCAGACTTTCTGTTTTTGGCTCTGGGCTAGCTGTGCAACGACAGGCTAATTGTTCACCTTTGTAAACCCTGGCTTCCTCATCTGGGAAATGGGGATGTCAATAGTGTCTGTTTTGTGACAATGTTGTTATGTGAGTTAAATTAAATAATCCTTCTGGGGCCGGCCCGGTGGCACACTCGGTAGAGTGCGGCGCTTGGGAGTGCAGCGGTGCTCCTACTGAGGGCTCGGATCCCATATAGAGACCGATCTGCTCACTGGGTGAGTGCGATGCGGGCGCGACACCGAGGGTTGCGATCCCATTACCGGTCATGAAAAAAGACAAAAAGGAAAAAAAAATTCTTCTGAAGCATTTAAATAGCATGATGCCTGGACTCAATAAATACTGTGAATTTATCAGTTCTTCCCCTTCTACAGATGGTGTTATTTCTACTGTACACTGGAAGGATGTGGTATATTTTCAAAGTGTTTTCACATAAAATACCTTCTTTGATTCTTCCCACCATCTTTTGAGGTAGGCAGGGCAGGTGTCATTATCACCCTGTATTAGTCAGAGTAGGGTAGGGTAGGCTTCAGTAACGAACAGGTCCCCAAAACTTTGGTAGCTTAACCCAATCGACGTTTATTCCTTGCTCATAAAACAGTCCAGGGACGATACTTTGAGCTAGAGGGCAGCTTTCTTTCACAGGTTGATTCCAGGATATATTTTCTGGCTTTGCCATCTTCAATATGTGGGCACCTATTATCTGCAAGTAGCTGGTGGGAAGAGGAAAAAGTGGCATGGTGACTTCTTGGCCTGAAAATGGCGCATGTCACTTCTGTTCATATTCTCTTGTCCAGGAATGACAGCCACATGGCCATGCCTAACTACAAGGGACACAGGATGTATACTCTAGCTTTGTGTCCAGGAAGAAGTGAAGCAGAGTTATGTCGAGCAGCTAGCAGTCTCTGCAACACACGTATTTATTTAATGGGATGACACGGAGGTCCAGGGAAGCCAAAGTGATTTGCCTGAAGTGGCATAGATAATTGCAGCTATTGTCCAACATGCTGGGATGCAATGTGAATCTTAGCTGGAATCGTACCTGGGGGGTGTACAGAAGAAAGAGAAGAGAGAGGTGAGGTACTAGAGGTCCAGCCTTGACGTTTGGCCTGGGGACACCCTGCCAAGCCAACTTCCTGGGCATGCTCACAGCGGCTTCCTTTAGTGTTTGATATGGACTTCTAACTACCACTTTGCTCACATTTCTTGCTGTTTCTTTTCCCTATCTGTAGATGTCTGGTGGGCCACTGGTCCTGGGTGAGGGAGTTTCAAATCTCCGCTGAGATAAAACAACAGCACCTCCCCAGCTGCTATTGTTGCAGGCATGCTGGCTGCAGGCTCAGGGAGAAAACCTTGAATCGATTTGTCTCGTGGAGGCTGAGGAGCTGGCTGCCAGCCTTTCACAGCTTGTTAAAATGAACACTTAGACTCTGGGGGGTGAAGTCAAATCTGTGGAGGGATCTTCACTCCATGATCCTTTCTGCTGATTTTTTTTAAGTGCTGGGATGTCAGTGTTACGGTTTTAGTGTGGAGGGGGGTAGTCCTGAGCCTTCCATCTCTTTTCTTTCTCACCTGATGTGCTTTTAAAAAGTAACACTTCGAATTTGCTGGAATTTCGCCCAGATACTTTTTCTGTCCTAGCCAGACTCAAACACTCTCCCAGAGTTGTTCCTTTGGGACAAGAGTCTCCAAAGCCTATGACTCCTCCCCTTCTGAGAGGGGTGGTTAATACCCAGGTCACATACACTTCAGACCCACTATGGAAGGGGTTCCCCCTCCACCCTGGCCCATGGCCGATTGGACCAGCCAACAAGTTTTGTTTCACTTGACATCAAAGCTGGTGGAAGTTAAGCAGGAGACATGTTTTTGTTTCTTTAATAAATAAAAGTAAGGACCCTGTACATGAATAAAAGTAAAAATTACTCCCCTGAGGTTTTTAGGCTTCCAAAAATAGTCCCAAGCTTAGCCAAGGCCGATGCAGCCAGAATTTCCATGGAAAGCTTTGCTGGTGAGGAAGAGACAGTGCCAGTGGGTGTACAAACAGACTGCCCACCCTCTCCCCACCCCTTCCTGTCTCAGTCACTGCGACTTTAGAAAACAGGTTTTTGAAATCGTGTTCATTTTCTGGTTTGAGATAAAGTCAAAGGTGGCAGCAGCAGTATTTATGTATCATCGAATCCAATTTGGGGGCTGCAGGGGGCTGGGGAAGTGGATGGCAAGGTGGATTATGATGGGGACTGGGGTAAATTTGTCCTTGTCAGCCAGTGAGGACATATTTCTTGATAAAAAAAAAAAAAGAATGATGGAGCAAGAAAATTATACTAAGTAAACAGATATTAAAAGTCTGTTTTAAGACAGCTTTCTCTTTCTCTTTCTCTGAATAATTGATTATTCATGGTAAAGGTGAGCTGGGTAAGAGCAAGAAACTGCCTTCCAGTAGTTTTGCTGAAGACCTTCCTCAGGATTTGCCCCACAGCTCCGAGGGCGGGTCCAGGAGACAGAATCTCTGTGGGGTACTGACCTGGCCCACCTGCAGCCCTGGCCAGCTCGTTTCTCAAACAAAACCGTCAGAAGTATTATCATTTGTCTGCCCAGCAAGTTCAGGTTTCAGGGAAACTATTAGAATGTGAGAAAAAGTGAACTGCCAGGGTGGGTTGCACCTCTGCCACTGTCCACTGTACCTTAGAAGTTACCATGGCGCAAAGAAGCAAACCTGGAAGTTTCAGGAAAGCAGATTTTAAAAATAAACACCTTTTTGTTGTTGGGAAGGGAGGGTGGTGGTGATGTTTTTAGCTATTAAAAATTCAGTTCTGCTTGGAAAGGAGTACATAGTTGCTTTAAGAATGGATTTTAATAAACAAACCTATTCTTCACAAAATCAAGGTGACTTTTACAAAGGGCTCAAGAGGCAAAAATCAGAAAATCCTCCAAAGGGTACCTCAAGCTGGATAAAAGAGGCTAATGCTCTTTTCTGACTTGATTTTTCTCTTTGTGCCCTAATGTGAAGGGCGAATGTGTGTGTGTGTGTGTGTGTGTGTGTGTGTGTGTGTGTGTGTGTGTGTGTGTGTGTGTGTGTGTGTGTGTGTGTGTGTGTGTGTTCAGGATATGGAGGGGGTTTAATTTCATACATTGCTTATCAGAAACTTGCCAAATACTTCTCAGTTTGAAAGACAGGAGAAGTAAGCCAGAATGGACACAGATTATAAATTTTGTTTTATTTTTGGAAATGTAATTGATTGTACATATCTGTGGGGTACAGCAATGAATATCAATACCTGTGTGCAATATGTGATGCTCAAATCAGGATAATTAGTATATTCAACATTACACAATGTAATCATTTTTTGTGCCCCTTTACCAATTTTTGCTGACTCCCTTCCCCTTCTCCCTTTCCCACCTCTGGTGGCCTCAGTTCTGTTCTCTCCTTTGAAAGTTAAACATATTATTGTGATTGTTGTATGTTCTTTCCTTCCTTCCTTCCTTCCTTCCTTCCTTCCTTCCTTCCTTCCTTCCTTCCTTCCTAGTAAGTTCAAAGTATTATTGTGATTGTTGTATCTTTCTTTCTTTGTTTATTTTTTGTTGTGTTTATCTTTTTAGCTTCCACTTATAAGTGAGGACATGTGGTATTTCTCTTCCTGTGCCTGGTTTATTTCACTTAACACAATTTTCTCTAAATTCATCCATGTTGCTAAGAATGGCAGAATTTCATTCTTTTTTATGGCTGAGTAGTGTTCCATTGTGTATATATACCACATTTTCCTTATCCAGTCATCTGTGGATGGACATTTAGGTTGGTTCCATGTCTTGGCTATTGTAAATAGAGCTGCAATGAACATGGGAGTGCAGGTATCCCTTCGACATGATGATTTCCATTCCTTTGGGTATATTCCCAGCAGCGGAATTGCTGGATCGTATGGCAGTTCTATATGTAATTATTTGAAGGAACTCTGTACTATTTTCCATTGTAAATTTTATGTTTATTTATACTTTTTGTGAGTCAAATAATTATGACAACAAAGGAACTTTTAGGAGCAAGTCCTCCAAGCGTCATTTTCTGCCTGGGGTTGGGGGTGGGTACTTGAGGTCAGGAGGGTCTGGGATGGGGTGGTCATGCTGACCCCACAACAGCTGAGTAGCTGAGTTAGGCTCCTTGTGAAGAGAAGCTCAATCAGAGATGCTGAAGTTGGACCCCAGACCTTCCTCAGAAACTTAGTAGCCCTACTTGGACAGGTGATTGAGTTCATAGCAGAAGAGACAGATGTCAGATGTGTCATCTTATTTCCTTTGATTACATTGTGGGGGATGTAGAAAAGCTCATTAATTGTGAAAAATAACACAAGGCATATTTTCATTTTGGCGTCTTCAAAGAAATAGTTTCAAAGGACCTCTTTGTCACAAATTTTTCAAACAAAACTATAATCACAAAAACAAAAAATTTCCTTTTAGTAGTTGAGGAAGAACTCCTGCATTGCAAAGGCAAATTCCACTTGGGCCAGAAGCATGCATTTACCCCTGGCATGCTGAGATTTTGTGAAAATGTCCATTTTTCATGCTTCTAGTCTCGATCACCTTTCATGTTGACTTTTAACTACATACTACTACTTTTTAACTACATAAAGGGTAATCCTATCCTGTACTGTTTTGGTACCCAACCCTTCAGATATTTAGTTTTTTAGAAGAGTGTATAAATACTAATAAATACTTGTTAAAGAAACATTTTATTGTAACTGTTCAAGAAATCAAGTCTGTTCATGAATTTATGTCTATATAATGGGAAAACATCTGGGTGAATGATAAAAAAATCAGTTATAAAGGAGATTGTGTTTTACAGTACATCACATTTTCAAATGTTGGTACTCCCTTTCATGAATTTATGTCTATATAATGGGAAAACATCTGGGTGAATGATAAAAATAATCAGTTATAAAGGAGATTGTGTTTTACAGTACATCACATTTTCAAATGTTGGTACTCCCTGGCAGTGCACATGGTATATACAGCAATGCTTCCTTTTATATAATAACATCCCCCCTTTCCAGATTTTAGTCATAGAAATACAGATCTCAGTAAAGTCCATCTTTACCATATACTGTGCCTTCTATAGCTCTACGGACTTCAGTGTTAACCCTCCCTGCTCTTCATCTTTCTCACTGGAAGTGGCTCACCCGTTTTGATTTGTCCTCATAAAGAAGTTTCTTTCCTTTCCCAGTGACAGTTTCCATTGTCTTCAGGCTTGTATGTCAGCACCTCTTGTAATCAGAATCATCGACCATTGAGTGCCTTGTAGGATACCTGAACTTCACTCCTGATTTAAAGATCAAGAGATTGAGCCCAGAAGGATGAAGGGACTTCTCCCAATTCAGTGTGAATGTAGGTATCACCTACTTTGTTGCCTAAATATTTCTCAGGGCTGTCACCACGTGTTTCCCCCAACAACCACTGCCCTAGATCAGCCCTATTACCTTTCCCTGGACCCTATCATAACAGCCTCTTGTCTAGTCTCTTTATCTAGCCATATCCCCTTTGTACTGGCCCTACCCACTGGAAATAGATCAATCAATCTAAAATATGCATGTGGCCAATGCCACTTCTGTACATACTGCCTTCAGTGGGTACCCATCACCTTCAGGATGAGTTCCAAGTTTCTTAGCCCTGTGCACCAGCTGCTCTGTGACATGACCTCTATCTGTCTCTGTAGCCTTGTGGTTCATACTTCTCCACTTGTCCTTTATTCTCTCTTAATATTGAACCCCATGTAGTGCTCCCACCGTATATCCACACGGCCACATTGCTACTCACCTATGAGATTGTGCTCCTGTTATTCCTATATCAGTCAGATGTTTTGGTTGCAAGCAAATTAAACCAACCCTGGTTGACTTAGGCCAAAAAGAAATGTATTAAAAGGACATTGGGCACCTTACAGAATTGCCACGAAGGCTGAAGAACCAGGGGAGAGGCTACCCAGCTGAAACGATAGCTCCAGTCATTCTCCAGCATATATCTATTGAGGTCACACTGCTATAGCCCTGACACTGTAGCCTGCACTGCCCACAACCTGGCTCTGGGTGCTAGGGGCTGCTCAGGCTCCTTTGGCACCACGGTCTTTGCAACTAGATTTTGGTATGTCTGCTTAAAGTGCCAGAAATGATTGTTTGTGGTCTGCATTTCTTTGTGTCACTAGCTCCTGATTTAATGTTTTTGGCATGTCTATCTATCTGATCGTCCAGGCCTAAGTCACCTGCCTACCCTGTAACTGCCCAGGAGGGAGAAAAGAAAGTATCAGAAATGTTCACCTTTTATGGTGGGGATCCCACTAAGGAGGGGAATTTCCTCCCAAAAGGAAGAAAGTTCAGACGCTGAGCAGCCCAAAGAGTAATAAGTGCCCATTATAACTCCTCAGACTTTGTGACAATTCTGTGAGCTACCCGATGCCCTTTCATGGCTTAACTCAGTACTTTGTCCTACCTTTATTTACCTAGTTATTTCTTGCTCATGTTCTAATATAAGCACAGGTGTCTTTGCCTCAAGGAAGTCTTCTTCACACCCCAGGATGGGTTTTGTCTTTTCCTTAGCACTTTGGGCATATTTATGTCGTATCACTAATGACATTTTACTGTGTTCCTGTTTAGGTATTTGTGTATGCCTGTCATTTGTAAACTTCCCAGGGATAGTTACTGTGCCATAGACATCTTTGGACTCCCAGTGCCTACCTAGCACAGTGTTTGGCTTATAGAACATGCCCAGTGAATTCATTCGTTCCTTTACCAACTGTTCTGTTGAACTAAATGGTACTGAATTGCAGAAGATTACACAGGAATCAATGGCAGAGGTGAATGGAATAAAACCCAAGTCTCTTGTCTCCAGTGTTTCTAAAATAAGAGAAACAGGTACATCCTTCCTTTTCTCTTTTCCCCCCTCCTCCACTTCCACCCTGATCCTGTTTATTTATTTCTCCCCATGTTTTAGCTTCCACCAGTCTTCATCATTCCCAGTGGATTCCTTTCCCAACCACTGCCATGGTGAATGGTTTAAGGAACCACAGAGCTGTTGATTTGTAAACTGTGCCCCTGGCAGGTCAAGGAGAAGCATGAAGACCCTGGGCATGGAGTAGGTAAATGCAGAGAACTTTTGGGAAAACACATGCAGCTACAATTCGGTCTTGAGTAATTATGCCAGGAGTCAAATTAGGTTTCCCTGTAGCAGAAGGTCTAACAAATCATTGCTTTGGCCCATGCACGCTTCGGCCAAGAAGTGCATGTATTTTTAAGAGGAACATAAACACAGCTCACATTGGTTTTACAGCCTTTTGGATAGATAGATTTATACTTTGGAAGACAGTTGGTCCCTGGGTAGAAATGTGGGCCAAGGGCCAGGAGACCACAGTTCAATTT
>NW_007726134.1:1182443-1184422 GCF_000696425.1 Galeopterus variegatus | reverse complement strand
AAGAACATTCTTCTTCTTTTTAGTATTCATCATCACTTGAACTGACACATTTATTTATGTGATTATTTGAATAATCTTGTGGTCTCCACTAACAACATGGAAACGTGTTGAGCAATTACTGCGTACCTGTCAATTTCTAAGTTCTGTCAATATATGAACATATTTGGTCCTTACAAAAACTGAGGAAGTATGTACTATTACTACCCTCCCTGAAGGCTTAAGTGACTTGCTCATAACCACACAGAGAGGGTTTTGAGCCAGGCAGGGTGACCCCAAGGTGTACACATTTAATCATGTTACCTTCCTATGAGATCAATGGTTCTCAACCTTTGTTTTGTGATTGCCCTCCATCCCTGCCCTACCCCCCACATCCCTCTGAGGCCAAAGAGCCTTTTTTAGATATGCTTTACTAATCCTTTCCCCATGAAATTTTGCTACCACAGATATAGTGTTGTGGGGTAGAATAATGTCCCTCCACCCCACCCAAGACATCCCTACCCCAAACCCCAGCATCTGTGAATATGTTATATTACATGGCAAGGGGCAATTATAGCTGCAGATGGAATGAAGATCACTAATCAGAAGACCTGTATTATCCAGGTGGGCAAAGGTGATCACAAGTGTCCTTACATGTGGAAGAGAGAGGCAGGGGAGTCAGAGTCAGAGAGAAGCAGTGTAGGAAAGAACTTGACTGGCCATTGTTGGCTTTGAAGTTGGAGGAGGGGCCATAAGACAAGGCATGTGGGTGGCCTCTAGAAGCTCGAAAAGGCAAGGAAACAGATTCCCCACTAGAGTCTGCAGAAGGGATGCAGCACTGCCACAAAAGCACCTTGATTTCAGCCTTGAGATGCCCGTTTTAGACTTCTCACTCCCCAAACTGAGTGATAATAAATTTGTGTTACTTTAAGCCACTAAATTGGTGGTAACCTTTTTCAGTAGGAATAGGAAACTAATAAAAGTCTGCACGCACATGTGTGTGTATGTGTGTATGTACATACTGTATGCACATCTATGTTTTATTCATAAAAAAGAATAAGGATTTTTTGTCACCCAAGAACAAGTGTTTCCCTCTTGGGGGTGATATTGCCCCAGTTGAGAATGCATGTACTGGACTATAAGAACAAAAATTGTCTCTGGCTTTCGTCACTACTGTCTCCAGTTCCTGACATACTGCCTATCACATAGTAGTAGTATTTATTGGGTGAGTGAGTGAACGAATGACTGAATGACCATGAATTTGAGTTAAGGGCCTTAATCCTACTTGTGAAATACAAAAAGGGCTAAAGCACTCCATGTCGGGAACAGGGTGAATCAATGTTTTCAAACAACTGAGACCATAGCTCCTTGAACAGCACATTCATTACTACGGCTTTATCAATTTCCAAGGGCATCTGTAGCATTTGGTTAAACTGATTGAGGCACCAGCAGAAAGGCTCTTGGGAATGTTGGCTTTGGCTGTGTCATGAGCACAGTGGTGGGTAAATGGCCTTGGGCTGCTTGGAGTCTAGGAGGTTAGTGGATGAAGGAGCTTCGCATATAAGGAAAAGGAATCAAGATCTATTGAGAACTGGGTGAAACTTCTTGTCTTGTCCATAATCAATAATTAGGTATGAGCCTACTTTTATACATTATGTTTATGAAATCCATGTAGAGTCCGTATTTTAATCCCCATCATGCTGATGAGGAAGCTCAAAGAGGCCAAGTGTCTTAGTCAAAATCTCTTTACAAAAATTCTGTAGGCACTCCAAACCTGAAGAAGGAATGCTTTCCAATTTATTATTATTATTATTTTAGCTCATCACTAATCTCTAAGATTTGAATTTAAACACATCAGTTTTAAGTATTAGGTGGCACCATGCAGCTTCAGGGCATATGCTATTTTTCTGCCAGTTCCCTCTCTTCTTTCTCATTTGCCAAGTGTCTACTTGGGAAGAGTTTTCCAGGGCTTGAGTGTTGGTGGCCCAGCTTTTGCAGGAGGA
>NW_007726134.1:1180599-1182058 GCF_000696425.1 Galeopterus variegatus | reverse complement strand
TGTCTACTTGGGAAGAGTTTTCCAGGGCTTGAGTGTTGGTGGCCCAGCTTTTGCAGGAGGACCTACATCGCTGTGTGGTTTTCTGGCCACCTCCCTGGCTCTGGGGAAGATGCAGGCTCTTCCTGGGGCCTGCTTTGCATCTGTGTAGTGGTGATGATGGGAGCACTGACCTCCTTTGGATGACATGACAGGCTGGCTTTGGTTTTGCCCCAACGCTGGCAAGTTCAGCACGTTCCTTTTTGATCCTCCTGGAGATGCTGTGTGGAGCAGTCAAGCAGAACCTCTCCACAGGGGCGAGTGCAGGGGATGGAGTATGCAGTGTGTCGAGCTCTGTACTTCCATGCCAACTGGGAATGGGCGAAGACTGGAGGATTGCTGGACAGAGGGTGGTGCCTTTGGGGAGGTGGCCAAGATGGGGGCTGGGGCACAGTGCAGCACAGGTGGCCACTGGGAGAGAACTGCACTTGGCAGAGTCCGTCACTTCACTTGATCTTACCACATGGCAGTGCTGGTCTCCAGGGCCCATGCATAGCTAATGAGGAACACTCATCTGGCTTTCACGTTTGCAAATAAATTTCCTGTGCAAAATCTTAGGATGGTGTGTCAAGAGGAGGGCTGGCCCCAAATCTCCTTGGCTGTTTTGTTTCCATACTTTAGCAGTCATTGGTTCCAGTGCCTAGTATGTGCAATGATAACAGCAAATGCAAATGTTTGGATTGTGTTTTCCATTCAACAGATTTTTGACTTCTATTCCCTAATTTAGTACTCGTATCCAATCCTGTGAGATTGGATCTTATGCCCTCATTTTTCAAATAAGAAAACTGAAGCTTAGACAGAAGCTATGGATCCTAATAATAAGATCTCCCATAGATGCACACTACTGCAGGTGCTTATATCCCTTTAATTCCCAGAGTACCGGCGTAGGCATTATTATTACTCTCAACTGGCAGATGTAAAAACTGAGGTGCAAAGTGCCTAACAACTTGCCCAAGTTCACACAGCTATAAGAAGAGGCAGGATTTGAACCTGAGCAGCCTGGCTCCATGGACTGTGGTTTCAACCACTGTACTACCCTACCTCCCTACAATGGAGGCCTCAGTGCCAGGCTCAATTTGACACCCTTCTTTTCTCTGTACCACTCTACCATTCTTTCTATGCCAAACAATCTGGGAGCTATAAAGGAAAATGACATTGTTCCCACTTTTACTCTGGTGGGGGAAAGGTGTGCACCAGGTGACTCTTGAGGGCAGAAAACCCTAAAGGCTAAGCAAAGGACAAGGGGACCTCTGGGAGACCTGGAGGAATGGCTCAGGAGACTTAGACCTTGTAGTTGCCCCTTCCCTGCTGATCCTGTCCATGCTGTCCTGGCCAATCCCAATTTCTCTCTCAAATGGAGTAGCCCTTGCAGTTGTTCTGGTTGGTCATTTTGACCTCATTTTTACAGGTTTGGGGCCATTCC
>NW_007726134.1:1179155-1179877 GCF_000696425.1 Galeopterus variegatus | reverse complement strand
GGGTGTTGCCTTTTCTAATCTTGAACTGAAACCAGCACTCCATGGCTACTTTACCGCAAACACAAGTCCAGTTCATCAGTGATTTCTACCTCCTCCTGGGCACAATTTTCTATGCTGTAGTGCCATATGTAACTCTGATGCCTATCTTTTGCAAACCTCATATTGGAATATGTGGTTTGGCACATATTTATATACTTCTGGGATTGATGGTTTAAAATATTTGCTGTTAGAGGTATCACTTAGTTTCTTGGACATTTGGTTATCATCACTACCATAATTTTTCCAGAATCCCTAATTTCCAGTTTGGCTGCTGTAACCATCACTTTCTTCCTGCTAACCCTGAAAGAATGTCTATTTCCAGCATTGAGGTTCTCTCCTTTTTCTTTGCCTACTCCAAGTTCATGTCTTTGTCATCACAGCTCGAAATTCCTAGACCCCTGGTCAATCAATGCCTTATATGTGTATGTAGGGGACATTCATTTATTTAATGCAGACTTTAAAATTAGTTAGGGCCCCCCCCCCCAAATTGGCATAAAATTTGTTTGGCTATTTGATATTTGGGAAATAAGTTACACAGAAGTTGTTGTCTCACTCATCAGTAATGATCTTGGGTAGTCTTGCTTTGTGTTTTATAGTGAGAAGGTGATAACTTGTGGGCATTGTTATATTACCAAGTGATATAAAAACCATTTGATGTCATGTTTCCTGAGTACTTTTCTTAA
>NW_007726134.1:1160621-1177643 GCF_000696425.1 Galeopterus variegatus | reverse complement strand
TATTTGCTTAATGCTAAATTCTTGTGACCTAGTTTGTCATAATTTTCACAGTGCAAATGGAGTCATTGGTCAAGTCAAATCAACCTTTTGGTGTCTCAGTTTCCTGATCATGAAAATAGATTTTCTGTGTGAAAATTAGATGAAGTGAGGCATGAGGAGAGTGCTTGGTACATGGTAAAGGTCTGCACATGTTAACTTCTACTCACGGGGCTGGTGGACGGCCACACACATGATCCACAGCAGGAGGATCTGACCCCACAGCTCTCAGCTTGACTCCTTTAAACCCTCTTCTCCTCTGTCTCCCATGAGCTCTCTCTGAATCCTCCCATTTATCTTGACCTTATTTAACAGTTTCAGGAAGCATGAATGCCTTTCTCAGAAAAAGCAAGTTTTATTGAAGATTCCTTAATTGATTCCAAAGACAAGAAAGTATTTATTCTAGAACTAAATAGTTCTGGGTACANCACTCATGAGTAATGATCTTGGGTAGTTTTGCTTTGTGTTTTATAGTGAGAAGGTGATAACTTGTGGGCATGGTTATATTACCAAGTGATATAAAAACCATTTGATGTCATGTTTCCTGAGTACTTTTCTTAACCTTGATGTAGCTTTTTGTATCCCGTTTAGAGTTATTTGTCTTCATTCCTGTTTCTCCCAGACTGTAGACTTCTCAAGGTCAGGAATCTGCCTCATCATGTTTGCATTCTCAGTCCAAGCATAGTGCCTGGAACACAATAAATACAGAAAAATCAAATCAATGTCTTTGATCTGTTTCATAAATAATTCAATACTGTCATCCACTGAGTCATAACTACATATTTATGTCTTCAAGTATTGTTTTTAGCTTGGGCCATTTAGTAAAAACTATAGATTAAAATTCTATTTTTTTTTCTGCAGCAGTCCAGTGTTTTTCCCCTTTCTCCAAGCATGTGATAATCAAACTACTTAGTAAGCTGAAGTAATCTATTACTTTCATTCATATTAATAATAATTCTGGTAACAAACATTCATATAATACTTACAATATACCAGGTACTCTTCTAAGACCTTGCAATGAATTATCACAAAAACCCCATTATTACTTCCATTTTATTGAGAACTAAAGTAACTTGCCCTGGGTAATGCTGCTCAGTTGCAGAGCTGGGGTTTGAACCNATACTGTCATCCACTGAGTCTACAAAATAACTACATATTTATGTCTTCAAGTATTGTTTTTAGCTTGGGCCATTTAGTAAAAACTATAGATTAAAATTCTATTTTTTTTCTGTAGCAGTCCTGTGTTTTTCCCCTTTCTCCAAGCATGTGATAATCAAACTACTTAGTAAGCTGAAGTAATCTATTACTTTCATTCATATTAATAATAATTCTGGTAACAAACATTCATATAATACTTACAATATACCACGTACTGTTCTAAGACCTTGCAATGAATTATCACAAAAACCCCATTATTACTTCCATTTTATTGAGAACTAAAGTAACTTGCCCTGGGTAATGCTGCTCAGTTGCAGAGCTGGGGTTTGAACCTGGTAGAATGAGCCTGAGGCCAGTCCTTTTTATGTTACGCTGTGTTTCCTTTTGAGTAACTTACTTAACCAGTCAACATTTACTGAGATTCTGTGTGAAACATGCTTCCACATTTAATTTTCTCATACAACCTTGACAAGAAGGCTAAGAGACAGGTGTAATTATTAATTCCGTTATAGGTATAATTATTAATTTCATTTTTCCAATGAGGAAACTAAAACAGACTAAATGGCTAGCCCAAGGTCATTACCAGTAGTACGAGGAGATGTCAGATTTTAGAAATAGATGCCCTTCTCTTTCCATTATATAACAGCTGGATGCAAATCAATTAAGTCCAGTTATTTGCTTAATGCTAAATTCTTGTGACCTAGTTTGTCATAATTTTCACAGTGCAAATGGAATCATTGGTCAAGTCAAATCAACCTCTTGGTGTCTCAGTTTCCTGATCATGAAAATAAATTTTCTGTGTGAAAATTAGATGAAGTGAGGCCTGAGGAGAGTGCTTGGTACATGGTAAAGCTCTGCACATGTTAACTTCTACTCACGGGGCTGGTGGACGGCCACACACATGATCCACAGCAGGAGGATCTGACCCCACAGCTCTCTGCTTGACTCCTTTAAACCCTCTTCTCCTCTGTCTCCTGTGAGCTCTCTCTGAATCTTCCCATTTATCTTGACCTTATTTAACAGTTTCAGGAAGCATGAATGCCTTTCTCAGAAAAAGCAAGTTTTATTGAAGGCTCCTTAATTGATTCCAAAGACAAGAAAGTATTTATTCTAGAACTAAATAGTTCTGGGTACAATGCCACCAAGTTAAAGAAGGAAAGAAAATAGAATCAGGTCTGTGAGAATTTGTAGTCTGAGGGCCTATCATCAGTTCAACCTATGCAGTTTTTCTGGAGGTAGCTGTTTAGAGCAATACATAACTCCTGGAAACAAAACAAAACAAAACAAAACACTAAACAACAACAACAAAACCCCAGAAAGGTTAGCTAAATCCTTGGACAAAGCAAACAAAACAAAACTAAATGAAGAAAAAAGAGAGAGAGAGATAAAGAACAAATACCTTTCTACCCCAACAAAACAAATTCATCCCATTTGAAGGTCATCAAACAATGCCTAGCCTTTACATAATTCCTTTCACTCCATGAATTTCAAATGCCTTAAATATACTAGCTTATGATCAGTTCTCACCTTTTATTAAAGCAAGATAAAGGTAGGTCAGCCTGCAAGATGAATTTGGCTTTCTGGGGGAGGAGAAGTAGTGGTCTGGAAACTTCTCAGGGGTACTTGCCTCTCTGCTTGGCCAAGGACACCTGTGGCCCCTGGAGATTGGGCAGCCCAGGACTGTATGCTCCTTCCCATTAACTGCTTTCGTTTTGCAAAATCATGATGTTCTTTCCCAAGTTAGGGGACAAGAATTTTCTTTTCCAGAATGTGCTATGAAGCTAGGATACAATTACTCATCTGGTTTAATTTAAAATGCAAAATCTTTGAAAAATAGGTATTTTCAAAAATAAGCGTTTTGGTCTGGAGCTCTGGTTCTCATTAACTCAGCTGAAGCCCTTGATGATATGTTGGAACTGCTTAAACACCAGCTCACACGCCTGCTCTCAGGTGTTCCTAAATCCACCGCCTTCCCAGGGGGCCACAGCCAGCGGCATCCTGACAGCGCTGTGCTGCAGCCGGCTGTTTCCCTCACTCCATCTGTGACTTTTTTGAAAGGGAGCTGAGTGGTTTAATGTGATGTTTTGGTAATCTCTGCCCGCGCTGCTGAAGTGCATGGTGCAGGAATGACAGTACTTGGGGTCTGGTTCTGCCTTCAAACTCTCGCAGGAAACCTCTGGTTTCTGTGATCCTCCGCTCCCCTCTGTCCTTCCCTCCATTGCCAGGAACTTACTGTCGCTGGAGTTCATTGCACATGAGTCTTTAAGAAAAAACTTTGGCTGAGGCTGAAGAGTCTTTAAGTCCAATGGGAGGTATTAAATATTATTAAAGCAAGCCTACACCTACTGTTAAACCTAGAATGCATGGTACAAAAAAGGCATCCCACAGGCATGTAAAATTACATGTTTACTTTAAGACATTCCTTTATCTGTGATATTCCAAGGACATTAAGAGCATGACTGTTGTTTCTCAGGAATAGCCTTCATTAGGAAGGAAGGCAGGAAACCTGGTAATCCTTCACAGGTCCCCAGGAAAGGCATAGCAGAGCTCTGAGACTGCAATCACCTAAATTTCAGGGTCCACAGCCCTGGACATTGCATGTGTGAGACACAGTGCTTACTTCTCTGAGCAGGCAGTGTTCTGCACTCAAGCCTTGTGCCCCCAATCATCCCAGAAGCAGTGTTTGCACAGAGAGTGTGCATTGGGAAAGTCTTCCCTACCTCTTAGCCACTTTGGTAAGACTTCTCTTCAAAACAGTCCAGGAGAGCCGCTCAGCAGTTTTCCATTTGGGAAGTAAAAAAGATGCAGTCTTTTAATCTCATTCCCCTTCTGATACTTCTTGGGACTCAACCTACTCAAGCCAGACAGTCAATTCAACCATGCCCCCGCATCTTGGCCTCATGGCTCTTGCCCTGGATGCAAAGCCTCTACTCGGAGGCCTTTTCTCTTCACACTGCCCCAGGGTTGTCCTCCCTCACCCTTATTCTTCTGTTGCTTTCCCAACAAGTTCTGTTTTGTCTTCTTGAATGCTTGGTCCTTGATCTCAATCCTCTCAGTGACTGTCCCTTTCCCATCTGCTCAGCAGAAACCTGTTGTAGATCTGCTTTTAGCATTTCTCTGTGACAAGCCCACAGTTCCTTACCTGCAATTGTGAAATAAGGAAATGCATTGAGAGCTGAAAACTCTTCATATCTCATTGGGTAACAAAAACAGACCTGAATGGATATGAAGCTATTCTACTTGTTGTTAATATTCACAAATTTCTCTGTAGAAATATTAATGTGTTTGGTTATGGAGTGCTTCCTGGGTGTTATATATTAATGTATATGTGTTCCATTATTTGCTTACTAACATGAAACATTCTCACTCCAGAAACTCATCTGGCCCCAAGGGTTTTGGATCAGAGACTGTAGACCTGTGCTTATAAAACATTGCTTTCTACCCTCTAGTAAAGTCCTTTCCTCCATTTAGGATTGTGCTTTCTGGCTATTCCACACCCTCCTCTGTCCATGTTGATATCATCTGTGTATCTTCTGGCCATTTCCTCCTTGATGGGTGCTATACTTCATTATTTTCTTCTGCCATCAACTCTGCATGAAATTTACCCTGACTAAATTCACTATTTGCTAACTCCAAGGGACCCTTTTCAGTCTTTATTTTACATGCTCTCTCTGGTCACCAGAAACTGTTCATCTCTCTCTTTGTGTTAGGCAAGTTCTCCCTAGAAACAGAAACAACAGGATACAGAAAGATAGATGGATGGATGGATAGATAGATAGATAGATAGATAGATAGATAGATAGATAGATTAATTGATTTAGATACAACAGAAAGTCTCTATTAGGGAAAATATCGCATGTGATTATGGAGGCTAAGAAGTCTCAAGATAGGCTGTCTGCAAGCTGGAGAACCAGGGAAGCTGGTAACATGGCTCAGTCCAAGTCTGAAGGCCTGAGAACCAATGGTCTTTACAGGAAAGCCAATGGTGTAACTCTCTGTCTGAGGCTGAAGGCCTGAGAAACTGGGGGGCCACTGGTGAGAATCCTGACGTCTAAAGGCCAAAGATCGCGGTGTTCTGATGTCCAAGGGCAGGAGAAGATGGGTGTCCCAGCTCCAGAAGAGGGAGCCAATTTTCCTTTCCTCCACCTTTTTTTCTTTTCAGGCCTTCAGCTGATTGGATGGTGCCCACCCACACTGGGTGAAGGTGGATCTTCCCTGCTCATCCCACTGATTCAAATGCCAGTCTCTTCCAGAAACTCCTTCACAGACATACCCAGAAATAATGCTTTACCAGCCATCTGGGTATCCCCTAATCCAGCCAAGTTAACACCTAAGATTAACTATCATACTCTCTGTGATACCATCTCCTCCCTTTCCTTCTTTAGCACCATTCTTTTCTGGTCCCCCACTTCCTCTCTGACCAGCTTCCACAATTCTAATTTATGGCTCATCTTGTTTTATCTATACCTCTGTCCACTCCTCATCCACTGCTCCCTAGAAGATTTTGAAGCAAATATAGACATCATATAAGTCCATCCATAATAAAAATACTCATTTTTAAAAAGTATGATAAAATGATCACACCTAAAATAATAATTATTTTTTAATATTGTTAAAATATCCAGTTAGTGCACTGTAGTGGGTTGAATTATATTCCCTCAAAATTCATTGAAGCTTGACTTGTGTCCCCCACATTTTATGTATTAGAAACTTGGCCCCCACCAAGACTGTTAAGAGGGTGGGAAATCCTATTATGGTAATTGAAAGGTGGAGCCTTGAAGAGGTGATTAGGTTGTAGGACCATGCTGTAGTGAATGGATTAAAAATGGTGGTCAGGGGTTTGGTTCTGAGGGCTTTAAAAGAAGGGAGAGGAGAGTCTCTCTCTTGCTCTCTCTGCTTGGCCATTTTTGCAATGTGATACCTGCTATCACAGATGTCCACCACCAAAGAAAACCTTCACCAGATGTGTTCCCTGGACTTTTTATAGCCTCTGAAACTGTAAGCAAATAAATTTCATTTTCTTTATAAATCACCCAGTTCCATAGTATTTTGTTATAAGCAAAAGAAACAGACTAAAACATGTACTAATTTCCCTAATTGCTCCATAAATTTTTTTGGAATAGTTTGTTTCTTTGGCTCAGGATACAAATGAGGCTTATGTATTGCAATTGGTTGATATGATTTTAAGTTTCTTTTAATCTATGAGTTTCACACTCTCTCTCCCAGCCCCCATCCTCTTTTTTAAAAATAGGAATTTATTTGTTGATGAGACTGGGTTTATTTACCTGTAATCCATGGCACTGTATTTCCTATAAACTGATAGATTTAGAGGTTTCATCAGATTTAGTTTGATTTCTTTTTCTTTTTTCTTTTGGCGCTTTAGAAGTAGGGTTAGAATTCAATCAAGAAGCACCTGGCTGTTTCTCTTTGTGGTGCTAGTGGCCACCGATGGCCATTGCCTAAGTCCGTTCATTCATTATGGCCTCTTTTCTATAGAAAGACATCTCTTGGGAGCTTGTTAGAAAAGAAGAATCTCAGGCCCCATTGCATTTCTATGGAGGAAAACCCTGTTTTTTAAAACAAGATCCTTAGATGATTAACATACCTCTTAAAGTTTGAGAAGCTCTGCATTAAGGATTGCAAAATATTTCAATTCTATTCTATTCCTTTGTAATTTATCAGCTGTAATACTTCTAGAAAAAGAAAATCGCCTTATCACCTATTCGATTTTCTGGAGGCACAGTTAATGTAATAGGGAAGACTGGGTGTATATTTGTGTCTTCCCCTTTATTATCAGTTTTCAAAATAATGAGTCCATTCTCTATCATCCTCCAACAGTAATTTTTTTAAAAGTATCATTAAGACCTCATGTATTTAAATATAATTGATGTATTTCAATCCATTATTTTTATTAATGTTCAAATTGTCCCATCTTTGGCTTGTAGGAGCCCTTTTACATATTTCCAAGTTCATTTGACATGATCCTAGCAGTCTTACAAGCGCCTTTTGCTTTCTGGCATGATAAGATATTTCAGGGTCATCTTTGACAATTCCTACTCCAGAACTGGAGTCATCCATTTCTCCAAGTATTCCTGGGGCCTGTTAGTAGAAAGTGACATTTAGAACCCAATCCATGTGTCGGAGATGCTTATTTATGGCGTTTCTTGGCCTTTTCAGCAGACAAAGCTGAAGGTTATTTTTTGAAGATAAAATACATCATGAGTTCGCGCTGATACTTCCAATTCAAATTCAGGGCTAACGAAATTTCATTTAACATCATTTTCCTTATATCTGTATATCTTTCCTTCCGTGATGACAATTATGGTTCTCAATTATATATCTATGTTCATGTACGATTGCTTTGTCCCACAACAACAGACAATGGTTTCAAAATAAAATCAATAGCAACACAAATGTTGTGATTATCTAAAGCAGTTTAAGTTTTTGCTGCCTGCAGTTCTTTTTGATGTCAAGGCATATCCTACGAGGGATGTATAGTTGAACCGTTTTAATTTAAAAAAATTTGGAACAGTTCCTCCCTGTGTGGTTACTGCCACGAACTAGATATACAGTTAGCAATTCTTTTTAAGAATTGCTTTCAAAAGTTTAATTTTGTTTTTTATTTATATGAAATATGTTTGTATTCAAAAGACATATTTACAAACAAGGAATATTTAAAGAAGTTTGACTTCTATTCTGTCCCCTCTAAACTACTCCTGGACCAAACTAATTCATACATTAATAAATGGAATTGTTTAACTAATTTCATTAATAAGTGGAACTGTTAGGCATTTTTTTTTTTTTTTTTTTTTTTCTATGGACAACACGAAAAAATTACTGAGGAACTAAGGGTATTATGAAGTAAAGAAGTTTGGGAATCTGTGCACATATAGAAAGATTTTCATTTCTTTTTACAGCTTCATTGTACCCCTTTGGGTGGATACACTATAATAAATTCCACCAGCCCTCTATTGATGAACCTTTGGTTTGTTTCCAGCTTTTTGCTATTTCAAATAGTGCTGAAATGAATAGTCTTGTGCATGTGTCTTTTTGTATCTTTGCCAGTTTTTCTGTGGAAGAAATTCCTAGAAGTGGGATGGCTGGGTCAAAAGATAAATACATACGACATTTTGCTAGAAACTGCCAAATTCCCCTTCATAGGGGTTGTACTAGTTTGCGTTCCCATCATCACATTATGAGAGTGTCTATTCTCCAGTCTTGCCAACAGAGTATGATGTCAAAGTTTTAGATTTTTGCCGATATGATAGGTGAGAAATTGTATCTCACTGTAGTTTTAATTTGCATTTCTCTTATAATGAAAGATTGGACATTTATATATATATATATATATATATGTATATAAATACATATATATATACTTTATATATTTTTTAATATATTTATTATTTATATATATATATGGTTTTTCATTAGTTTTAGTTGCACATTACAATAGTTTGTCTTTTTTTTAATGTGCTGTGCTGAGAAATTGTATCTCACTGTAGTTTTAATTTGCATTTCTCTTATAATGAAAGATTGGACATTTATATATATATATGTATATAAATACATATATACTTTATATATTTTTTAATATATTTATTATTTTTATATATATATTTGGTTTTTCATTAGTTTTAGTTGCACATTACAATAGTTTGTCTTTTTTTTAATGTGCTGTGCAAATTATTTTACTTTTATGTTTTGACTATTTTTTTTTTTTTTTTTTTGGTGAAGCTTCTGGATCTTGAATCACATAGCTACAAAAGTTTTCCCTATTCTACA
Source organism: Galeopterus variegatus (assembly GCF_000696425.1). NCBI lineage: Eukaryota > Metazoa > Chordata > Mammalia > Dermoptera > Cynocephalidae > Galeopterus > Galeopterus variegatus. The sequence goes on along the minus strand of NW_007726134.1, from coordinate 1,168,664 downwards.
AACTCATGTTTTCTTTTCACTCACTTTTGACTTTGCCACGACAAAAGTAAATCTTGTAAAGCTTGGGATTGCCAAGACATTATTCCTTACCTTGAAGCATCAGGACCTAAAACAACTTTTTCATTTTCCTTTTGACATGTAACCAGTCATTTTTTGTATTTGGCTTCAAGTTCTGCCTGTTCCCACCTAGAAAGCTGGCTTCAGAATATATGGACTACAGGCAGTTGCCTTTGTTTTACCCAGTAAAAGGGAAGTCAACTGACTGCCAGAGCGGAGAGAGCATGCAAGTAAAGTAGCAGTGGAATTCTAGAGGCTGATTTCAGTTGATTTATTGTAGTTTTTGTTCATCACTGGCAGTTTGTGTGTGCGCATGTGTATGATGATCCACAAATGTACTGTGTATCACCTTTTTCTTCAAAATCATGTTGACTTCTGACTACTCAAATAATGCCATGTGCAATGTTACAGAGAAGCAAGTGAAAACTTCGTAGAAGGATGAGGTTATGTTGCTACTAAAATGTCAGGAAACGATGACTTTGACTTTAATTAAGTGAAATGTTATCCTCCTCCCCTGACCCATCATTCCATTTTTCTCCTTAGTAAACTTGGATTACAAAAAATTGTATTCCATTGTATTCTGAATTTTGTTAGCAAAAAGTTTGTAGAAATTTGTTTTCTATCTTGGTTTATAGGTACCTACATAATATCCTTAATTTTGCCTCTTGGCATGCAAAGCTTAAAATATTTTCTATCTGGCCCCATACAGAAAATGTTTGTCAACCCTTGCATTAGATAAACAAAAACACTTGTGATGGATCTTAAAGAAGAAAGTTCAAAGTGATAAGGAAGAGTATAGCAAGAGGATTTAACTAGTCTGTGGCACAGATTCACACACTTTAGGGTGCAGAAGAGTTCTCACCCCCCATCCCCCACCATAGTAGTCAGATGTAGCAGCTTTGGAGTAAAAGCAAGGTATTTGCATTTTAAACAAGAGTCAGGTGATTCTGGAAGTTTGGACCACTGTGAAAAATCTGGTCTGGGGTGGAGAAAGTCTTTTCTAAGGAAGTAAAATCTAAGTTGAGCTTTGAAGACTGAAAGAAGCATAAATGGGCAGTTTGAAGGAGAGTGTTCTGGGGAGAGGGGTCAGTGCATAAAGGCAGGAGTTTCTGAGGAAGTGAAGGAAGTCTGGGACTTCTGGTGCAGAGAGTCTAGGAGGACCATGAAACATGTTACAGGTTGGACTTGGTCCTAAAAACAATGAGAAACCATTAAGTATGTGTTTTAAGAACAGTTATTTTGAATATAATCCTTATACATTTATGTACACATACATGACTTTATATAGATACCTATACATGCATGTCCTTTTTGTGTGTGTGTGGTCTTTATTTTTTCTTTTTATCTTATTGTTTGGTATCCCTTCCTCACACTCCCATTGTTATGGACTGATTTGTGTCCCCCCCACCTCTGCCTCAATTTATATGTTAAAGCCCTAACCAGAAGATCTACCTTAGGCTATGACTGTATTTGAAGATAGAGGTAATTAAGGTTAAACTAGGTCACAAGAGTGAGGCCCTAATCCAATATGATTGGTGTCCTTATAGGAAGGGGGAGGGGCACCAGGGATATGTGTGTAAAGAGTAAAAGCCACAGGAGGACACAGCAAGAAGGCAGCCATCTGCCAGCCAAGGAGAGAAGCCTCAGGAGAAACCAAACCTGCTGACACCTTGATTTTGAACTTCCAGCCTGCAGAACTGTGAGAAAATAAATTTCTGTTGTTTAAGCCACCCAGTCTGTGTTACTTTGTTATGTCAGCCCTAAATAAAACACCTATGTTAGTATCCTAGATCATATTCTTCCATAATTTCCTCCTTAATCATATAATTATAATCCTGTACTGATTTTAATGTACATATGTCTATACTTGATATTTCACTTAATCTAAGATGCCATTGGTGAAAGACTGACAATTATCTTATGTTCTATGTAGAAAAAAAAAATGCTGCCAATTACACCATTGTATATGCTTTCTTAACCCTTGTCATTTTTATTTTAAACTTATTGAATTAGTCCTTTTTAGACCTATTTAGAGATTACTCCTGTGCACACATGAAAAGAAAACTGTAAGTGAAATCAGTTGTGTAAGACAGTCCTAAAACTTCTTTATATTCAGAATTTAACTCTTCCAAATCCCTTTTTAATTCATGGGCATTGGGGTCTGTGCTTTTCACACCCCACCATCCTCTGTGCATCCAGAGTGTGAATGACACAGTATTGCCTGCAACAGACAATGCTTGTCTTTTGCCTTCAAGCCTGTGACACCCACTGCAGGTAGGTGCATGTGCTTTGATGCACGTGTGTGGGCAAGGACAATGCCATAACGACTGCTGCATGGCAGATGGTGACTGAAGGATGTATCCTGATATCAGAGACGTTACAATGTGAAAAAAATGCGTTTCAGAGTCAGAGATACATATATACTTTATACACACACGCACACACAGACATTTTTTGAGTGGTGCAGTTTTTGATTTTTTTTTTTCTTTTTACCAAGATGGCATCATATTATACACAGTTTCCTGTATTTTGCCTTTATTACTCAACAATATTGTGTGGAAACCCCTCCAAGTCACTTGGCATAGCTTTTTTTCACTGTCTTAGGTAGCCATATACTATTTTATGGTGTAGATGTATCACAATGGATTTAGCCAGTTTCCCATTTATGAACATTCATTTTGTTTATAGAGCTTTTTATAGTTCCTAAGAATGCTGCAGTAAGTATCCTTGTACATATATATTGGTGCATATATATTTATTTCCTAGGATTGGAATTACTGACTCAAAAGATACTGTTAACTTTACATACGTTGCATGAATGTTTTCCACAAATGCTAGGAAACCTCCTCTTTTCACTGGCAATGTATAAGAGTACTCTGTTCCATATAATCTGCATATTCATTTTGGAAGAATTGATATAATCTTTCCATCAAACAGAGTGGTTATCATTATTTTTTTAAACAGTTTTTCTAGTTTTCTTCATATAGTTCTTATGCATTTCTTGTTAAATTTATTCCTAAGTATTTTGTAATTTTTGTTTCTCTTAAAATGAAATATTTTCCTCACTTTATTCTTAGGGGCTCATTCTAGAATAGAGTAAAGCCATTGATTTTTGTATATTTAGCTTGTATACATTCATTCTCTTTCTAAATTGTCCTAATTCTGTTTTACATATTTAGTCATATATTAGCATTGAAAGAAATCACTTTTTTCCTAGCCTCTGGAGGCTGTCAGTAAATTACATTCCTCATGGTTGTTTCCTTCCAAAGGAAGATGGGGCATCTCCGTGGCTGTCACAGCTAGTATTCATTCAATTTTCCTCCTTGTAGAACATTTAAATTCCTCTTACCTTCTTTCCTTTCTCTACCCTCTTGAGAGCACTTTTGTCTTCTTTCTCTGTCCACCCTTCACCTTCAACTCGTATGTTTTGTCAAGATAGTTAGTGCTTTTTCCTACAATATGTCCCTCTATTTAGACAGTCTTTATTTATCACAAATCATACACTATATACTATACAAATTGACTATGTATTTTCATTAATATTTAAGTGTGCACACATATGAGGAATCACTGCTCAGTAATCTTTTTTTTTTTTTTTTATGTTCTCCCATCTTGAAGCCTCTGTTATGGTTAATTGAAGTGTTAATTGATCACTGCTCAGTAATCTTTTTTTTTTTTTATGTTCTCCCATCTTGAAGCCTCTGTTATGGTTAATTGAAGTGTTAATTTTTTTCTCAAGCATTTTCCTCAGTTTGGGCACTTGAGTAATATATTTTTTGGTCCTTGCCTGTGTTGTAGTATTTTTCATTCATCTGACACAGGAATTGTATCTTGGCTGGGTGTACAATTCTTAGTTCACAGTCCTTCCATTCTGTTGTCTGTAAGTCCTTTCCCCTGACTCTTAGCTTCCTGGGTTGTGAGTGAGAAGTCATTTTCCCCCATGATACCAAGTAGGTTGGTTTTTACTATCTGCATGCTTGTGATAAAGTTCAAGAATTTCAACTTGCCTGTGTGTGGTTCTTCTTGTCAGTCCAGCTGGAACTTTATACAAATCCTTTCAGTCAGTTCAGGGAAATTTTTCTCTGCTCTTTATTGAGTGACTGCCTTTTCTCCATCATTCCTTTTTCTCTTTTAGGAACACCTATTATTTTTATATTCACTCTCCTACTGTTCTCTCAAGTTCTTTTTTTTTTTTTTTTTCATGGATACTTTAAATTTAAACAATTTTTTTTGCTCAGTATTTTAAAGTATTTCTTGCATTTGCTCTTTCAGAGCAATAATTAGACTCTTAACAATGACCATCTTCTCCTTTAATTTAATGAATTTTCCACAGAGAAATTATATTTTTATGCAGGTAAAGTCTTTTATAACTGCTTTTAGAACTCCTTAGTAACTGTATTTTCTATTCAAGTTTCTATTTCCTCTAGCAGTTCTGTTTCATTAAAACTCATTTTGATGATTCTACATGGTCTTCCTCTCTCTGTTTGCTGAGGCCCCTTAAATGGGCTGCTAGTTTTCCTTGTCTACTCCTTAGGACACAGTTCTGGTTGTTAAAGTGCCCTTAATGGTGGGATTCCTACAGAAGGTAAAAAACAAAATGGGTTTATGGTCCTGTGGGCTTATAGTGTAAAGGCAGGATGTCAGCATTTGGTTGAGATACCTGGAAGAAACTCCTATGGTCTCCCTGTACTCATTCAGCTTAGGAGAAGGGAGGGTTTACTCACCTGTTGACATCAACTTTGAGGGCATATTTGGGATCCACAAATCCCTGATTGACCAACTCTTCTACCTGTGCATCTACAGGTCCTGGTTACCAACTCTGCTCTGCTGTTCACTGTCCAGCCCAAAGGGGAGGGAATTCCACAGCAGCTCTATGTAAAGGGACTTTGTGGAGCCCAAGGACTTATGCACAGTCCCCAGCAAATAGTTCATCTTGGAGTGCTGAGATGCTGGAGAAGCAAGTAGTTCATTTCGGGGGTGCTGAGATGGGTACTTCACTCAGGTCCTCATGTACCCAGACCTTCATTGTGTATCACTTTTTGGGGATTTGAAGCATAGGAGTGACATGGCCAGACTTGCATTTGAACAAGATTGTAATGCTGGAGTCAGGGAGACTGGTTAGGAGGTTGTTGCAGGAGTCTGGGAAGGAAATGAAGGTGGTTTGGACTATGGTGGTAGCACAGCAGAAGGAAAGAAGTGGATGGATTTGAGACATTGCAGAGATCAATTCTATAGAACAGATTGATAATTGGAGGTGGTGCCTAAGGAAAAGGAAGGTCAGTAACTAACAAGCTAAATTAATTGAATAGAATTCAGAAGACTGTCAATCCAAAATTAGATATTCAGAGGATCTGCCTGAACCTTGGCAAGAGAAATATAAAAGTTTAGGCAAAGTTGTTTGTGCCCAGTCTTAAAGAGAAACTGAGTAAAAAAATGTAAAATCAAAAGAACTAGCATCTTGTTCATTCATCTGCAAAATATTTGTATAGCCCTAATATGTGCTAATCACTGTGCTGGGGGCTGGAGATACATCTATGAGTAGGACATCATACCTGTCATCAAGAAGGCAATTATGTTTGTCAGAAAGGTGAACTGAGATGCATATGGCTGGTCTACTCTGTCAAAATTACTTAGCCATGCAATTAGCAAGAGGAAGGGCCCAAAGCTCTTTATAGTGGGGTATTACACTAGAATGGGGAGGGGAAGCCTTTCAGATATTAATTTTGTTTTTTCCTTTGTGTAGTGAGAGCATCTCCAGCTACTTCACGGTAAAGGATGAGGTATCACTATAGAATCTCTAAGTGTACCTTCTGAAAGAAGGGCAGATGACCTTGAAATCATTTAGGAGGGCTGAGGTAAAGCACCTTAGCATCACTTGAGAGGAGCTGACCAGATCTGGTCCAGCAGGTGGTGAATGCCAGAACTGGTTATATTTAACACTCCTGGGGCCTGCTTAGACCTGTGCTTGTGAGCTGAGAGTTGCAGCACATGACCCAGGCCTCGCAGGATGTGAGAACCTGGTGAGTGGAGAAGGGCTTTGCTCCAGCATCTGTTGTGACTGCAGTGCCGGGAGGTCCCCCTTCCCCACCCCCACTGCCCTCCACTCTGGTCTTCAGGAAGAGTTTCTTAAGCTTGGGCAGGACTCCTCTCGGTCCTGAGTAGACCTCAAGAATCAGCTGCCTGGTAGTCCTGAGCTGCATTTTACCCAGTGAGGGGGTGCCCAATACAACACAATTCCTGTGAGTTGTGTTGAAAAAATCAAATGGCCCTTAACCTGAGATTTCTAGGCCTGTTTGGACAAACAACACTTCACTGAGGATGCAGGAAATGAAAGAACTTTGTCTCAAAGGGCAAGAGCCAGCTTGTCTGGGAGGCTTTACCCTGACTGTCCATTAGATTACTTATTTGGATACCCACAGGCATTTCTTGACTCGAGAATTGTATGCAGTTTGTAATATTTGGACACAACTTGCCAAGCCAGATTACTTAGTCACAATCAACCCAAGGCCATGGTCAGTAACTCAAGACAGGACTGAGCTACTTTGATACTGGTAAGCAGACCCCTTGTACATGGTGGGGGTCGAGGGTCATGGACTTGACTCTGGACCATTGGCTCTTATTGCCACATCAGGGACTTGAGTATTTATACTCTGGGGACAGAAAATTTGTGGAGGGGCCCCATGATGAGTCTTAGAAATGAAGGCATGGATTTTCTGTGTTCTGGGATTCATTCAGGCAACTGTTAGAATGAATAAGAAAAGAATGATTAAGGTTATTGCATTGAGAACCCCACCCTGTCACACTATTGGAAAGGATTATTAGTCATTACCGGGAATATTCTTGAGAATCCCCCACTGCCTCTGGGAAGATGTTTTTAATGCACAGATAAATGGGCATGAAACAATCTGAAAATCAACTATGGATGGGGAGGAAAAGAGGGATGGTGGTAATTTTACCAGGAACATGGGCCAACACTCTCTTGCCAACATGCCATAGCTTTTTATAATTCTGCTCCATGGTTTGCCCCCCCCCCCCATGTCCTTCCTGCAAGCTGTAGGGATCAAAGCTGAAGGCAATGCCTCAAAAGATGTAAGAAGACAGCAACCAGGGCAGGAGTAAGAAACTGAGCTGGCTGTCATCCTGTTGGAAGCACAGCTATAAAACAGCAGTGACTTTAGCAGGGGACCCAGTGACATTTACCATCTGGGAATGCTTCACCCCCTCCCCCCAACTTGGGATTTCTGTACACTGCCAGGACAGTGATGAGGATTGGCATAGCTACATGGATAAATGAGGATTTGGGCACATTTCCGTCTTTCCAAAGTAATCCATGAAATTGTTTTTTCCTGTATTTTTACTTGATAAATGTCTTTATTGTTATATTATTTTAATGGATTAGTTAGATTGAAGATTAACTGCTCACAAATTTAGCATGCAAGACACCACTTTTTCTGTATGGTAGATAATCCACCGTATGAATTCTAGGCTAGAGCCCTGGGGACAGGCACAGGCTTAGTCTACCTTTTTTTGCATCCGTGTGGTATCTCTTTCCTATTTACAAGGTAGTTCTCTTGCCTTATTTCCTCCATAGGTAAGTAAGCCTGAATAAGACTTGGCCTCTGGTTAGGTCCGGCTAAATACCCGCTACTCCCTGCCGTCTCTGGGTCTGTGCCTCAACAGGCAAGACAGACTGATTTGCTCTATAGGCCAAGTTATTTTAGATCTATGAGAATGGGAGAAAGAGGCCTTCATAGGCATTCAAATTGAGGCTTATTTTCCAGCCCTGAGTGCCAGAGCACCCAGCACTGTGGGTATCTTATGTTTGCCCTGCTGTTACTAAAGCATTGCTCCATTTTCCTCTGTGACACTGGTCCTTCTGGCTATACTACCCAGAAACCAAGAACTCTAAACATATGGGTCAGTGATCCTTTTTTTGTCTTTTTTACTGACCGGTAACGGGATCGCAACCCTCGGTGTTGCGCCCGC
>NW_007726134.1:1139762-1159701 GCF_000696425.1 Galeopterus variegatus | reverse complement strand
ATTCATTACATTCATAGGGTTTCTCTCCTGTGTGAGTTCTGTGATGAACAATAAAGTCTGACTTATGGAAGAAGGTTTTCCCACATTCATTACATTCATAGGGTTTCTCTCCTGTGTGAGTTCTGTGATGAACAATAAAGTCTGACTTATGGAAGAAGGTTTTCCCACATTCATTACACTCATAGCGTCTCTCTCCTGTGTGCATTTTCTGGTGTTCAGTAACGTGGGATGTACTGTAGCAGGCTTTCCCACATTCATTACATTCATGGTGTCTATCTCCTGTGTGAATTATGTGATGTCTAATAAGGTCTGACTTAGGAGAGAAAATTTTCTCATGGTCATTACATGCATAGGGCTTCTCTCCTGAATGTGTTTTCTGATGTACTGTAAGGACTGATTTATTAATGAATGATTTCTCACATTTGCTACATTTGTAGGATTTCTCTTCTTTTTGTACTTTCTGGTGTTCAATGAGTTGAGCCAGAGCAGGCGCCATTCCTGCATAAGGGCCAGGAGGGAAACACTTGGCAAGCAGATTGGTTATGAGCGGTTTGTACTGGCAGCAGGAGGACCAGGAAAACCCTCTTCCTTTCCTTCGCTTTCCTTCCTCTCTTTCTCCTTCTTTCCTTCCTTCTTTTCTCTCTCTCTCTCTCCTTTCTTTTTCATATGACAAGGAAAGCAATCCACTATTTTTTATCCAAAACCTTGAGGTGAGGCCTGTTTTGGAATTCAGAATATTTCCCGTTTTGGAAAGGTCATTCAGTAATAGATGTAGTTATACATCTATTACTGTATAACATGTATACCCCCAGCAAGGTCTGAGGAAATGCTCTGTAATTATTTACAGTTTAAGGAATGGATATTATCACTTAATAGGATAAAGGTAGACTATAAATAATTTCACATTAGGCTTGGACAGGTGTTGCACTTACAAAAACTTTTGAATTTCAGAGCTTTTGGATTTTGGCATCTTGGATAAAGGCATATGGACTTTAAAAAAATCACCCCTTTTGTGATGCAATTTACTTACAAAGAGAATTTTACACGTGCATACTATTTTGACAAATATGTTCACTCACAATTAAGGTACAGAACATTTCTGTCATTTCCCAAGTCTTCTTCATGCCCTCCCACTCCAGGCCCCAGGCAACTGACCTGCTTTCTTTTACCGTAGACTAAAGTAGTCTTTTCTAGAAAAGAAATGAAATTATTCAGTATTTACTCTTTTTTTTGTGATGCAATTTACTTACAAAGAGAATTTAACACATGCATACTATTTTGACAAATATGTTCATTCACAATTAAGGTACAGAACATTTCTGTCATTTCCCAAGTCTTCTTCATGCCCTCCCACTCCAGGCCCCAGGCAACTGACCTGCTTTCTATTACCGTAGACTAAAGTAGTCTTTTCTAGAAAAGAAATGAAATTATTCAGTATTTACTCTTTTTGTGTCTGGCTTCTTTTGGTCAGCTTAATATTTTGGAGATTCATCTATTTGGGTGCATGTGTCAATAGCTTATTCCTTTTTATTGCTGAATAGTACTCTGTTGTCGACATACCACAAACTGTTTATCCACTTGCCTGTTGATGGACATTTGCATTGTTTCTGCATTTTGGCTGTTATGAATAAAGCTTCTATAAACATTTGTGTACAAATTTAAAAAAATTCTTTGGGTAAGTAAGAGTAGAATTGCTTGATCGGATAATAAGTGTATGCTTTACTTTAGAAAAAACTCTGAAGCTGTTGTTTTTGATGGCTCTGCCATTTCAAAGTGAAAAAACTCTAGGTTGTCCTATGAGAACAGGTGGTTACTCAGTCAAAAGTTGGATTACCTTTATGAAAAGTGTAAGATTTCTTATGGGAACAATGGGTCATAGTATTTGAAATCTGAACCATTCAGGTCACAAGGTCGCTAAATTTCTCCCAAGCAAATGATTTGGGTCAACCCAACTCTCTTGGCTCTAGCCCTTAAAATTGGTCTTCTCTTCAGTGGTTTCCTTTTAAAGGGGGACTTAAAATATAACATTTTACATGAGAGAGGCCGTGTCCATAGGCCTGCACTCTGGTCATCTTTCAGACCAGGAAGGCCATCTCTGAGGTGGGAGGACCAGTAGCTGTGGGCCCTGGGCACTCTTCATTTTGAGAACTAACCCAGGACAGCAGCCTTCAAGCGTGTGTGTATCCTTGGGGGTGGATGTTGACTTTCCAAGGGGTACAATATGTACTGGTGATTTTTAAAAAATCAATTTCCTATCCTTACCTTTCTTCCAACTATATTTATTTTTTAACATTCCCTGAGAACTCACCTGCATTCACATTTACCCCTCAGTAGAATCCTTACACTGGTGCATTGTCCCAGAGTGTAAAATCTCTGTGACCTAACAAAGTAATAATTAGAAATAATGTGGTGGAGACGCTGCCTTTAATGATTAATCAAAGTATCTCAAATAGGAGAGGCTTTCTATTTTTCCCTGTTCTGTCCACACAGTATTTTCTGTTTAGGGTAGAGCTCCATCTGTATTAGGATGCTCTGAATTCAGAGCATCCAAAATGGTATTGGTTAATAATACTGACTCTTTCAAATGTGTTTAATCTTTTAAATAGAAGGTTTTCTGGGACTGCAAAAGTTTTCAAGATACATATGCTAATATGCATAGATAAAAGTTATATATGATTTCTTTTGTATTTGGTATGTTATTGCATAAGGTAGCAAAAGCCTATTTTATCACATTGTAGAATGAACTATTCACTCTGATAACAGTCAATCTTCATCATATTTCAGCTTATAAGATCTTTAAGATTTTCTACCTACTATTAAAAATATACTTTCAAATGTATGATGAACATTTTAGATTTCAACTTAAAATGTGTAAGGGGTTACATAATTTTTCTAAGATTTTTAGGGATATGTGAGAAAGACAGCTTGAAGACTGCTGAAATGAGAGATCGCTAGAATGGCCAGCAGTGCCTGACCTCCAGGAGGGTGACTGTGCCCTTGGTAGGAGTGATTCATTGATGATCTGCCATTCACTTGTATGTGGACAGTGGCTTCCTATCTGCCATGCGCTTGTATGTGGACAGGTCCAAATCCAAATCATCTATAACTTTTATCTGTGGGTGGTAGCAAATGTATCTTGAATAAATTTGGCAGGCTCAAAAAACATTCTATTTAAATGATTAAACATATATTTAAAAGAATTAGTATTACTAAACTACATCATTTTGGATGTTCTGAATTTGAAACATCATAATACGGATCTAGCTGTACCCTAAAAAGAGATATGTACAGATATAATAATTGGTTGTTATCAGTGACTTTAACCGTTTTCATTAATAATTCTTTTATATATCCACTTTTAAATAAACTTTATTTTTTCTTTTTATTAATATAATGGCAAAACAAAAACCCAAAACTCAAAACCCCAAAAACAAAATGCCAACTAATCCTGACTGACATCTTTTTCAAACTTTTTGGGAAGTTTTTGTTTATGATATATCTTGTTTTTATTTATTTTTGTTAAGAATATTCGTTCTGATGTAAAAAATCTTTTAATTACTTGCCACATTTGAGGAGCCTAAGCACTGTGTAAACTGAAGAAGTGTAGAATATGGCTTAGAGCCAGGTAGCTCTCATAAATGTAATTTTTACCATGCAGCTGCATTTATCCTCAGAGGAAGAAAAGTACTACAAATAGACCAAATTAGTGACCTAATTTAAAAACAAAAACCCAGAAAACAAAAAAACAAAAACTATAAGCTGAGGCTTTTAGAACATTCTAGAAACCACAAAAAAGAAGTTAAAAAAGGGTTGGGAGAGAGGGAAGCACCAGTCAGGCCAGGCCAGCAGCTTGGAGTGCGCAGCATACTGTGGACATGTGAACGAGAAACAGAGGACAGTTTTACTGGTATTTTGCTTTTGTCTTTTCTGTCTAGTTCAATGATCTTCAGGTGGGAAAAATATTGAGGAAACTAAAGCCAAAGTAGAAGAAGGCAGGACCTATGTATTCTAAATTGGCTGAAGAGTTCTGGCCAGTATCTTTCAGATTCTGTAAAACTGGAGAATGAAGTTGCTGGACAACGGTTAGAGCTGTTTGAGGATCAGAGATGAGCAAGCAGAATTCTGATCTTTAAAAATAGGGCATGAAAGTAGGTTCATTGATGCCACAATGTATAACAAGTATTTATGGAGAATTTACTGGGTCCCAGGCACTGAGCTGAGGGCTGGGGCTGCACCAGTGAACCAAATGACACTGTCCTCCCCTTCTGGGAGTGTGCAGTCAGTGGGGGGTGCAGATCAGAGAGAAAGCAACACCAAGAAGTTCAAGAAGGGAAGTATAGGGTGCATGAGAGCACTGGTCAGGCATCCCCAGACGAGACCCATGGTCTGAAGTTCCAGGCAGCATTCTAGAACAGATTATCAGAGAAGTGATTTGGGAAATGGTGAAGCATTGGTCACTGGGACTTCCCATGACTTACCCAAGTCACCACCACCAATCTAATTTCTTTCTTTGACAGAGGATAGATTGAAAGATTATTCATTCATTCATTCATTCATTCATTCATTCATTCATTCAAGAAAACCAAATGATAAAAGTGTTCTTAGCACCTATTGTGTGCCAGGTGCTATTGTAGGCTCTAGGGATACAGCAGTGAACAAAAGAGTAAGAATCCCTGCCCTCTTGGAATTTACATTTCAGTGGTTGTTTTGGACAACTGACAGGATAAACATGTAAAATATAGTATGCTACCTATTGATAAAATCTAAAACTTAAGCAGGGTAGAGGGATTTGTGTTGTGTTCATGCAAGCAGTTGCAATTTTAGATAGCGTGGCCAAGCAATGTCTCACTGGGAAGGTGCCTGTGAGGGAAAGACTAAAAAGAAATGAGGGCGCTCCCATGGGAGGTGAGGGTGTCACCATCCTTCCAGGAGAAGAGCGTCCCAGGCTGAGGGGCTAGCAAGTGAGAGGCTCCGAGGTGGGAATACCTGAGACACAGCAGGCTTCTGGTGGCTGGAGTGGAATGAACAAAGTTGGAAAAAGTAGGAGGTGAAGTAAAAAGTGTACCTTAGGGCCAGGCTATGTTGGGTCTTCTAGAACATTGCAGAACTTTGGTTTTAACTCAGAGTGAGGTGGTTTTTGAGTAATGAGTAATGAGGAGTCAGTCAGTGAGACCTTAGTTATGCTTTCAGGGTCACTCTGACTGAGGGTCGGGTGGGGGCAAGGGTGGGTGTGGGTGAAAGATACTACTGGAAGGTACCTGGATTGTGGCAGAGGAAATGCTGAAAAGCAATCAGGTTCTGAGTATATTTGATGTTAGTGCTGCAGGATTTGCTGACATATGGGGTGTGGAATGTGAGGTAAAGGGAGGAGTCAATATAACACCATGGTTTCTAGCCTGAAGGGATGGAAGAACAGTTTTTACTTTTTGAGACAGGGAGGCTGCAGGAGAAGCTAGTTTCTGGTGGGGGTGCAGCAGTTGTCAGAAGCTCAGCATTTGACATGTTACATTCAAATGGACTTGCCAGACAGGCAGTTGTTGAGGCGTGGTGGTCAGGGGGCGAGCTGGGCTCAGGCATCAGCACACAGATGCTCCAGAAGTCACAAGTCTGGATGCGAACATGGACGAGGAGATGTGGCTAGAAAAACGAAGAGTCCAAGAACTGAGTTCTCAGATACATCAAAGTTCAGATGTCAAGGAAATGAAGAGAAACTGGAGAAGAAGTAGCCATCAACATAAGAGGGAAAACCTAAGTGGGTCTGGCTTCCTGGACACCAAATGAAGAAAGTGTTTCAAGGGGAAGCAGGAGATCAGAGAAAGGCAATAGACATGAGGTATCTGGACTTTAGCAAAGCATGTGGCAAAATCCCATTGACAAGGAAAAAATAAAACAACAACAACAACAACAACAAAAAACCCCAAACCAAAAAACATACACTGTGTGGAAAAGTAAAAGCAAAATCCCATTGACAAGGAAAAAATAAAACAACAACAACAACAACAAAAAACCCCAAACCAAAAAACATACACTGTGTGGAAAAGTAAACTGGATTTGTAGCTAACTGCACAGTTGTATTCAAGGATCCTGATTTACGGAATATTAGTAACTCAGGTGATATGTCTTAAACATTCAAAATCCTTAGCCCTAAAAAATAAACTTGAAAACTCCTGAAGTTCCTACAGTTTGTAATGGGAAACTAATTATTTTTTTCGATATAAAGTTATATTATGATATTGAAGATGCGTTTTCAACCCTACACATTCTCCAGTTCCCAACCATGGGAATTCTGATATGCCTCCTGGGGAGGCATGACCTTCTACTGAGCTGGAGGAAAGTCACAGAGGTCTCTAAGTGCCCTCAGACTCTGGTCTCAGCCCAGTCTTTTCAGTTAAAAAAAATTCAATGTTTTGGATGGAGGCATAAAGCAAATGATAACATATATGGACGTTTTAAAGCCTTTAGTAATAGCAAGTACATCACGTGATCCGAATTCTAAAGGAACGTGAGTAAGAGCTGGTAAATTCTAGACAATTTTGAAGCCCAGGGAAGGTGTCAGAAGCCTGGAATATTGAAAATGTAATCTTGAATTTTAAATTAAAGAATTAGGCCACAAACAACAGACAACTGAGTCAAATATAGGCAAGGATCTGGAATGGATAATTAAGAGGATGACTGTGACCATTTTGAAAAGGAGGTGACATGACTTAGCATGTCATGCTGTCCTCGTTTTGTGCCAGGATGTAGTTCCTAAACTGGCAGAACAAAATCAAAGAGCCTAAAGCAGAATAATATAGTCACAAAAGTATATGACTTATGGTGAGAGGACCTGGGTTTGGCTCCTGGCTTTGCATCTTATTTATGTGGTCTAGGAAAATTTACCTAACCTCTGAAAGTCTTAGTCTCTTTATATGAAAACAATGAAAATAATACCTTTATTGTAAGTTGTTGTCAAAGTCAAATGAGAGAGATAAAGAGATGAAGGCAGTTTATAAAGCATGAAGTACTTACTTAGTAAACATCAGGTATTCTAGGTTGGAGAAATGTTGCTCAAATGGTAGTGGCTACTGAAAGTGCTGATGAGCTCTTAGCTGATTAAGGGAGGAATAGCACGCGGAACAAGATTGTCTCTGCCCTGGGAAGGTTACACCTGGAGTTCTCTATTAGGTCTGTATTTTTAGAGGGACATAGGCAAATTGGATTGCGAGTAGAGAGCCCCACCAGAATAGTGAGAAGATTGAATGCCATACCCGTGAAGAATATTTGAGGGGAGACCTGGAGGTGTGGTGGTGATGGTAGACATGAGGTAGCCATCTTTAAATAGCTGAGGAATCTTAGATGGTGGAAAGATTTAGTTTGTTCTGTTTGGTCTCAATGGGTGGCAATAGGGCAGAACAGATGAAGGCTACAATAACTTGGGTAGAGAGTTTGTGTAAAATTCCCTGCCCCCTTTTTCCCAATACAAGCGTCTATGAAGGAATAATAAAAACAGAAGAGAAACAATACATGTTATATTTATTTTTCAAATTTCTTTCTTTCTTTCTTTCTTTTTTTCACCTCAGGTATATACGAAGGTACTTCAAAAGTTCATGGAAAAATAGAATTGAAGATAATATGAATCTTTCCATGAACTTTTTGAAGTATCTTCGTATGCAGACAGGTGATTATTTTCATGGCTACATTCCTAAATATTATATTAGCTGAACAATTAAAGAATGATATAGATCAAATGAAGGTTTCTAATCAATTTTACTTCAATAAGGTATAAAATTATAAAAAATGCAATTCCTGTTAAATTGCCATTGTTAGAATGTCCTTGAGAGTAAGTGGTCTTTCCTTGAATAAACATGAGTTAAAATGAACTGCCAGAATTATCATTTTCAGTAATGTGCTGGAAATAATGATCTTCAGGATTGTGGTTAATAACCTGTGGAAGTAACTGGTTGTTAGAATGTCCTTGAGAGTAAGTGGTCTTTCCTTGAATAAACATGAGTTAAAATGAACTGCCAGAATTATCATTATCAGTAATGTGCTGGAAATAATGATCTTCAGGATTGTGGTTAATAACCTGTGGAAGTAACTGAATTTGGTAACTTAGTTCTCGAATCTTCACAGCATGTCACCAAGAATGACAACCATTTTAGACATTTTGACTTGAAATTAGGCTTGAAAATAGCTACTCTCTTGGGGTGAGTTAACATTTAGTGTTGGGCAAGTAGAAATGACTGCTGATTTTCATTCTTTACATTAATTCCATGGGGAGGGTGAGCTAGTAAAACATTTGTGTGAGCTGGTCATTATTTGAAATTTATTTACCAAAGTGGCTTACGTAATAATCATCCCCATGCTAAATCAGTCAGTCAACAAGTTTTTATTGAGTCCCCATTGGATTAAAGTAATGTACAGTAATGATGTATTCGGTAGTGTACAGATGTATGCAGCAAAGATTAGACATGAGCTCGACCCCCAAGGCCTTACAAGCCATTAGAGGAGACAAACAGACACATATCATCGCTGAAATGTAACCAGATGACTTCACCACCAGAGCCTGGGGGAGTAATAGCTGCGCTGGGATTGTCCTGGTGGGTGACAGGATGGGTTAGATGTGGGAAGCTTCCATGATGCAGGAGTCTTGGTCTGTGTTAGGTTGAGGAATGGTAGAAGTTTGATAGATGAATAAAGCAATTTGGCTTAGTGAATACAGTATAATTTGGACAAAGAGAAGCAGAAGATGGGCATCTGTTGATTATCTGGAGGAATAGCCAGATGGACAAACACACAGGTAATACAAGTAATGGATAGAATTATTTGGAACTAAGATTCGAGCAGGGATAACACTGGAAGTGTACGAGTCACCTATCATAATGATAAGCTTCGTTTTTTTAGCTTAATTGAGGTATGATTGACATACAAAAAGTTGCATACTTTTAATATATACATCTTGATGAGTTTGGATATAGTCATACCAAATAGTGATACCATCACAACAATGAAAGTACTAAACATATACATCACCTGCAAAAATTTTCTTGTGTTCTTTTGTGGGTTTTTTCTTTTTCCTTCTTTATCTTCTTTGGTAAGAATGTCTAGCATGAGATCTATCTTCTTAACAGTTTTTAAAGTGCACTGTACCATGATGTTAACTAGGGGACTATGTTGCAAAGCAGATCTTTAGAACTGACTTATCTTGCATAACAGAACCTTTATACCCACTGAAAAACAATTCTCCATGTCTCCCTCCTCACAGCCCTTGGCAACCACCATCCTATTCTCTGCTTCTGTGAATCTGAGTATATTTTAGATACTTCAAATAGGTGGAATCATGCAGTGTTTGTCCCTCTGCAACTAAAGATAAGTTCCATTTTTACTCTGTTAAATGCAGGGCCTCTCATGAAAAGTGTTGAATGAGAGGCTCTTGTTTTAGTATCGCACATGGGAAGTTCCTCCAAATGCTTGCCGTGCCTGGCTAATTTAAGACAGACCCGACCTGGGCATCATGGACTGAAAACTATGCATGCCATCTGCAGGTTTCTAAACATAATGCTCCGGGCTTAAGCAAACCCACTGATCCCCAACTGCCCATCATCGTTCTGCATCATATGAAATCACTGGTAGACTTTTCCTTTTGTTATTAGTCCTTTCCCACATTTAAATACTCTTACCATATGTACGTGTTAAGTTAGATTCTGCATTTCCTGGCATTCTACCTTATTTCATATTTTTAAGGAAATAGCCAGTTTTAGTCAAGATGGCTTTCTAACTTGTTGGATTATGGAATAAACGATGAGTGCTCCTTTGAACAGTTAGGCTTCTCCACACAGTTTATGGTGAAGACACCCAGCCAAGAGGAGCAGGTCAGCAGCTAATAGTAGTGGTTGGGAATGACAAATTTGCACTGGCAACTGAGCCAGGCAACTCTAATCTGGGCTTCATGTGCTAGCAAGATTCAGTAATCTCTTATGTCCCCCTTTTTTTATTAGGTGCAAAATGTATATCAGGTTGGCCCATGGCAATGCTAACAAAATCCTTCTCCAACTTCTTAATTTTTGATTCAGAGACTCTCCTCTGATTCTTCATCAGATCTATAGTGTATGCGACAGTTAATATTAACAGGCAATGTTCTTGGGCTTTACTTACATTAACTCATTTAAGCTATACAAGAGACCTGTGAGGGAGGTACTATTAGCTCTGTCTCAAGATGAGAAAATTGAAGCCCAAAAGAGTGTTGTATCTGTGACTGCAGGGATGGGCTTCAAACCCAGGCTGGTCTGACTCCAGCGTCTGTGTTCTTTCCATTATGCCACATGAACTGCCCAGGTTTTTATAAATGGTGGCCCTCATATGATCACCAGCTGACAATTCCAGCTGTGCTGTTGTTAATCTGAGTATGAGGATCAGAGAACATCACGGTACCTTCTTGCTTATAATATTTATTCCGATCAAATAAGTAATTAGTATTGACAATCCATTATGTGTTGGGAAGTGTGCACTGAGGGGGTGTAAATATCATGGAAATGAGATTCTTGCTTTAGGAATTTCCTAATTGGCATTGGTGTCCTCTCGCTACCCAAAACATATCCCCTTGGACTCACAGGCTGCTCCCTATGCTTGGAGCATTCTTTCCCACTTTTTCACCCAGTTAGTTTCCAAACTTTCTTCAGATAAGCTCAGGGAAGTGCAAGTAAATCCCACTTCTCTGGGAAGTTTTCTCTGATTCCTCAGATTTATTTGGATGTCTATCTTTCATGAACCAGCAATACTCTGCATAACTGAGTTGCACCAAGTATGCCACCATCTTGTTTTGCTTCTCTGTCTCTTCTGAGTATGACAAGTGCCTCAAGGATGATAAGCTAGTCTTATTCATCTTTGTATTCCTGTCACTTACCAGAGCACTGGGTGAACAAGGGTAGAATGACAGCAGTGCTGTCATTTGGAGGAGATCATGACGTAGTGTGGAAGTTCCTAGAAGAGAGAAGCCACTGAAGGGCAGTTCTGCAGGGGAAAGAGGCTTCACAGAGGAATTAAACTTGTTCTGGATCTTGAAAGATGTATTGGCTTGGAAGGTGGTGAGGACAAAGAAGGGCACAACCACTGGGAGAGAGGGAGAGTGGCTGCTCTTCCTAACTTTGAGCCCAAATATGCCTCTCTGTGGCTTCCACTGGTTGTTCTTGGTTCATTATCTTCAGATCACACAAAACCAGCCTTTCTCCAGATGACCCTGCATAGTGTGAGAACTTAGATTTCCCTGAGTCTTTTTTCTCATGATGGGGCTTCCCCAGTTCTCTAATGGTCACCCACATTCTCTCCTGTGCTGCTCTCCTCCAGGCACCTATAGCACTGGGCAGCAAAGGAGGTCAGGACTGTCACCTTCACGCCTCAGATGGAGGCATCTGTAACCCAGACTATACTGCACCGCAACTGTTGGTGGCCACATCTCCGTGAGGACCACTGAGTCTTTTTCATACGTGTGAAGCCCTGTCTCCCCTACCCATTAGTGCCACTTACTCATTCACTCTCTTCCTTGGTCATTCCACAAGCATTTATTAAGCATTTACTATATGCAAGGCACTGTGCTAGGCACTGGGGACATAAGATCTAGCAGAATGCCTGACATAGATGTAGGAACTTGCATTTATCTCTGTTTAATATCATCTTGTCAGATTAGGTTAAGATCTCCAATCTTTCTTATTTATTTATTTATTTTTATTTTTAATTTTTTTATTTAAATTTTATTTTATTTTGTCAATATACAATGTCGTTGATTATTGTGGCCCATTACCAAAACCTCCCTCCCAATAATCTCCTTTCTGTTCGCTTGTTGTATCAACTTCAAGGAATTGTAATTGTTGTTTCTTCTTCCCTCCCCCCACCCTGGTTTTTTGTGTATTTATTTATTTATGTTTAGCTCCCACAAATAAGTGAGAACATGTGATATTTCTCTTTCTGTGCCTGACTTGTATCACTTAATACAATTCTCTCTAGGTCCATCCATGTTGTTGCAAATGGCAGTATTTCATTCTTTTTTATAGCAGAGTAGTATTCCATCGTGTAGATATACCACATTTTCCATATCCACTCATCTGATGATGGACATTTGGGCTTGTTCCAACTCTTAGCTATTGCAAAGAGTGCTGCAATGAACATTGAGATCCCCAGTCTTTCTTTGTCTCTGTCTCTGTCCATCCCTGTTTTTTTCTCTATGTGTGTATATATATATATTCAGATAATAGATGATATAGATGTATAGATATAGAGTATGTATAGTATATATGTGTGCGTGTATATATTTAAGTGTTTGCAAGGCTTCCCATTTGTGTATTGAGGCTGATTATGGTATAGGGAAGAAGGCTTACCATGAAGGTAAATTATGGGTTATAATCTTAGATAGCATTAAAATCATAACTGCTCCAGGATTCTAGGATACAGAACAACAGTGTGTGTAGGGGGATGGGGGGTGGAGGGGTGGGAGGAGTGGGTTTCATGTTTGTGAAGAGTGTGGGCTTTGGGGTCAGACCCTCTGAGATCAAATGTGGGCTCCATCACTTACCAGCTGAGTGACTGAGGGCAAAATCTTCATTTCCCCAAGTTTCAGTGCCATCTGTACATATCCTTGTATACTCAGGGATAACAGTAGGTTCTCTTCAAAGGATTCTTGTGATAATTAAGTGAGATGATGTATGTAAAGTGGTTAGTGTAGTGTCTGAGACATACTAAAGATCAATAGATGGTAGACAAAACTATATAAGAAAAAATCAACTTTTAAGGAAGGAAAATGGGACACAGTGATGTCAAAGTCCCTTATAAGCAACTTTAGAAGCCATTTGAATTAAAATTGTACTGGAATTTGACATTTAACTTTGTTGGACTTCAGATAATGCTGAGAAATATTTTTACCATAGCAAAATATTTGTTGTGACAACACTTGCTGCCATAGGATGTGACTTGTATTAGTAAATAAATTACTAGTGAAAAAATTAAGAATCTCTGAATCTTAAGTGTGACTTTAAAGTAGTCACTTACTTTTTACACATTTCACTTCCCATAATAATCCAAAGTAGAGGATGTAGTTTTTCTATAACATCTGAAGGGATTGTACTTCCACCATATCAGTTAATTAAATAGCTGTGCATAACTTATAGGTTATATTTTTTAATTGAAATGGTTTGATTTGTTCTTTTTTACCCATTTTAAGGACTTTAAAAATAAGCCATGGGAACAACAATTACTAGAAAATAACTGGCTGCCTCATCTTTGACTTAGGTGGTTCCAGTATCAGCAAATTCTAGTCTGTTTCAGAGCAAACCCAGAGAGTCTACCATTGATGCAAGAGTTAAGAATATTGTCCAACTTGGTTTTAAAGGTACCGGGGCTATTACTTATAATTTCTTAATAAATTCCAGCAGCCCCTTTTTGATAATTAGGGAATAAGCAAAGCCCTCAGCAGCATGCCAGTACAGTGGAGTAATGGCCATTAAAGACATGAGCTTTGGGACTATTTGGAAACAAATGGTCATTTCTCCAGAAAAGTAAAACAAACTGAGCAGTTTTACTCAACTTTCCTTCTTCGGCTCTGTGCCATATTTATAGGTCAACTTCAACTAGTCAGTCCTGGAGAGTTTTTTATTTGTCAGCTGTACGAACTTTCTCTATGGCAGCGCTTAGCTCTGCTCTCCCTGAGTGCTCTGATAGTAGGTACATGTTTATTTTCTTTATTTGAAGAAAGTGCTCTACTATTTTTCCATATAAAATAAAATTATAAAACAATTATGCACTGTTGAAGCCAGTCAACTCCAGCTCATCCTGAAAGAAGATCACAAATAAACGCACATACATTGTGCATCCCTGTTATGTCTTTTAAGTTATAGTAGCATTTCGATTTAACACATTTACTATATATGGATGGAAGCATTGCAAAGAATGTTAAGTAATATGTATTAGTTCCTCTATCTCATTCAGGGCATAGCTTTTCAGCTATTATGTAAAATTAATTGTATGGTGATTCCTTAAGAAAAAAGCTCACTCTATTTCTCATAATAATCTACAGGGTGTTAAAGCATGATGAAAATGAAACAAGAAACACATGATAAAACATTCGATGAAAACACCCATTTTTCAGTTGGACAATTGGAGTGGATCTTTTTGCTTTTGTTGCAGATACGCTGAGTCATGAAATCATAAAGCTTTAACTAAAGAACTGTCAGTTTGCGAGGAGGCAGAGGAAATAGAAAGCAGGTGGGACACGTCTGTGTTAGGTTTGCACACCATGTTTGGTGACTTCAGTTTTCTTTTTTGTAGTCTGTCTTAAATTGCTGTTACAATTTTTGGTTAAGTCTAACTGTTCTCAGTTATATAACTGTTCCCTTTGGCCTCTAAAGAGAATGAGCAGTCTAAGGTCAAGAAAGAATCATGGTAAAAAGGGTGGAGTATAAATGTTGCTTGGTCAAAAGATTCGGATTCTTATAATGACAGGACTCCAGGCACTGACACTGAGCCTTGGTCAGAAGGAGTCTAGATGAGGTAGCTAGAAAGAAGTTGAGAACTTGAATTAGGCATGGTTCCTTCAGCAAATTCTCACAGAGACTCAACCTCATGAAACAATTGAGAGTAAGGACCTTCAAGGTCACTACCTCTTCATTTTGGAGATTGAGAAACTGAGGCTGCACATGGAAAAGCTAGAGCCCAAAGGGATAACATGAAGGCACCCATCAAGTCAGAGGAAAGCTGGTGCTACAGCGTAGATCTGAGCCTGGCTCTCTTACCATCACTATGTCATAGCTTGTTATAACTGCTATCACAATGGGGAGAAATACAACTGCAGAGTTGCAGAGGCTAATGGTAAAAGAGATAAGAGCACAGATTGCTGGACTGGGCAACAGAAGACCTAGGTCAAAGTTGTTTCCCTGAGTCTTTGGACAAATCGTCAATGCTCTAAACATTAGTTTTCTCATTGACATCCTGGGTACACGACTATTTGCCTCAACAGAGCAAATGTTATGTTGTTTGTGAAAGTGCCATGACAGCTAAAGACAACTCATGTGTGAGGCTCTACAGAACACCATTGCCCACTCCTTCCCTAAGGAATTCCCTACAGTCATCCAGGGCTGCCAGGATGTCCCAATTCACTACTGCCCAGACGAAGACACAAAAAATGGCCTGGAAACCCAAATGAACCTGCATCCCACCTATAGTTTTACACATAAAATCCTTGAGAAGACTGCTTTTAACTCAACAAGTTGTGAACATTTATTTCATTAATTTATTTATGAATTCATTTATTGAATAAATAAGGCATAACAAATAGTAGACATAGTCTTTGCCCTTCCCTAAAGGGAAAACGGACAGATAAGTAAATGTGATTTAATATGGCAAGTGTCACATATAAGAACTGGGAAAGACTAAAAGAGGAAGCAAAGATTTATGAGGAGGTTTTAAGAAAGAAACGGTTTTAAAGGTTGAGTAATACCGGGACCTGCTAAGGAGGTGAGGACATGCTGAAAAGATTTCTACTAAGGAAGAAGTCTCAATAAAGTCACAAGAATGTTACAGTAAGAGGCATGTGCGGGAAATGTTGGGTTGTCCCATGAGCCAGAGGGCAAGGAGTATGGGGAGACTATTGAGAAATGGGTCTAGACAGGCAGGGTGAGGTCAAATTGTGAAAGTCCTTGGTTAGTATGCTAAAGAGATTGGTCTTTCCAACAAACACAGGAAGACACTAACGTTTATCCTATAACTACTTTTTTTACCAGTTAAAAATGAGACAAGCTAATTATAAAAATATTCAGACAATTTACACAAATGCAAAGAAAGTTAAAAAAACAAAACAAAACCAAACACACCATTAATACAAACTCTAGTAATACAGTTATTACCATCTGAACATGGTTCTAGAATTCTCTCTATGCATACATACAAACAGATTAAAACAGAGGTTTTTTTTTTTTTTTTTTAAATAAAAAAGGATTGTGTTCCGGTTCTAGCAACAGGGTCAGCTGTATTAACATAAACTCTATTTATCCTTCAATCTCCCAGTTATAAAACCATAGACATACCAGATGCAACTTATAAAAATAAAATTTAAATACATTAATTAATTTGAAAAAAGATTACTTATGGCATCATGGCATGCCAGAAATAAAGGCAGCTTTAGTTTTGAGTGGTGAACTTGTGAGTAGGCGCTGTGGTGGTTTTAAAAGACATTAATCTGGACAAGAAGATCAGAAGCTGAGGTATTAATGCCCATGTGAGCATGGGAAATATGGCACTGAGCCTGACCGAGGCAGGGAGCTGGAACAGAGATGTCTACTTAAAGCTGGGATCCTGGAAAGGAAAAGCTGCGCCCTTTTAGTAAAGGGAGATTAGTAAAAACACGCTCACTGGTTCAGATAGTGTGACTAGAAAACTTGTTACTTTTTGGAACTCTGAATGGGAAATATGAGATAAATTAAACCTCCTGGCCACTAAAAATGGATGTGAAGTTGGAATTTACATCACAAATTTAATGCTGGAATGTCCAAGTTGAGGAAAAAACATCAAAACTAATTCTAGACCAAAGCAAAAGTAAAATGATTCTGTAGCAATACTTTTATATTTCAAGGTGTGCAGGTATTCTGGGGATAGAAGGGGGAAAGAAGGGAAAAATTAAAATTATAAATTCCATGAGAAAATAATCTATCATAAGGGAGAGTCAGCAGACACTATGAATAAGAAGACTAGTATTCCCACAAACTTGAGGTAATAGAGCAATCTGAGAAAGACTCTCAAATAACCATGCTTCAAATGGTTTAAGTGATAAAGGAAGAAATGGAAATCCTTAGGGGAGAACATCACACTGAAGAGATAAATTTAAAGAACAAATGGAGCTTCTAGAAATATAGGCATTCCATTGATTTCTCCATGGATGAGTTAAGTTTATACAGCTGAAGAAAGAATTAGTGAATTGGAAGAAAGAACTGACAAAATTGCCTAGAATGCAGCACAGAGAGATAAAGAGATGGAAAAAATAAAAAAGAGTTTTAAGAGACAAGAAAGGTAGAAAAAGAAGAGAGTACAGAAAAGGGGCAATTCTTGAACAGATAATGGCTTAGAATTTTCCAAAACTTATTAAAAATGTCAGCTTTTAATTTAAAGAACTATGGCCTCAGTGTTATGCTGGTATGTCGGGCCTCCCTGAGCCAGAGGCCGACAAAACCGAGCGGGAAGAGACCAATGTTTAACAACCAGATCTTCAAGATTAAAAAAAAAAATTAGCCCCGATTTATAGAGTTTGCTGATTTATGTGGTATAAGTACTGTCATCATGGCTGATTTCAGGTTACCAGTGTGACTCACTGAAAACTCAGTTGGGAAGAGATGTCCGTAATTGGTCTTTGTGAGCTGGTATGAGCTGACTCCAGCACACAACTACATATGCTGAATCCTTGTGAAGTAAAAATAAAAATAAATCAACATATAGAAACATTGTAGTGGAACTGCTGAACACCCATGACAAAGGTAATATCTTAGTTAGACACGACAGACAGATTCTCTTCTGGGGAATAATTAGTCTGATAGATTTCTCATCAGCTTAAACCAATCAGAGCCTACCCTTGGTGCTGGGCATGGGATCAGTGTCCCCAAAGCACTGGAGTAATTTAGAAGAGGAGTAAAATTGAAATGATAACCTGTTGCTGTTAGGAAGGGGAAGGGAAATGGATATTTGGTGGGCAAACTAGGTATGTCCGCAATACGGTGTGTATATTTAAATCAGCAGATTCAGACTTTTTTTCACTTGGGGGAAATTTTTCTTCTAGTAATCTTTAACTGGTTTTATTTTCCACGTGTTCGATTCTACACCTAAGGCAGATCAAAAACTTGTCCTTTTTCTAGGATATCTTTGTCATTTATATATATTTTCTTCTTATTTAGTATTTGGTCAGTAATTTGATTTTCAGCTGAATGAGTCTTCAGTTTGTTTTCTTAGTTTTGCAGTTTCCTTTTTCATCTCATTCATCTTGTTTTGTTGAATTAACATGCCTATGAAATTGATACATATTGAAGTGCCCATGGGGAACTGTCTTCTCTTCCATGGTAATGAAGAATGACATTCATTTAATCTGGTCACTACCTTTCAGTAGACGTTACTGATTTGTTGAAGTTGCTCATTTGGTGAAGAGTACCAACTAGTGAGATACATGAGAGCTCAGGGACAGAGGCATCTCTCCATTTTGTTAGCTGTATGATAAGCAGAGTTGCAGCTTGGAGCAGACGCCTCAGGTATGCGGTGCCTTCTCTCTCCCCACCCCTCATCCTCTTTGGCCCAACTGCTAGCACGTGGACTGTTTATACATAGTCACTAATAAAGAATATTAGGTTCTAATAAATTGCTCCCAGAAATTTGGTACCATAAATTTGACAGGTCTTAAGGAAGCTTATTGGCTGGAGGCAGCTTCCTTCAGTCTGAGGATCTGGCTCCCTCTCACCTCCTGGATACTAATTGAATTTGCTTGATGTCCTACAGGTTCCAGGCATGTAGCCTTCAGAGTAGGGAGTGAATTGGTCAGGGCTCTTTTCTTTGAAAATGTCAAAAATTTGAACTAGTGCAAACAAAGCAAAACAGAAAAGAGATGCTTTAGCTTATGTACTAAAACCATGGGACGAGCCGAGGAGCTGGCCACTGAGTGATCAGGTCCAGGAAGTGGCACGTCAGGGCTCCCTCATTATTGCTCACGTCCGCTTCTCTCGGAGTTCTTGCCCTATCCTCTCCAGCTGATGGCTCAACGACACTCCAGGAGTGGAATCCAAAATCTTATGTTCTCAACAGTCTAGTGACCAGAGAGAAAAGAAAGCTCTTCCCTCCCCCCTGATCTTGTGAGAAAGGCAAGGTTCTGATGGCTCCTACTGGTCATGTGTACAACTGTGTGGTGGGATTCTGGGACAGTAAATTGGCAGCTCCCACCAGAAATAGATGTTCCCTAAAAAAGCAAGGGAGGAGGTGATAGTCTGAACACATAAAATAACACATTTTCACTGAGGGGAGGAATAAAAACCTCCATATGCTTTGCAAGAACTAAATTCATCCCTGCCGAGCCGTCAGGGGATATGACCCCTTCATTCACATCCAAGTATATAAGTGCCATTTGATACCTTTATACTGTTTTCCTTTGCCAAGCCCAGAAAAATGGCACTTGTTGATTTTTTAACCTCAAATAAAAAGCAACCCCGGGATGTTTCTAGGTTCAACTTAATTCCAACCAGTTGTCACTTCCTCAGCCCAGGGGCTGATATGGAAACAGGTATTAGGCATCTGTGGCTTTGTGTTATGGCTAATGCATGAGAGAGACGCTTTCCCAGAACCAGAGAGCCCAAGCAAGTTACACTGCTGAGGATGAAGAAAGACTGCAGGAGACCAACTGGTTTTTGTTTGGACCATGATTTAGAGAAGGTTCAGTTGCTCTAATGCTTTTAAAATCAGCTCTGCACCAAAGCACTTGGGTTATGTATTTGCCATCTTGCAGAAAGACTCAACATTTGAGATGCAAGCCAAATGCTTTTAGCCTACTTATAAAAGACACTGCGGCCCTGGGCTCTGCTGGCTGCAGGGGCTGACTGGGCTGGATGCCAGCTCTTAGACTGACTATGATAGCACATGCCATTTAATATGATGGGAGGAATGGTGACATGGTTTAGGTTAGGAGCAATGCTAATTATTTACTGAATACCTTTCACATGGCCCAGGACTTTTTTTTTTAAGCCAACTTTTTCTCATTATTACATAATAAAACCTGACATTTTAAGAAATGCAATCACATCCTATTTTGCTATTGAAAAAACTAGT
The DNA here is from genome assembly GCF_000696425.1 of Galeopterus variegatus. Classification (NCBI taxonomy): domain Eukaryota; kingdom Metazoa; phylum Chordata; class Mammalia; order Dermoptera; family Cynocephalidae; genus Galeopterus; species Galeopterus variegatus. Next base: position 1,139,892 of record NW_007726134.1, on the reverse strand, counting down.
ATGTAAGCATATTGTTCTTCCAGGTTCATACATTAAAAATCAATGCCTTGGGGGAAAATGTAACAAAATTATAAGGCTATAAATGGGAAGATCAGGAGTGACTATTTTAGTGACTTTTAAGTTTTATGAG
>NW_007726134.1:1135879-1139120 GCF_000696425.1 Galeopterus variegatus | reverse complement strand
TGAATGAATGAATGAATAAATAAATAAATATAAAAAACCTTTAATTGCAAAAACTGACCAAGGACTAAAATGAAAATTCAGACAAAACCAAGTCTAAATATGTGCTTCCATACAATGACAGGTGATCATATGAAAAGAAAGTCTTTCTAGTTTTCTTTATACCCTATTTCATCTGGAATAGGAAGTGAAAGTTCCAAATTCTCAAATGAATTGCCCTCACAGCATGTCTGTCTTGCCAGAAGTTCCCAGAAATTCTATAAGCCCAACTTGCCAGTTTTCCAGCTATTGTTTCTTAACCAAGTGTTTAAGATAAATTTGGTTAGACTTTAGTCAAACACCTGAACTAAGTGACTATGTATAAAAAGTAACTCAGAATCCTTGCATCAATTCTGGTGTTTATGGAATTAGAATCAGTTACATAATGTGTGGGGCCCAATGAAAAATGAAAATGTGGGGCCCTTGTCCAAAAATTAAGAATTTCAAGATGGCAGCAGGAGAGCGTTAAACCAAATGCAGGTCCTTCTGAGTATGGGGACCCGTGGGACTGCAGAGGTGGTATGCCCGTAAAGCCAGCCCTGTCTAGATTGCTTGTCTTCTGGCAACTCTAGAAACATTGATGAATTAATATTCCTAGAAAGACCCTGTTGAAATTGGCGGGTTGTTTGATTATTTCAGACATGGTGATGAGAAGCAGGGAAAATGTAAAGCATTGGCTCTAGTAGAACCTAGGGCCTCTGGCTACCTGTCTGAAGTATCCTCCAGCAGAGAGATATTACTAAAAATTCCATGTACGTAACTTACTTCCATGCACTATTAAAATAAATAATGTTCTTAGATCTTACACTACCTATTAGCAGTTTTCTTTTGAGTAACCTGATCTGGACCACTTAAACTATCTTCAGTAAACTGTACTCATTCTAAGTGTAGTAATGGCAGACTTTCTAGTGTTGCCATGCTGCGTGATATTATTTTGTAACGTTAAACAACTCTACTATTAATCTGGACCACTTAAACTATCTTCAGTAAACTGTACTCATTCTAAGTGTAGTAATGGCAGACTCTAGTGTTGCCATGCTGCGTGATATTATTTTGTAACGTTAAACAACTCTACTATTATGGACCAGCTGAAACTGAGATTGAAATTCTTTTTCCAATATTTTGGCCTCATCTGATTATGAAGGTTAATTGGAGAAAACTGAAGCCTAGGACTGGGGAAAATTGAGTCCTTCATAGGCCTCTAGTCTACTAATATTTAAGAAATGATTCTTGAGTGTTTGAACAAGTGAATGTTAAATCATGTCACAGGCAATTACCATAGATACTAATCAATAACAGTAATACTAAATAATGCTTCACCTTTGAACAACTTTTATTTGTGGTAAATATTTTAGAAAAATATATTCTATTCATCTGAAAATCTATCACAAAAGAAATTTCAATAATTCAAATAATACACTGAATTCTGCCCTGATTCAACTTGAGTAATGTCAATAAAATCATATTCCATGAGATAATTTATATGCAATTAATTTTGGATTTATTGAAATGCTTTTGTTGTTGCTTAGTGAGATATCATTTACAAATAGTAAAGTTCTCCCTTTTTAGGTGTACAGTTGTATGAATTTTGAGAAGTTTATGCAGTCATGCAATTGCCACCACAATCAAGATACAGAACATTTCCATCATTACAAAAGTTTCTTTTAAGTCCCTTTGTAGATAATCCTTTATCCCTACCTCAGCCCCTGGAAAACTGATATGATTTCTGCCTTTTCCAGAATGTCATATAAATAAAATTATTTATATAACAGTTTTGTGAGTCTGGCTACCATAACTTTTTTTTTTCACTCTATGTCTTCACTAGAGTATTGGTAACTGTCTTTTTCAAAAAAAATTTTTTAAGACATTCTAATAGGTATGCAATGGTGTGTCATTAAATATGCATTTTCCCATTGATTAATAATACTGAGCTTTTTTTTTTCATGTACTTATTTACTTCATGTGTATTCTTTGGTAAGTGTCTTGTTCAAATATTTTTCCTGTATTTTTTTTCTTTTTCTTTTTTTAAATCAGGTTGTTTGTTTAATTTTTAAGTTTGAGAAGCCTTATATATTCTTGTTATCAGTCCTTCATTAGATATATGTTTTGCAAATATTTTCTCCCAGTTTGTGTCTTTTTTTATTTCTTTAACTTTATCTTTCAAAGAGAAGATGTTTTTAATTTTGAAGCCAATTTATCAGTTTTTTTTTAATGGTTTCATGTTTTCTGTGTCCTATGTAGGAAATCCTTGCCAAAGTCAAAGTCATAAATACATTTTTCTATGTTATCTTCTAGAAGTTTTATAGTTTTATGTTTTATACTTAGTTTTATGAAATTTTTAAAGTTAATTTTTGTAAATTGAGCAAGTATGGGTTGAAGTTTATTTATTTTGCATATGGGTATCAAGTTGTTCCAGCACTATTTGTTGAGGAGACTTCTTTATCCACTGAAATGTCTTGACACTGTAAAAAACCAATTGGCCATATATGTGCAGTTCTATGCTTAGACTCTATTTTGTTCAATTTATCTATGTGTTTATCTTTTAACCAACACCATAATGTCTTGGCTACTGTAACTTTATAGTAAATCTTGAAATTAGGTTCTACGACTCTGCCAACTTTGTTTTTCAAAATTTTTTCAGCTGTACTAGGTTCTTTGCTTTTTCATATAATTTTTATTTTCTTTTCCTTTATTTTTTTTAGTTAGCTTGTTGATTTCTAAAGCATTTTTTTCTGGGATTTTGATTAGTATTGCTAACATTTTTTATCAGCCCAAGAATTTTCTTGGCCATTTTAATAGACGTTCCTGCAATTATTCCCTTGTGTGTATCTCTGTTTCCCATTTGCATCATCTCCTACACTCTGAGGCTAATGTGCAGTTGACCTAGGATGATATTAAGTCTGTGAACGTAACATGAAGGTGATCCTGTGATTGGGACTGGGGTCTCAGGACTCAGGCTGCCTTTAAACATGGGAGAGTTAGTGCCAGAGAGTGACCCTGGAAGTAGCCAAAGGTAAGGGTGGGTAAGAGGAGACCACCATTGTGTTGTTTCTTTTAGTCTTGAGTAGACTGGACCTAACCTCCTTGGCTTGTACTAGACTCCTCAGAGCAGAGGTGTGACTGATATGTGAGGAACAGTACTACAGCTTTTTGATTATTTTCAAGCATTCTCCTCTCTTTTTTTTTTGCTGCTGTTTTGGAAATC
>NW_007726134.1:1132879-1134799 GCF_000696425.1 Galeopterus variegatus | reverse complement strand
ATTTTCTTTTTCTTTTTTTGAGGGGTGGGGCGGGGTGGGGAGAGCTTAAAGTCAAAGTTTCGTTCCTAACATTGGAAATGTAAAAGGAATATATTATTTAATATGAAAAGCTTTGAAAGATTGGTCTTATTGGAAATGTTCATAGGCTGTGGTGATATGTCTATATCATTGTCCTTTTTAGAGCACAAGATCATTATCTGACTCCTTGGGAGTCAATTCATGAAATTTTTTGTCACATTTGGACCATTAGAAAAACACATGGTTAAGCAGGAGGCTCTGCTGACCCACAGTCAATACAAGCTGAGTATACATTTTGCTAATACATGTGCTTCCTATTTAGATCTCTCGGGAAACTGCAACAAATGCTGGTTTTTAATAGCATTCATTCATTTGTGTATTAATTTACTAACTCGGTTACAAAACTTGTGCTGAGCAATTACATGCAGGTTTTTAAATGAGGGTGAAAACCAACAAAATTGCCTACAATCAAGGAATCTAGAGTCCATTGGCTTTAGTGACTTCACCTATAAGATTTAATCTGATTAAAACATTTAATTTTGCTACATAACTCTCCTTTTGTTGTTTTTTGTTTGATGTACCTTTCATTCTACCGTGCTTAGAATATTGTTTAGGGAAGCTGGTTTCATGACTAATTACCAGAGACAGATTTACCCAGAAGGCAATAAAACTTATATTTCAGAGCCCCTCTTGCTTGCATAGATCCCTTATAAGGCTCTCGGAAGAATCCCATAAGGGCATTTATATAGTTATAGATTTGTAAAATTTGCAATCATAAGGTATTTTAACTGCAATTAGTTAAGGCTACTGTTTCTTTCCATTCTGATTTTCCCCTTATGTTCTTCCCATGTCATATGGCAACGAGGTGCTGTGGATATTTTGGGGATCCAGCTAAATAAAAGTTGAGTTAGGGATCACTTAGTTTGGGTTTTGTGAGACATATTTATAGTTTGTAGTCTATTCTATGAACAGTCTTTCTAGCTGTCCCATGTAGAAATAACATAGGGATACACCTACTGCTCACTGAAGTGACTCCTCCAGTGTTTGAACAACAAAGTTGCAAGATGGGAAGTCATGAGAAGCATGAGAAGCATGTGGTGCAGAAGGGGAACAAAATTTAAAATGTAGGGAGCCAGAAGCTAGTCTGTGGAAAATTCTTCCAAACCTTAAATGTGCAAAATTGTAAGCAATAGATTTAGTTCTCAATGCTTAAGATAGATGGGAGTTCTCCAGAAATGACTTTCGTTAATGCAGTACATGCATTTATAAGTTCATCATACAGCCTTTTTATTTATGGGAATGTCATGAAAAATAACTTGTCAGAATTTTTATATTTGGAGGTCACAAGCTGTAGTTGTACTATAAATAGACAATACATCTAAGTGACATTGTATATTTTATGCATCCTAATGTATTGAATAGCATCTTAGCATGACATTACCATTAATAGTGATAAAGATGAAATAAACTTTTCTAAACTTATGCTAGATCTTATACTTGAGACTTTAATCCAATTTGAGTTGATTTTGGTATATGGCAAGATGTATGGGTCTAGTTTCATTTTTCTATGCATGGCTATCCAGTTTTCCCAGCACCATTTACTGAAAAGGCTGTCCTTTCCCCCTTGTATGTTCTTGGTGCCTTTGTTGAAGTTCAGTTGGCTATAAGTACATGCATTGATTTCTGGGTTCTCTATTCTGTTCCGTTGATTTATGTGTCTGTTTTTATGCCAGTACCATGCTGTTTTGGTTACTATAGCTTTGTGGTATAATTTGAAGTCAAGTAGTGTAATGTCTCCAGTTTTATTTATTTTTTGCTCAGGATTGCCTTGGTTATTTGGGGTCTTTTCTTGTTCCATATGAATATTAGGATTGTTTTTTCTATTTCTGTGAAGAATGTCAT
>NW_007726134.1:1131267-1131990 GCF_000696425.1 Galeopterus variegatus | reverse complement strand
GTCATGTCATCTGTGAACAGTGACAACTTGACTTCATTTTTCCCAGTTTGGATTCTCTTTATTTCTTTCTCTTTCCTGATTGCTCTGCCTAATACTTCTAATACTATGTTGAATAGTAGTGGTGAGAGTGGGCATCCTTGTCTTGTTCCTGTTCTTAAAGGAAAAACTTTCAGCTTTTCCTCATTCAGGATGATGTTGGTGGTGAGTTTGTCATATATGGCTTTTATTGTATTGAGATACTTTCCTTCTATACCTGAAACTATAAAACTCCTAGAAGAAAACACAGAGGAAACACTTCAGGATTTAGGACTGATTGGGCAAAGACTTTATGAATAAAACCTCCAAAGCACAAGCAACAAAGGAAAAAATTAAAAAATGGCATTATATCAAACTAAAAAGCTTCTTAACTGCAATGGAAACAATCAACAGAGTGAAAAGATAATCTACAGAATGGGAGAAAATATTTGCAAACTATACATCCAACAAGGGATTAATATCCATAATATACAAGGAACTCAAACAACTGAAGAACAGTAACAACAGAAAGAAAACAAATAACCCGATTAAAAAATGGGCAAAGGAGCTGAATATACATTTCTCAGAAGAAAACATACAAATGGCCAACAGGTACATGAAAAAATGTTCAATGCCACTAATCATCAGGGAAATGGAAATCAAAACCACATTGAGATATCATCTCACCCCAGTTAGACTGGCTGTTAT
>NW_007726134.1:1083487-1130136 GCF_000696425.1 Galeopterus variegatus | reverse complement strand
GGAAGGAAGGAAGGAAGGAAGGAAGGAAGGAAGGAAGGAAGGAAGGAAGGAAGGAAGCACAATAATACATTGAATTTTCAGAAGGAGAGAATAAATCTATGGTCATTAGAGGTGGGAAAAGGGGTGTTGGAGGGGTTTAGGCAGAACTGGGTAATGTACACAAAGAATGATTATGACTTATAATGTTGAACATTGTATTAGTACTGATTTGATCACCACATATTGTACACAAATACTGATAGTCAACTCTGTGCCCCATAAATATGTATAATCAATTCTTTCAAGTGGAAAATTTAAAAAAAATAAACTTATGCTAGAGAAAAAACGAATCATTTTAAAGAAAATTTCTCCATAGTAAATGATATTACAATATTCTTGTCATACAGAGAGTCAATCAGAACAATAGCCAAAAAATATAGGATATAAAGTTTTAGGCAGATGTCCGTTATACACTTAATAGAAATATTATGTTGATTTTCTTGATTTTGTGATGTTTGTGGTTTTTGTTAGATTTTTAATACTTCTATTTCTGCCTAATTTTATATTGGTAATTTTGCATTATTTCTCTTAATGATACATCTCAAAATTGATAAGCTTCAAGCCTCTCAAATCTGGATCTGCTCTCCACATGCCCCAGATTTTATTTTCTCTGTCCAGCTGTTCCTCAAGAAAGAGTCCATCACTGGGACTAGACTAACCCTATGGGAGGAAATAGAGAAAAGGGACTGGAGCGGTGCAGTGAAAGGCAAGGGTGGAAAGAACACAGAGCAAGAGGGAGGTTAGTGGGTGGAACACTTGCATGACTAATTTAGAAGTGATGATGAATTGAGAGAAGAGAAACATGGCAAGAAGAATGGAAATGGGGACATAAAAAGAAGTGTGGGACAGCAAATATAATTTGCTTAGTAGGGAAAAACACAGAAGTTGAAATCAGGAAGTATTTCTTAATCTGTCCAGCTGTAGATGTTACCTTGATCAATTCATTTACAGACTCCGGGCTTCTAGTTTCTTTCTCTATGGAGAAAATAATACTTACCCTGCCCAATAAAATTGTTGTCAGGATTAAAAACAAAGTACATCAAACCTCCAGCCCACGTTGGGCCTCACAGCTATTACCACTGTTCTTGATCCAAACAAACTTTGTGAAGGAGAGGACCAAGGTGCAGCAAAATGCAGAACACCAGNCTTGATCCAAACAAACTTTGTGAAGGAGAGGACCAAGGTGCAGCAAAATGCAGAACACCAGATCTCCAGAAAAACATGCGAAGCAAATGTGGAGTGAAAACGAGGCCAGGACTTGTCCACGTGTGAAGGGAAATGTCAGGAAAGCTAAAGCAGGAAGGAGATAGGATTAGAGGAGGCACGTGATGAGTGGGGATATATAAGGTAAAAGAGGACTGAGAAAATGGATCGCTCATGATATGACCCACACACAACAGGAAGAGAAGAAAAATGGATGCCTCTTTCTTGGGAGTGGTAGAGTGGCACAGAAAGAGAATGGAAAAAGCCTCACAGGGTTCTCAGTTTTAAAAGTTTGAAACTGGTAGTGCTGACAGGTGTGCCAATGTGCTTGCGTCCAGCAGGCTGATACATGGCCAATTCCAGGTCTCTTGGACACATACTGGGGAATATCTATGGACCTGGGTCTGAAGGAAAATCTATTCCATTTAGAAATGGAAGACCCCAAGGTTACCATGGAATTCTTCAATGAAATATTTGGGTCGATCAATAAAAATTTTGGTTTGTATCTGATCAGTTGTCATTCTTACAGAAGAAGGTGGTGTTGCAGGAAATAATAATAGACTGTAAAATAGCAAGAAAGCAAAAGAAAGAAGTTAATCACAGGAAAACAACTTCTTATCTTTAGAGATAAAAAGCGTACTCCAGGTGGCTTCTGCTTTAAGAATAGTTAAGTTTGAAGTATCAACTTCTCAGTCTATGAATTAGAACCTACATATTTACATGTTCCATTTACAAAGAGGAGGAAAGTGGGATTCCTTTAAAATTCTTCTTGCTTACCATGCTTAAAGTGTCCTCTGGGCTCTCTTCTGGACTAGTCCTTGACCTTGGCTCACATTCTTGCTGGGCCTGCATAGCCCAGTTTTAGCAAGAATCCTGTCAGTTTATTGAGAATCTCCCCAGCCCTGACATCTGATCACTCTTGATACCTGGTCAAATTCTTCATCCCCCACCCTCCATATCTGATTATCTTGGTTTGCCTTCAGCATGAATCCTGTTAGGTCAGTTTAGCCAGAATTCCCCCTACCCTTGATGTCTTCTCTTAATAATTTTCCACCCACCAACACCCCCCCTACCCCAACCTCCAACCTGTTCCTTGGCTATAAATCTCCACTCGTCCTTGTTGTTTTCAAAATTGAGCCCAGTTCTATGCTGAGGTCTTTTTCCCCTGATTGTAATAGTTCCTGAATAAAATCTGTTTTTCCTATTTTAACTACTGTTTAGCTCTGGTTTTCTTTAACAACTGTAAAGCTGTGAACGAAAATGGTCATGACCACCTGTGTCTGGGTTAGCAAGCGATGTGTCTTTATCTGCCAGTTATTTGCCTTTCCCCAAGTTGCTACCTGTAGAGACTAAAAGTCCTTTTCCTTTGTCTTGTCACTTCTCTAAAATGCACTGTTCTTTGTCAAAGATGCTGTATAAGCTTGAATTCAAAGCCACCTCTTTGAGAACTACTCACTCTCTAGGTGTCCCCCATGTATATATGAAATATACATGTTAATAAATTTGTGTTTCACTTGTCGATCTGTCTTTTGTAACACGGGTGAATTACAACTAAAAACCTACTGGGGTTATTTCTCCCCTACAGTTCGTCAGGGGTGTTCTAGCAAAAAGTGATTGTTGTAAAGATGAATTTGCAGACTTTTAAGCAGGACAATAAAAGGGTTAGATGGTAAATCAATAACTTGTCCTAGGCATTAGAATGAATATTATTTTATGGATATCCTTTCATGTAGAGAAAGAGTTTCAATAGTTTTAAATTATAACAGAAAACACTTAGACACATTAAGAACCAATCTTGGCTGCAAAGCTGATTATAGGCTCAATGCACCACATCTCTATCATTCCACAAACTCATGTAAGTATCCACTATTCTCAGACATTGGGTGGTTAGTACAGGAGTGAGACAGTCATACATTTAGTTATAGAACAGCAAGGAGAGGCATGTATTCATGCGAGTGGAGTATGCTGATTGAAAACAGTCCTTGGCCTGCTTAGCTGTATACCTGTCTATGGCAGGAGGCAGGACCAGCTGTTCTCTTAAGTTCTTTTCAGGTTTTTTCTTTCATTGAATCGCAAATCCTGTTTTCACAACGGCCGCTGTTTCTATTGCTATGGAAATGATGATGATGTATATCACAAATTCAAATATTATGACATGACTACAGGACTCAAGAGGAGGAAAAGATGAGCTGTAAAGGGCACAGTTTTCCTCCAAGCCAAATACCTTTGCTAATGAGCAAGGATGTTAACAAAAAACTATGAAAAACATATGAGAAGGCAATCAGCTGGGAGAATGGGATTTGTGAGTGAGGTTCTTCAACAGATGTGCCTGGAGTGAGCTCAGTAGATAAATCTTAGCACCTTCCATCAGAACATTTCTCAAGCCAAAATGCTATCCCCTGAACAATCCAAGAGCTTCAGTCTTCTGTTTTGATGGAGGAGGAGGTTGATATGTTTCTCCTTGGGTAAAGAGAGAGATTAGTTACCCTTTGTCCTTGGAACATCTCCTCTCCAGGTGGGAGGTGATGCCTAACTTTAGGAGCTGCTGTGTGGAGGTCAAGATAAAGGCTACACCTGCAACCAGCCCAGTGACGACCACTGAGCCCCCTGGTCTCCCCTGCAAGAATGAGGGGGGTGCCACAGGCCTCAACAATGCTCCCCCTCCTTCCTCCTTCCCCCACCCTATTTCTTTTCCCCTTCCTCTCTCCTCCTACCCGCAAACTGCTCCCCAACAACATCTTAGAATGTAAAAAAGTAATAATATTAATAAATAAACTTTTTTAAAAAAAGATAAAGGCTTATGTCTTGAGAAAGATCATTGACTCTCTGAAGCATTTTCACATGCACCTTCCTTGGCCTGGGTCTTGGGCGCAAAATTGTCCAAGTACCACCTGCACTGTCCTTGCTTGTCCCCTGGGAGAGTGTTTCAACACCATTCCCGGAACTCTCCTTTTCCTACACTGCAGAGAGAATCTCCATGTGAGTTAGCTTTCTGTCTGAGATGGGGTTTTGGAGGGAGCCTGGGGGTTAAGCTCCATGGTTGGTAGCAGAGTTTTCTCAGTGAAGCAACAGGCTCTGGTTTGAGCAGAGTTGGCTGTTTGCATCGTCTTCCCCGCCCTATGGCCTGGTCTTCAAAGGTGTCATGGTGAAAGTAGAGAAAACTTTGTTTAGTCTACACCACAGCCTTGAATAGGCCATAAAAACTCCCCAGGCTGTGACCGACCAGACTTGGAACAGCAGACCTCCGCTCGTCACTTGTGCACCTTTGTTGTCACTTCATATTTTGTGTGTCTCTCTCCACCCTGGTGGCCTGTAAACACACACACACACACACACACACACACACACACACACACACACACACACCATCTGGAGGTTACTGTGCTGATGCCGTGTTCTCCAAGGCTCCATGCACACATTCATAAAATAATGGGATATTTGCCATTGCTTCTCCCTTTAGGGGATGGGATTAAACATAGACATTTGGAATTTAAGAAACAAGGTGAAACACTTCTCTGATAAAAATCCTCTCTCCTGAAAATTGCCCCCTCCTTCAAATGTTCACACATCTTCATTATGATTTGAAGGACTATAACACAGGCCTCGTTAGAAACATCCTTGATTCCTAGTAGTTACTGAAAAAAAAACCCCAAAAAACTCAATACCTGAGCACTAAAAAATGTGCTTGAACATAAAATGGCTGAAAGATTTCCCTGTATGGAAGTCCTCCTTTAACTTAGTTAAACTAGAGCAATTTTTTTTAAAGCATTTTCACCAGGGGACAAAGACAAAGAAGAGGAAGAGGAGAAAGAAGAAAAAAGGTTAAAATGGCTGAAAGATTTCCCTGTATGGAAGTCCTCCTTTAACTTAGTTAAACTAGAGCAAATTTTTTTTAAAGCATTTTCACCAGGGGACAAAGACAAAGAAGAGGAAGAGGAGAAAGAAGAAAAAACGTTTTTTTTCTTTCTTCTGCTGCTGAATTGAGAATTTGACTAGAAAGCCAAGGCCCAGCTTGGAGCAGAGTTTTATGGCTGAGTTATAAACTCTGAAAATAGGGCTTTCTAATGGAAATGCTGACAGACTCTCTACTATAACCAGGCTAGCGGATCCCCGCTGTAATGTACTGTGTAATTTATAGGAGTCACCTGTTAAGCCATCTGGGAAAGAAAATTGCCCTTCTTTTAAAATGTTAATAACCTGATTAACCTTTTGAACTTCATCATTATTCCAAATGCTGTCCATGTAAGCCATTTGCTGCTGGATGGCCAATTTGTATTTGCAGATAAAATTTGGGGTTAAAAGAAGTCCATACTGAGTGGCCTTCTTATTCTTACCCTGTAGAAAAATGAGTTATCAAGGGAGAAGCTGCACCCTAACGGCTTAGAGGACGTGCTTGCTTTCTACAGAGTAAAGCTGCTCACAGGTTAGAGAAAGCATCAGGGTGTCTTTGTGGATGAATCCATATGCACTTTTATCTTTTCTCCCCACTGTCCTCTCCCATTAGCATTTCAGACAAGAAATCAGGAACTGAGATTCCTCCTGTCTTCAGAGAAAAATGGATATTATTTGCCTCAGGAACCTTGACTCTATAACTATTTAATGAATTGCTAAGTAGCTCATACATATGGTTTTATGATTTCTATACTTGCAGAGCTGAAGGTCCCTATACATGAACTCTCCTGTTTTTCTATATTCTTCCTTTCATTTTCAGTATTGCTTTCATTCCCTATAGAAACATTCTTAAAGAATCTCTCCGCTCTCAACACCCATTCCTATATGACCAGCTTCCTAGGCTGGGCTCCACTAGTTTGCCTTTGTAATTCTCAGGATACATTCATGGGGCTTCTTGACTCTCATGAACCAAATCTCACTGAATAATGTCATTTGCCAGCATGGATGAACCTGGAGGACATTATGTTAATTGAAATCAGCCAGGCACAGAAAGACAAATACTGGATGATGTCACTCATATGTGGAATCTAAAAAAGGGGAACTCACAGAAGTAGAGTAGAATGATGGTTACCAGGGGCTGGAGTGGTTGGGGGTGGATTGGAATGGGCAGATGTTGGTCAAAAGATACAAAATTTCAGACAGGAGGAATAAGTTCAAGAGAGCTGTTGTACAAGATGGTGACCATAGTTAATAGCAATGTGTTATATTCCTAAAAAATGCTAATAGAATGGATGTAAAGTGTTCTCACCACGAAAATAATAACTATGGAAGGTGTATATGTTAATTAGCTAGATTTAGTCATTCCCCAATTCATATATGCTTCAAAACTTCATGTTGTACATGATAAACACATACAATTTTACATGTCAATTTAAAAAAATCTCACTGAACAAATCTAATAGGGCTACAACTCCCTCAGACAGCACGGGGCACTTTAATGCGTGCTATGTCTGTTCTTTGTTGTAGAAATATTGAATACTTTTTGAAGATTAAATTTCTTTACTTTCTCCAGACTGACTCTTTTACTGCTAATCTGGGTTACAAGCATTTTCTGTGAGGGACACATCTTGGTCTGTAGGGCATGGTAGTCCCATGTTATCATCACTGGTTAACTCAGGAAATCTTTTTTGTATTTCTCCCAGAACACTAAAGTAATCAATTCCTAAGTAAGTCAGATAAAATAATAGTCTTATGAAATGTAATGCTGGAAGAGCCAGTCATGTTAAGAGACAGCACCACAACTTCCTCCAACCTTTTGATCCAAAAGACAGTATTTCCCAATAGGACATGCTGCCCAGGAAGATAGTTGTCTGATGGGAGAGCAAATATCCTTTTGTACCTTCTGGTTACTCCATCTGTATTTTTTCTTAACTAAGGTGGCCAGCCCTCCTGCTTTTAGTACTATAAAGAACTGTATCCCAGGAAACCCCTGTCCCAGGCAAACTGGAACAGTTGGCCATCCTATTCTTACTGAACAATTTCCTTTTTTCCTTTATTATCTGATTGTACTGCATAAAGAGAAGAGGTAGAACTGCAGAAGACTTAGTATAAAGACCATGTTCTAATTGCTAGATTATTCACAAGTGATAGGGTTTCCTTGAGAGGTAGTAAGCTCTCCGTCACTGGGAATATTCACGCAGAAGTTGAATGACTCCCTGCACGGCAGTTTTGGGGGAAGATTCCTATTTTGGCAAAAAGACTGGACTTCATGATCTCTAATGGTGTTTCCAACTGTACAATTTAAAAATTCTCAATGAATCCAAAAGACAGAAACACAACAGCTACAGGTGGACATCCAGGAATCTTAAATATCTTTATATGTCTTGCATAGGTTTTGCACTTTTATGATGACCTAGTTTCACACCTTGCCTGGAGCTCCACTGTATGGGTTTGTACAGTGCCCTCCTATTTTTCAATAATGGCCTCTTTTGTGGTTTTCAAACTCTCACCCCTGGATGAGATGGGGCCTGGGTTCTTCATTGGAATATGACGCTCATTAATACCTTGACCATTTTTCACTGGTACCACAGTTCCTGCCTGTAGTTTGATGTCACCCACCCTTCATGTACTTCGGCACTCACATACATTTCACAGATGTGTCAAGAGAGGCCTCGAGATGTTGTGAGAGAAGCTCTGCCAAGGCTGCAGTGAGATTGTATGGCACAGCCAAGAATGAAAAAGTCAAAAGTCTGGCTCTGAATGCTTTTTCTAATGACTAGACACGACTCTCATTGGAACATATTTGACTTCAATGCCTTAAAGGGACACAGAGAGCTGGCTGGCTTACAAAACCTCCTGCTGAGGTGTACAGCCTTCCCTGCCACCATCTTGAGGCTTTGCACTCTCAACCTTCCGCAGTAGATAAAGTCCCTTTCTACCCATGTCCTTTCTCTCCTTCTCCTTCCTAAATCTCTCCTGGATTCTCTGTATAGAAATTTGTTTTGATATTAGTTGTTTGAGAGCAACAGAAACTTCTACAGTATATAAACATGTTTACAAATACATAGAGTGATACAGAATCTAGATTAGGAGGTGCTAGGGAGTTCATGTCTCTATTGGGATTTCAGTGAAGAGGATCTGGAAACAAAATGCTTTTATTCTTTCTAGGTCTATGTTGAGCTTTTCTTCCTTGAATCACCAGAGAAATCCTTTGTTTTACTGAAACCAGACCTTTCTGAACTTAATCCTTTTCACTTTTTCTCTTTGTTACACTTCTTCTTCCTACCCCAGATGGTTGGGTTCTCTTTGATGTTATTGTAAGCTCTTTAATTTATTCATTAAGCATTTATTGAGCACCTACTGCATTATGTGTATTGTGCTGGCTTGATAAAGTGAAATGTCATGTCTCTATTGTTTCCTTGAAGAACTCACTTTGTATCTGGTGGTGGTGAGAGAGGGAGATAGAAAAACCTTCCTCAAAGAACTGATAATATAATTTGATAAATTTTCAAAGATCTAAACTAAAATGCATTTAGACTTTTCTAGGACAGGCAGGGAAACATCCATAATTTGTCTATTAGCATGATCTGCTGGTCATTTTACATGTTTGCCACTGATGATATGCACTTAACTATGTAGGATATGAGCATCTTCAAGCTTATATCTGCCCTTCGATAAACCATATCATTTGAAAGACTTGTATTGGACAACATCAGTCTCGGTTTTCTATAGCCTTGATGTCTGACCTTTGCTTTGGTGTGATGCTATGAGCTCATATTTTGGGATATTATATGAGCATCTTCAAGCTTATATCTGCCCTTCGATAAACCATATCATTTGAAAGACTTGTACTGGACAACATCAGTCTCGGTTTTCTATAGCCTTGATGTCTGACCTTTGCTTTGGTGTGATGCTATGAGCTCATATTTTGGGATATCATTGATGCATCCCTATGAAACTTGTCATTGTGTGTATTGTAAGAAGGTGTTTTAAAAAATACTTTACACAGTGTTTTCCCTCTTAGGACCCATGGGAGATTTTTTCCAAGTTCAGGATTAAGAATAGTTGCATATTTTTGGAGAACTGATTTGTTTTTAGCTTGTGGGAATTGTGACCCTTTTAACATCATGATTGTGTTTTTCTTTTTTGAGCTGGGTCTTAATAGTCATGTAGTTCAATCAGTCCCATCTAATATCCCTTCAACAAGATGTATAATCCAGTTTTTTAAAAAAAATTTTAGATTGTAGCTCACACTAAAAAACATTTATATTGTGACCTAGTATATATACACACACATACACGTAATTAAAAAGAGTTTCACAAACAATACTGCTTTTTATTGCAGTACCCTCTGATATTTTTTATTCTGTTCTGGTCCATCCCATTTCATTCTGATTTTTAAAAATACTGATTAGAACTCACTACATTTATTTCATAACCCTTTAATGAGTTGTGACCAGTTTGAGAAACACTGATCAATTTTTCTTGAATACTGCCAGCTACAGACAACTCCATACTTCCCAATGAAGCCCATTCTATCATTGGAAGATTTAGAGCTTCTCTTTCAACTAAGCTCAAACCTGCCTTGGTAGGTTTTACCCAGTGTCCTTCAAGACATGTCCTTCATTCTTACTCCTGACTACCCTTACAGTATCTGAATAGAATGTGTCTCCTTGAAAACTCCTCACCCATTTTATGTTTGGTTGTGGCCCCAGCAAAAGGCTTGGTGGCCAGACATAAATAGCTGAAATAAAGTGTGAGGCCAGAGCAATTAGAAATGTTCCCTGAAGGATTTAAGTAATTTGAAAGCAAGTGTTGCTTTTTAAAAATGTGCTCAATTTAACTGAACGATTGCCCCAATTCCCTACTTTACTTCAGCTGTGGAAAACCTGGCCCAACTTCTGCTACATACTGATTTTGCTCAAAGGTGGCAGGTGACAACACAGCAATGACATGAGAAAACAGCCTCTTTCCCCATGGTATTTAAGCACACTCCACAGATGGCAACGACCTAATTCAGTCTAAAGAAGAAACAAGTGAAATCATTCACTCAATTACTTTCACTGGGTAGAGGCTGTCTCGATGCTCCTAGAAGAAAAAAAAAACCCTTCCTGAAACTGCCATGCACGGGTAATTTCATTACAACAGAGTTCCAGTCACCTCTTGTTTTCTTAAACTTGTATTATTTAAAGACTAGTCTTATGTTTATGGTTACATTGCCAAGTATCCAAAGCAGAACTTTCTCCTTCATTCGGAGTTAATCGAACTGAAATGGACATGGCACTGGAAAGGCCCAGGGCCCTATGAGATCAGAAGAATTACTCAATCTACACCACTTAGGATAGAATTTTTTTTTGAAAGAAGTTACGATAAATTGACAAAGATTGCTTACCTCAGAATACAGAGGTCAAAATTCAGTTCAGAAACAGTTTATTATAATTACATGCTGTAATGAGGAAGATAAAATGCTGTGTGGCTGGGTACTAGGGCTCATTTAAGTGATGGCTAACTAACCCCAGCACTGAGAGGCAATCGACTCACTATCTTAGGAATTCCTTATACAAAACTAAACTGAAGAGCAAGTCTGTGCCCTTGAAGGGAGTCTTGAAGAGAAAAATTCTCAAAATTGATGGCAAGTTCCCTAAAATGTGTTGGTATTGAGATGGGCATCCCTGCCTTGTATAATTCTTTAGCTATATTCCATGGAGCTTTAACTAAAGCTTATAATGAAACATAAATATTTAACTGAACAGATAAGTTAAGAATTGACCTGTTTTTGGTTTTCATTGAATTTCAATTTTGAGATAGTTTTCTGGTATTTTCAATGGCTTTATTTTAAGGTGGTTTCATCCAGAAAACACACCAAAAGAACAATCCATTCCATAAGCAATCTTCTTTTAGCTCTCTGTTTTTCTTTCCTAAGTAGTTTGTATTATATTTCAGTCTTTCTCGGTTTAGTCTATTCTTGGCTAAAATTTGTTATACTTAATTTCTTTAATTCGAATTCAGGCATTTCAACTTGGGGCTCTTGTGAGGAATGGTGATCAAGTGCCTTACTAAAATCTTTGCTAAGGCCTAGGTCTTTTGACAACAGAAGGCCAAGGAAGGGGGAGAAGGTAGTAAGTGGGAGAAGAATAAAAATCTGTGTTCTCTCTCATGATACTATTTATATGAAGAAAATGGTGTTTCTGGGATGAAAGGCAGATGGCATGGGATTAATTAAATCATGGGATTAACCAGAGATAATTTTCTTAGAAGGGGAGATGCTGCTGTTTTAACATAGAAAATACTCTCAACTGGGTGGAACTCCCAATAACAACAGAGGACAAAACCAAACACTGATTTAGGAAAGATATTGAATATTCTTGGCTTCCTCTGCAGTTATAGCTTTGTTCACTCCATCTATCCTTCTTGCTTTGAAATCATTGGAAAAACCAAAATTCAGGAAAACCCATTGCAGGGGTTTTAAGCTGCTGGGCTGAAGGCTGAAAATATCCTGCATATGGATTTTGCTTGGCATGCACAATGCAAAAAAATAAAAATACCAATTTACAATAAAATTTTTCAGAAAAGTAGGGATAAAAGGAGACTTCCTCAACTTGAGAAAGAGCATCTACAAAATCCTACAGCTGACATTATACTTAATGGTGAAATACTAAATACTTTCTCTTTCACATCAGGAACAAGGCAAGGATGTCCATTCTTATTCAACAGACTACTGGAAGTTATGGCCAGTGCAATAAGGCAAGAAAAGGAAATAAAAGGCACAGAAATTCAAAAGAAGAAATAAAACCTTCCCTATTTGCAGATGATGTGATTGTTTATGTAGAATACAAAGGAACCTACCAAAAAATTCCTACAACTAAGTTTAGAAAGGTCATTGGATACAAAATAAACATATGAAAAGCAATTACACTGTAATATAGCAGCAATTAACATCTGGATACTGAAATTAAAAGTACCTTTTATAATTGTGAAAAAAAAATACTTAGGTGCAAATTTATATAGCAGCAATTAACATCTGGATACTGAAATTAAAAGTACCTTTTATAATTGTGAAAAAAATACTTAGGTGCAAATTTAAAAAAACATGAACAGGACTTACAGATTGCAAAGTACAAATCTCTAATGAAAGAAATCAAATAAGATCTAAATAAACAAAAAGACATCCTTGTTCATGGATTAGAAGAGCAAACAGTAAAGATCTCAGTTCTCTTCAAATTGACATACAGGTTTAATGCAACTCAAAATCCCATCAAAAAAGAATTTTTTTTTGTAGATGTAGAAGAGATTATTTTCAAATTTATATCAAAAGGCAAAGGGACTAGAATAGCTAAAACAATTTTGAAAAGAAGAATGCAGTGAGAATAATCAGTACACACAATTTCAAGATTTATTGTATATAGTAATCAAGACAGTGTGGTATTAGCAGAGGTGATTGATCATAGATCACTAAAATAGATTGGAAAAATAGATTGGAAAACCCAGAAATAGGAACACATAAATATTCCTAACTAATTTCTGGCAAAGGTGCAAAAGCAATTCAATGGGGGAAAATAGCCTTTTTAACAAATGGTGCTGGAGCAAGTAAACATCCAGAGGCAAAAATAAATAAATAAATAAATAAATAAATAGACCTCAACCTAAGTCTTCCACATTATACAAAAATTAACTCCAAATGGACTTAAATGCAAAATGCAAGAGTATAGAACTTTTAGAAAAAATATGGAAGAAAATCTGCAGGAACTAGAACTAGTTAAAAAGTTTTTGACAACAAAAGCAAAGTGTGATTTATAAAAGATAAATTTGATAAACTGGACTTCATCAAACTTAAAAATTTATGCTCTGTGAAAAACTCTGTTAATAAGATGAAAAGACAAGCCAAAATCTGGCTGAAGATATTTGCAAACCATATTTCTGACAACTAGTATCTAGAATATGTGAAGAAATCTCAAAAGTCAACAGTAAAAATAAAACAAAAAATTAAATAATTCAATGAGAAAATGAATGTAATACATAAAGAGACATTTCTCCAAAAAGAATATAGAGATGACAAATAAGCACATGGAAAGATGCTTAACATCATTAGCCATTATGGAAATACAAATTACAGCTACAATGAAATATTTCCACACACCAGAATAACTAAAATAAAAAATGACAACATCAAATGCTGACAATACAGAGAAATTGAATCACTCATGCATTGCTGGTGGCAATGTAAAATGGTACAGCTACTCTGGAAAACAGTATGACAGTTTCTTAAAAATCTTAACATGCAACTAACATATGACACAGTAATTGCATTCCTAGCATTTGTCCCAGAGAAGTAAAAATTTATGTTCATACAAAAACCTGTATACAAATGTTCATAGTGGTTTTATTCATAATAGCCAAAATTTTCAAAAAAATACAGGTGTTTTTTTTTTTTTTTGTCCTTTTTGTCCTTTTTCGCGCCCAGCAACGGATCGCAACCCTCAGTGTCACGCCCGCACCGGACTCAGTGTCGCGCCCGCACCGGACCGGGACCGGCAAGGGGACCGCAACCCTCGGTGTTGCGCCCGCACACCTCGCTCAGCCAGTGAGCAGGAACCGGTTTGTATATGGGATCTGAACCCTCCGCAGGAGCGCCACTGTGCTCCCAAGCGGCGCACTGTAGCAGTGTCGCAACCCTCGGTGTTGCGCCCGCACACCTCGCTCAGCCAGTGAGCGGGAACCGGTCTGTATATGGGATCTGAACCCTCCGCAGGAGCGCCACTGTGCTCCCAAGCGGTGCACTGTAGCAGTGCGTGCTCCCAAGCGGTGCACTGTAGCAGTGCGCCACCGGGCCAGCCCAATACAGGTGTTTTTAAATGGGTGAATGGTTAAACAAATAGTGATACATGCATACTATGGAATACTCCTCAACAATAAAAAGGAACAAAATATTGATAAATGCAACAACCTGAATGAATCTCGGAGAATAATGCTCAGTGAAAAAAAGCAGCCTTAAAAGCTTACATACTGTGATTCTATTTCTATAGCATTTGTGAAATTATAAAATTATAGAAATGGAGAACAATTTAGGTAGGCATTGCCACGGATTAAGAAGGGAGTGGGAGCAGGGAAGTGGGTGTAATTACAAAATGGTGACATGAAAGATACTTGCTTGTAGTTGTGGAAATGTTCTGTGTCCCTTTATCAAAGTCAACATCCTGGTTGTGATATTGTTTTGCACAATGCTATCTTTGTGGGAAACTGGGTAAAGGGTACACAGTATTTTTGTATCATTTCTTCCAAGTGCATATGAATCTACTGTTATCTCAAAAGGAAAAGTTGACTTTATTAAGCCTTTAGACAGGGTCTTCAGTTCACCAGAGCTTCCACTATTTTAAATTGTTTTATACCTACTAGTATCTGTCTGGCAACCACAGGCATGGGAGAGTGTAGAGCTAGGGCTAGGTCTCACAGACCCCTCCAGCCCATTGTCCAGACTGGGTCACGAACCCTTCACATGCAGGTCTACCAGCTAGGTAATAGGAAAAGGTCCTTGGAGCTCTGGGTGAAGAAACAATAGGCTTTTTTTTAGAACTAGGAGCAGTCGACCTAATAAGGCTTCCCAGAGCGTCCTTTAGAAGCTTCACGCATCTGTGCCTTTAGTCCTTTTACTCAAGTCCATAATCCAAAAAAAAAAAAAAAACCCACCCAGATGCACATGCGCAATCACATTAGACAATAACAAGAAACACTCTAGCGCATGCGCATACCCGCCTCAGATGCTTGGCAAGACTCTGAACATCGGAGGCGCCCTGATCATTTTCCTTATATTTTCCCAGCACAGAGAAAGGAAGGAAGAAAGGAAGGAAAGAAAAAAGGAAAGAGAAAGAAAAAGAGAATGGATACTTGCTAGCAAAATGCAAAGAAATGTCATATGACGTTCTTCTACTGGAGACAGATAGTCTCTTTAAAAAATTGAGTGGGTTTTAGAATTTGCAGACATTGTGTTCTCATAATAGTTTAGAAATCTGTAGTGGAGAATGGGACCATACTAACGGGAATACCTTACGCTCTGAAGATCTCTGCACGTCTCTCTCCTCCATTACATTGCTTGAGGGCAGGGACCGTGCCTTGTTTATTCTTTGTGCTCCCCTCTCCCTTCCCTTCTTCCTTCCACCTGGCACAGAGGCTTAATCCAGTATTTAACACGGGAGAAAACTGGTTTCTATGTTGATTAGTAACACAGCACGGTCACAGCACTAACCGCAAATACCCATGATGCAGTAAACCACCTTTCTAGTCTTATTCTGCGTGACTTCCCTCCAAGTGCCTCGTGCTCTGGCCAACTTGAACTACTCCAGGCTGTGTACGTGCTGGGGACTTTTCTCACCTCAGCGCCTTGTCCTACACCATTTCCTTTGTCTGATATTCCCTCCTTCATCCCCATAGGTCCGAATCCTATTGATCTTTCACTGTTCAGTCTAAGGGTTACCTGTTCCACGGAGTTTTTCACGCTGCAGATACTCATACTGTTTCACGGTTGGTATCTCTGCTGCTTTCAGCCTGGTAGGAGAGATCTCTGTGGACTCCGCCCTGTGCTTCTGTAAGCCACTTGGGGGCAGATCTGTCCTGGTCCTACTTTCCACAGAAACTGGTACGGAGTGCTGCCCACAACAGAGACTCATACATATGCATTGAAAGGGACGAAAAAAATAAATAAATAAAAGAAAGGAATTAGAATGATCACGCCAGAGTAATGGATGCTCTAAGAGTAGCCAAATGAAAATGACAGGAAGCTAGAAAGGAAACCTGAGAGTGGGTCAGAAGCAATGGCAGACAATGTTAAAATGTTGCAAGGCTGATTTTACGTGGCATTGGTAGAGATTAGGCTGCTCACCGCAGCCAGTTTGACTGTAAATCATGTAACAGACCTTGTAGAAATGCCAAGATAGTAGAAGTCTGCTTCAAACGCAGAGCTCCAAGAAACGCTTGACTTGAAACATTGTTTACTTTCTTCATTAGGAGCTAAAGGGAAGCAAGTACAAGGCAGCGGGTAGCAATTACCTAATATCTTTGCAGAAAGGGAGATTTTTCAAAATGTGCTTTTCTCACTAATCCTTGAGGGGAAATGAGGTTTATTTATGGTGTCAGAAGAGAACAAGGCATTAATAGTGAAAGATTTTATATGACTTCATGTTTTTAGGAAAGTCATTTGTTTACAAATCCGACTCAATCAAACCCAAAGGTATTTAATATATTCCAGGTTTGAATGTCACCTGAGTTTTCACCCAAATTTCAGACTAGAGGAAGTAATTATGATAGAGTGTACACACTGATGTAAGAAGATATAGATTATAGGTATTTCCTTACCACGATGAAAATCTTGGAATTAGACTATCCTATAGTCCTGGGAAAGAATGGAATAATTAAGCATATTTCTTCCATCTCCTGATTTAACTAAGATTGTATGGTAATGGAACTGTCTAAAGTTACTTAGCTGTTTTGTTTGATAATTCAGGATAACAGTCTTTTGACAAGAAATAATTATGTAAATAAGGCAAACAGACTGAAGTACAGCTATATGAAAATAATCATGGTTAATTTTATTCTCTTTTATTTGCTTACCAGTCCTTAAAGAGGATCTCTAGTCATTAAAAATGATATCTGACATTCAGACAAAATTTAATAATTTTCAAAATATGTTTACATAGTTTATTTGATCTTCTTATAATAATCTTGTGATACAAGCAGGGATTTTTATTTTTGGTTCACCTAAGAGCAAACTAAGACTCAAAACAAACAAACCAATGAACAAACCTCAAGCCCTTCAAATCTCCAAACAAATAATACATTAGAGTTTAGAGCTGGAAAGAATCTCATGAGATTGTATCTGTGAAAGCTTTATTACATGTGCTTGATAATGTAGTTGATTTGGCAGTCTTTTGGTCTAGCTGTTTAGCATTACTGTATTTGTCCGTTTCTGTTGCTTATAACAAAATATACAAAACTGAGTAATTTCTAAGAAAACAAAATTTATTGCTTACAGTTTCTGAAGCTGGGAAGTCCAAAGCCCAAGGAACACATCTGGTGGTGGCAACAGTGACCAAGGAGTCTCACATTGCAAGATGGTGGAAGCAGAGAGAGCAGAGAGAGTGAGAGAGAGAGTTCCTTATGCACTGTCCTTTTAAAGTCCAAAGAATCATGCCCCTGACCATCATTTTTAATCCATTCGCTATGGCATGGTCATACAATCTAATCACTTCTTCAAGTCCCCACCTTTCAATTACTATAATAGGATTTCCCACCCTCTTAACAGTCACAGTGGAGGCCAAGTTTCTAATACACAAAACTTGGGGGACACAATTCAAGCTTCAATGAGTTTTGGGGGGATATAAGTCAATCCACTACAATTACTCTCTTGTTCTGCAGATTAGGCATCTGAAGTCTGGCTGAAGATCATGTGGCTGGGACGCTGAGGGGGCAACCACACATTGGACAGGGGGGTGGGGGTGCTGCTCTCATGTTTTACTGCGAGTCAGTTAAGATCCAGTTCTATAATATCCAGACTCACTTGTGCACTATAATTCCCACCCTGAATCTATGGGGGATATGTGACATGAAATGAGGTATCTTGAATTTCAAGGTAAATGGCGATCACCTCAGTTATCAGAGAAGTGGTGAAATGTCCTGGTGAGGACATTTGTGCTGTGCACAAAGCAGGTGGTGAGACTTTGCAGGAGATCCTGTGCAGGTGAGTCACTGGAAAACTCATTCATTAAACAGTGCACCCTGCTAGTGGTGACTCCAGCACCTTGACTAAGAATTCTTTGGGGGTTTTTTTTGTTTGTTTTTGGTGGCGGGCCAGAACGGGGACCTGAACCCATGACCTTAGTGTTATCAGCACCATGCTCTCCCAAGTGAGCACCAGCCAGCCCTTGACTGAAAATTCTTGGAGTGCTGACAAAGCTACCACAACTCACAGGTGGCAGAGCCTTATGACAGAGTCTTCCACAAAGGAGCTGGAAGAACAAGCTTGGGTATAAGGGAGAGGTGAGGAAAAGTACATTCTTCCAGAACCTTCTGCAGTAAAAAATCCCTTCTTTTGAAATGGAACACCCAAGACAGCAGACTTCTTCAGTGGATTTAAATCTTATTTTAAGAACAGAATTATCTAGTCAGAATTGCACGTGGGATTTTCTTCCTACCATGATAACTGTAGAAAGAATGTTGGAAGGCAGTACTTCATACTTTGAACTAGGTGAGTCCTCTACAGGGTACTTTTCAAATTCCTAAGCTAATAATAAATTTTCTGACTAATTTCTAGTGTTGTTAATTTGTGCTTTGTTCAAATCTTGGCTCCAAGAAGGTAACCAGGCTTTTGTGTTTTTTTGTCTCAGGGACCTCAGAAGCTGCTTGAAGACCCCTATGTGCAGGGATTATGCTAGGTTTGTTCAAAGAGGGAAGGAAGCATTCTTGGAGGGGAGAGAAAGAAGTCGGCCACTTGGGGAAGGAAGAAATTTCCAAAGCTGAAAATGGGTGTAAGCCTGTTGTTGTTGAGCCCTGAGCAGCATCCTGGTTTCTCATAATGTGGTTGGGAACCCCAGAAGGCACAGCTCTATGGTCCTCCTGGGCAGCTTGGCCACCAGATGCCAGAGTTCCCAGCTAAGGCAGAGGCACGTGTCCCAGTGTGGCATGGAATGGCAGAGCCTCCTGTCTTCATGGGGCTCCTGGCTCTGGACTTTAAGCAGATTTTCAGTGAGCAGTATGGATGGAAGATGAGAGGGCCATCTTCGCATGACAGGACCGGTGAAAGTCTCTCAGCATCTTTGAATGATGCTGGGGGGAGGGGCAGTGGGAGGGGACACCAATAATAACTCTAAATTAAACTTCTTGACAACTCAGTGGCATCTGGTACAGGTTAAATTTGATTTAGAGAAACAAATATGACATTAAATCTATCGTTATAATAAAAAGATACTAAAAATAACAATGAATACCTTCATAGTTCTTTACAGTTTACACTATACATTCTCATCTGCTACTTCATTGTGTCTTTCTAATAACCCGGTAAAGGGGTTAATGTTGCAGTTTTATACATTTTATAAGTGATTTTCCTGAGGTCCCAGAGCTTGTAACTGGCAAGGCAACTATAGCTGTTGCCACTCTTGAAAGTGGATCCCCTACTTCAGGTCCGAGCTGTTTCATTCATTTTTCCCCTCTCACAATGGAGGCGATCTTCTAATGAACATTCCCTGGGGAGCTATAACACATTGGGCACTGGATAATGCATGGAGACTCAACATCCAATAAGACACAGTCCCTGCCTCAAGAAATCTTAGCTCTGGAGAGAAGAACTCCTGGGGCAGGGTGGGAGCCATGGTCCAGAGTGCTGGAGATGGGCTCAGGGGAAAGCAGGAACCAAGCTGTGAATGAATCTGCTGCACATTTTTATTCCAAAACTGGCGAACCATTATAAGAGTTTTACTTCTAACTTTAAAAAAAATTTACAGAATATTAAATTATTAATTAATTAATTAATTCAACAAATATGTTTCAGAGCCAGGCCCTGTGTGGTGCTGGAGACATAGTGGTGAATGAGATGGATATGGTCTCTGTCCTAGTGGAATTTACATTCTCATAGGAAAGATATATTCAAGACCCACGCTAGAAATAAACCTAAAAATTAGTTATGAACTGTGGTTACAGCATGCCATGAAGAAAATAAACAAGGTCCTGGGATAAGGAGAAATGGATGTTCAACTGTCAGAGGAATATATTTTTAAAATCTCTTCTTTCACCCCCACCTTTCATCCCTGTTCCGTGGTACATATACTCTTGTATCTTTATTCTAAAACAAATGTATGCAAATACAAATGAAGTTATTATTTTTACAAATATAGGATTATGCTATACACATTACTGCATGACTGCTTTTATAAAACTTAACACAGCATTACGGAAACCTGTCCATGATAATACATTTAGATCTGATTCATTCTTTTCTCTTATTTATTTTTTATTGTAACATAGTCGATTGTGCATATCTGTGGGTATAGAATTGAATATCAATACCTGTGTGCAATATGTGATGCCCAAATGAGGATAATCAAATATCTGACATTACACAATGTAATCACTTTTTGTTCCCCTTACCCCCTCACTGTTCCCCTTTCCCACCTCTGGTACCTCAGTTCTGTTCTCTCCTTTTGAAAGTTCAACAAATTATTGTGCTTGTTGTATCTTTCTTTTTAAAATTTATTTGTTTACTCCTTAGCTCCCACTTACAAGTGAGGACATGCAGTATTTCTCTTTCTGTGTCTGGCATATTTCACTTAACATGATTTTATCTAAGTTCATCCATGTTGCTGTGGATTCTTTCTTATGGCAGAGTAGTATTCTATTGTGTAAATATACTACATTTTCCTTATCTAGTCATCCAATGATGGACATTTAGGTTAGTTCCAACTCTTGGCTATTGTAAATAAAGCTACAATAAACAGGGGGCGCAGGTATCCCTTTGACATGATGATTTCCACTCCTTAACGTGTATACCCAGCAGTGGAATTGCTGGATCATATGACAGTTCTATCTGTAGTTGTTTGAGGAAACTCCATACCATTTTCCATAATGGCTGCACCAATTTACCAACAGTGTAGGGGTGTTTTCTTTTCTCTGCATTCTCACCAGCATTTGTTATTCTCTTTTTTTGATAATAGCCAGTCTAACTGGAGTGTGAAGATATCTCAATGCAGTTTTGATTTGCATTTCCCTGATGTTGAGTGATGTTGAACATTTTTTCATGTGTCTGTTGGCCATTTGTATATCTTCCTTTGAAAAATGT
Source organism: Galeopterus variegatus (assembly GCF_000696425.1). NCBI lineage: Eukaryota > Metazoa > Chordata > Mammalia > Dermoptera > Cynocephalidae > Galeopterus > Galeopterus variegatus. The sequence continues at coordinate 1,109,186 of NW_007726134.1, read as the reverse complement.
CTATTCAGCTACTTTGGCCATTTCTTAATTGGGTTATTTTATTTTATTTTTTTTTTACTGTTAAGTTGTTTGAATTCCTTGTATATTCTGGATACTAATCCCTTGTCAGATGCATAGTTTGAAATATTTTCTTCCACTCTGTAGGTTGTCTTTTTGCTCTGCTAATTTTTTTCTTTTTTGCTTTATAGTTTGATATAGTACCCCCCCCTTTTTTTTTTCTTTTTGTTGCCTATGAGTTTGGGGTCATATTCATAAAGTTTTTAGCCCATTCCTACTTCCTGAAGTGTTTCTCCTACACTTTCTTTTAGTAATTTTATGGTTTCAGGTCTTACATTTAATCTTTAATCCATTTTAAGTTGATTTTGGTATATGGTGAGAGGTCTGGGTCTAGTTTCATTCTTCTACATATGGATATCCAGTTTTCCCAGCATCATTTATTGAAGAGGCAGTCTTTTTCCCAGTTTATGTTCTTGGTGACTTTGTCAAAGATCATTTGGCTGTGAGTTTGTGGGTTGATTTCTGGGTTCTCAATTCTGTTCCATTAATCCATGTGTCTGTTTTTATGCCAATACCTTGCCATTTTGGCTACTATAGCTTTGTAGTATAATTTGAAGTCAGGTAGTTTTATTCTTCTGTCATTTTTTTTTTCTTTTTCTTTTTTTTTTTTGCTGAGGATTGCTTTGGGTATTCAGGGCCTTTTTTTCATTCCATATGAATCTTAGGATTTTTTTCTATTTCTGTGAAGAATGTCATTGGTATTTTGATGAGGAATGCATTGAATCTGTAGATCACTTTGGGTAGTATGGACATTTCCACAATGTTAATTCTTCCAATCCAAGAGCATGGAATGTCTTTCCACCTTTTTGTGCCTTCTTTAATTTCTTTCAACAGTGACTTTTAGTCCCCATTTTAGAGATCTTTCACCTCCTTCAAAATTTATTCCTAGGCATTTTATTTTTTGGTGACTATTGTAAATGTACTAGTTTTCATTTATTTCTGCTCTGATCTTAATTATTTCTTTCCATTTACTAATTTTGGGATTGGATTGTTTTTGTTTTTCTAGTTCTTTGAGTTGTAGGGTTAGGTTGTTTATTTGAAATCATTCTGTTCTTTTGATGTAAGTGTTTTTACTGCAATAAACTTCTCTCTTAGTACTTCTTTTGCAATATCCCACAGGTTTTGGTATGATGTGTATTTATTTTCATCAGTTTTGAGAAATTTTTTGATTTCCTGTTTAATTTCTTCTTGGACCCTTATGTTGTTCAGAAGCCTTTTGTTTAATTTCCATGTGTTTGTATAGTTTCCAGAGTTTTGCTCGTGATTGATTTCTAGTTTTAGTCAATTGTGATCTGAAAAGATACTTGAAATGATTTCAATTTTTTAAAATTGTTGAGACTTGATTTGTGACCTAACATGTGTTCTATCTTGGAGAATGTCCCATACGCAGATGAGAAGAATTTATATTCTGTTGTTGTTGGATGCAATGTTCTGTAGATATCTGCCAAGTCAAATTGGTCTATAGTGTGGTTTAAATCCTGTGTTTCTCTGTCGATTTGCTGTCTAGAAGACCTGTCCAAGGCTAAGGAAGGGGTGTTCAGGTCCCCAACTATTATCGTATTTGGGTCTTTCTCTTTCTTTAAGTCTAATAGCATTTGTTTTATATATCTGGGTGTTCTGGTGTTGGGTGCATATGTATTTATGATTGTAATGACTTCTTGCTGGATTGATTCCTTTATCATTACATAGTGGTCTTCTTTGTCTCTTTTTATAGTTCTTCATTTGAAGTCATTTAATCTGATATAAGAATAGCTACTCCTGCACATCTTTGATCTCTATTTGTACAGTATATCTCATCTACCCCTTCACTTTTAGTATGTGTTTGTCTTTACAGATGAGGTGAGTCTCTTGCAGACAGCACAGAGGCGGGACTAGCTTTTTAATTCAATCATCCAGTCTGTGTCTTTGGAGTGGGAATTTAATTCATTTACATTTATGGTTGTTACTGAAAATTATTGTCCTACTTCTGGCATTTTATCCCTTTTCAATTGGTTGTTTAAAATACCTTTTGTTTCTTTTTTTGCCTTTTATTATTTGTCTTTGGTGTTTGTTGTTTTTTTGGAGGTGGTAAGATACAGTTTCTTTCTTGTTTGCATTTTTATTTTACCAGTGGGGTTTATTCATTCTGTGTATTCATGGTAGTGATTATAATTTTTTGGATTCTAGGTGCAGGACTCCCTTAAAGATTTCCTGCAGGGCTCATTTTGTGGTGGTAAATTCTTGCAGTTTTTGTTTGTCTGGGAAATACACTATTTCTCTTTCATTTCTGAAGGATAGCCTTGTTAGGTATAGTATTCTTGACTGGCAGCTTTTTTTCTTTTAGTATTTTCAATATGTCATCCCATTCTTTTCTGGCCTGTAGAATTTCAGTTGAGAAGTCTGCTGTTAATCTGATGGGGACTCCCTTATAGGTGACTTGACACTTATCTCTTGCTGTTTTTAGGATTCTCTCTTTATTGTTGAGTTTTGCCAGTTTGACTGTAATGTGCCTCGGAGAGGACCTTTTTGGATTAAATCTGTTTGGGGATCTTTAAGCCTCCTGAATCTGAAGGTCCATGTCTCTCTCTACACCTGAATTTTTCCACTATTGTTTCATTCAACATGTTCTTAATGCATTTTCCTTTCTCCTCTCCTTCAGGAATGCCCATGATTTGGATCTTTGTGCATTTAAGGTTGTCTGCTATCTCTCTTAGGTTTTCTTCATTATTTAACATTCTTTTTTTTTGTCTGCCTGAGTTATTTCAAAAAGACTCTCTTCAGGATCAGAAATTCTTTTTCTGCTTACTCTAGCCTTCTGCTTAAGTTATCAGTTGTGTTTTTTATTTCATTGAATGACCCCCTTCAGTTCCATGAGTTCTGCTACATTCTTTCTTAAACAATTAATTTCTTTGTAAATTTCTTCCTTCATGTCCTAGATAATTTTGCTTACTTCATTGCATCATCTTTGTCTTCTTGTGTCTCATTGAGTTACCTTAAGATTTTTTTACTTGGAATTCCTTTTCAGTCACTTCAAGGGTTTCATGTTCTATGGAATCTGGTACTTGAGAGTTATTTTATTCCTTTGGTGGACTCATATTTTATTATTTTTTTGTATTTCTTGTATCTCTATGTTGGTGTCTGGTCATCTGGTATAGCAGTTGCTTCTTTTATTATTCCCCTTTTCTGGATTCCACTTGTGTCCCACCTTGTGTCAATGCAGTTGAGTGGTGGGTGGCCTGCCTGCATAGTGCCAGTGGCTGCTGTGGCTGCTGCTGTGGTAGCAGGCCACCCTTGCTGTGGCAGTGGTTGTGCAGATGGCTTTGGTGGGTTGCCTATGTGGCAGCAGTGGCAGGCTGCTCATACAATGATGGTGGCTGCCTGGTGGCACCAGTGATGGAGATGACTGTAGCAGTGGTAGTTGCAGCAGCTGCCCATTTGGCTTCACTGTCCACAGTTGCAGCCCACACAGCTATGGTGTCTGCAGTGGCAGTTGGGTTACCTCGTGCTGGGGGGCAGTGGTGTCAGTGGCTGGAATGCCCCCCGGCATCCTGGCATCTGTGCTGTTCTTGGCTGTGTTCTTTGCAGCAGCAGGGATACCTCATGGAGGTGGCAGCAGTGCCAGCAGCTGCAGCCATCTCCCTTCCACCTGTAGTGTCCTTGGTGGTAGCAGAGTTACCTCCTGGCAGTGGCAACAGTGTTGGTGGTTGCAGCCACGTCCCTCACATCTGCGTAGTCTGTGGCTGCAGTTATGGGCCACCTGCAGGACTGCTGTCCCATGAGGAGCTGCTCTGCAATGAGTGCTGGTTCTGGGTCTAGACAATGGCTGCAGTGACTGCAATGGTGGTGGTGGTGGGCCCGTTTCAATTTTCTTCTGTGGAAGGAACACACCCTGGGCACCTTTAATCCACGATCTTCCTGGAAGTCCTGATTTGTTCTTTTAAACTGCTGAATAACATTGTTCTATCATATGGACATACTTTCTTTAACTCTGTCTCTATCGATGGCCATTCTGATTGTTCTCGTTGTTCTGTTGTGACAAACAATGGTGTAATAAACATTCTTATACTGGTATCCTTACATATTCATGCTTTTCTTTTTGCTGGATAGGGTCTTAGGTGGGATAGCTGGCCCTAAAAGTTCATCTCTTTTTTAATTTTAATAAACACTGGCAGACTACTTTTCGTAAAGTTTGTGTCACTAGATAAAAATGCTGTGTCCACGCACCCTCTTAGTCTTAGATGTTCCTAGTCTTTTTATTTTTTGCCAACCTAGTAAGTTAAAAAATAGAATCATATTGTTCTTCTGATTTGTGTTTACTTGATGACTAGAGCTCAAGATTTTTTTAGTTGCTTTATTGATCATTTCATGTCGTAACAGACAAATTGCCTGTTTATAGCCTTTGCCCATTTTTCTGTTGCATTGCTTGCCTTCCCAACAATCTATGGGCACTCTGTAGATATTAGGCATATTAACTCTTCATTATATGTACTGCATATATTTCCTCCTGTTTCATCATTTGCTTTTTGACTTTGTTCTTGGTGTCACCAAAGGGTTTTAAGCAAGGAAGTATACAGCTCATATTTACATTTTTGAAAGTTCATTCTGCAAGCACAAAAAGGATTGATCAAAAGAAACAAAATTGGCAGCTGGGCAATGATCAGGAGTTTGTAGGGTCTTATGCTACTCCAGGAAGTAAATGGTGAGGGACTGAATTAAGTCAGTGGCAGTGGGAAAGGAGAGGGAAAACTAGATTTGACACTATCAGGAAACAAAATTCATATGATGTGTGACTAATTGGATGGGGGTTGCAAGGAAAATTGAGATTGACTTTCAGGATACTGAGGCAGGTGTAAGGAGAGTGTTGGTGGCATTTACTGAGAGGACACAGGGGGATGTGTGAGAATGGAGGTACCAAGTTTGGATTCAGATAGGAGTGGGGTGTCTAAGAGATGTCCAGGTGGAGAGGTCCAATAAGCAGTTGGGCCTTGGGATCTAGCACGCAGGAGAATGGTCTGGGCTGAGCAGTGGGGAGAGGCTTTCGCAGTGCACAGGTGGTGACAGATAGCAGACATGGCTGTGAGCAAAGCTGCTCTGAGGGAATGGGGTTTCTAAGGGGTGCAGAGGTCTGAGGAGAAAGCATGGACACCCAGAGTTAAAGGGTTTGCTGAGAAAAAGGGCTTGAAACTGAGGGTCTTTCTTGGCTTGAGACCAAGAAGCCAGCCTGTACTCACCAGGGACAGTGGGCTCTCAGCCAGCTGCTCCTTGCCCTGGGGAGGGGGTCTCCAGGCAGAGGAGATGACAGTAATGGGAGTCATCACTCCACCTCCTGCAGACAGTTCTCTCCCTTCCCTTCCCCTGAAGGCTGGGCAGGGTCCAGGGATCCTCCCAGTTCTTCTCCCACTGAAGGCTATAAGCCTGCAGTCTCCCTGTGACCACTTCTTTGCTTCTCCCTGGCTTCCAGCCAAGAAACACCCCTCCCCCCCCACCGTCTGTGTCCCTCTTCCTCCACATTCTCCAGGGGGCCTGGGTCTGTCTCTAACCTCCATCGTAGAGCTCAATTTACCATCTCAGGGAAAGGTGGTGGAATCTTTCACTAGCTCACTACAGCTTAATTTATGCCAAGGAAGTGAAATGAATTCTCCTTAATGAAGTTCCAGTGAATGAGCTCATTCCACATTTGTTTTTTGATTTAAAAGACCACTCTGAGATCTGGCCTGTCCTCTAAATACAAGAAAACTGGCTCCTGTCCATATGGAAATATTTGTTGTATAAACTAGATTGATATGCAGCAGTTTAAAAAATTCTTTATACCCAATTTTTGTCCAATGGGATAAAAGGAATTCCAGGTAGCACAGAAAAGAGAAAATGTCAGTGTTTGTCTCAGTTGATATTGACACAGGTTTACAGAAGGACTTATGAATGTAGACATGATCTAAGAAGCCAACATTTATGCAAGAACAACACATACTGTGTAAAACACCTGGTCCCTCAAATAGGAACCTGATACTTTCTCATTTATCCAAATGTGACTTGGTGATTAACTCATAGTCTCTGGCTCAGTGGCTGTTTGTCCATTCACTTTGATGCAATGTAAGTTTGGCACAAATCTAGGGCCATCCATAGTTTAAAATGGCCATGGCCAATGAGTCATAACCATTGAATGCTATGGTTGGAAGGGGCTTTAGAGACCCTCTAGGCCCACTCCCTCATTTTTTCAGATGAGGAAACTGAGAGTAAAAAACTTGCCCATGATCACATGATCAGAGGACATGACTGGATTTAGCATGGGTTTCCCTGATCTCCAATCCTGTGGAATTAGTACACCGCCATGCCTTACTCAGTGGTAGTTGGAAGGCATGGCTTGGGAGGGGAGTGGGGCTATTGATCCCTTCTCTTCTCCATCTGCCCCTCCCCACCCACAGTGTCTCCAAATAAGCACATGAGTAAAACCCTGCCCTCACTGAGCAAACTCAGCCTTGAGGCAAGGCCTATGACTTCCCCTCCAAGCAAATGACCCCTTCTAAGCTCCCCAGGTAGAAATTTTGGAGCTACCACTGACTTTGACCATGAGAGTTTTGATGATGAATCTACAGCAATGTGAAGGGTGAAAAAGGAGTAAAGAGAAATTAAAAAAAAAAAAAAAAGTTGGGAAGATGTTATAATATCCTAGACATTGGATAATAAAAATAAAAAAAGGGTGATCAGACCCAGAGCTATCCATGGCTCACCTCAACTTCTCCAACTTCTTTTTATACTTGACTTCAGTGATGCACGTAGCACATTTTATATCCAAAGGGGATTGTTTTAAAAAACATCTTCCTGCTCTGTACTAAATGAATTAATGAGCTAAATTATAAGAATGGCCAGCAAATGAACACAGTAAAAATTTCATTTTATTGATTTTTGTGTATTTAATCACACCACTAAAAAAATAAAATATACAGTACAAAAAGAAAAAAGTAATGGATTAAAACTTTTAACTTGTATTAATGTATTTTTTGGGAAAAAGGAGAAATCCTTACGTCTATATTAGGCTGAAATAGTAATGAATAATATTACAGTTTCTTTTTTTAAACCTTAACTTCTGCAAATTTGTCAATGACAAATTTATCTTCTTTGTGCATTCACATTCAAGAGATAGTAAGCCAGAATCATCAATCTGTCTCCACTCATAGTTAATGGAAGAAAACTTTCTATTATTTTTAATTTCAATTTTTTTTCATGTGAAACAATAGATATATAAATTCTTAGAAAAAGCCTCACACATAAGGATAAGTTTGGTAGAGAGTCATAAAAATCCCAACCACAAAATTCTGGAAATTGCGATGCTATTCATTTCTTTTTTTCCTCAAAAACATTTCTAGTGGCTTTCAAATGTCTCTTGGTAGAAACATTTCTAGGAAAATATTTTCACTAGAAAATTCATCATAAATCTCTTATGTCTGATAAGAATTTCTAAGGTTTTAATTCTTATGCAAAAAAATTGTAAAAATGGCTGAATGACAGAAAACATTGATATTTTTTGATCCATGGTTTTAGAATAAGTGTCCAGGACTTGGTGAAAACAATTGAGGGATTCAGATATTGCCCTTTAATTGCTTTTGGCAACATAAGAATATCATCTTTTGTGGTTTCTCCTGGTATTCTTCAAAATTTAATTCTTTTTTCTAGGAAATATACATTTCCTTACATTTTATTGTTACATGGTTAATGGCCTTTTTTTACCATCTGTGTGAACTGACTTAAAAGGATCAATTTCAAAGCTTCATATCTCACTATACAATGTTCAAGGTGGATTCTGATTGATTGCAAATATTTTTGTGTCTGATTAATCTCATCTAGAGTTTCACACCAGAAAAAAAGATAACTCAGAAAAGAAAAAAAAAATTGTCTCGAGGAGAGAGTAAAATTTGAGCTTATCCTCATGTGCCACATTTTCTTTTAGACTGCATAATACTTCAAAGGTTGACATTAACTTTTCAAAATTTGTCATTACTGCAGACACAGATTCATCTTGCCTGGAAAAATCTTTTCACTATTATACTCACATTCTGCAACATTTTCCAACAAGGAGGTGACACTGAAGTGAATGAATTGTTTTTTTCCCGGAGTTCAAAAAAAGTAAAAACTTTAGGTAGTCACACAGAATGTCAAATTGAGGTATTTCAAGTTCTGTTCTTTGCCTTTACAATCACTGTGCTATCATTGTTTATTTTGAATTTACAGCATAAATACAGGAATGTGCAGTACCGTGGGGTTGGAGATTTGAACTGTGTTCAAAACAGGCCTGAAAGATTCTGAAATATCACCAACTTACTCTAGAAACAAATATGTGTAGCTGAGTCTGCATGTGTTGAGGGCTGACTGTAAAACCAGGAGTTTTCTGAATTAACCTTTATCCATAATACGATATTAAAGAGTAACAAATAAAAATGTGCTATTTTGAGGCTTGAATATTAATGTTAAAATTCAATAGAAACTGTAATAATTGTTTAGAACTTAGAACAGCTAAGGAATTTTTAGGAAACAGTAGCTTCTCATTGACATTGTTTAGATTTGCCAGCATATGGTGATAACAAAAAGCAGATTAACTTTTTAGTCAGTTTTACTATTGTTTTTACATTCTTATGGAAAATGTGCCCAGTGCACCCAAGTAGAGTGCATTCATTTCTCCAATTTTTGCATGCCACTGCTGGGGTTCCTTCTCGTCCTAACTGTGCATGTTGCCGTGCACCTGACTGCTTTTCTTCTCCCATTTCCTTCCGTGCCTTGCCCTTCAGAGATCATACCTACCCACATTTCTTTGACTTCCATGAAGAAATGTCAGAAAAGAAGAAAGAAGATCAAGTTGGCATGGCAGATAAGACAATCACTCCATACCACTCTGTTCGTTGCTCTTCTCTAAAACTGCTAAAGAAGATCTGAGGATTAAGTGATTTAATATAAGTCAAGTATTTAGAACTACATCTGGCACATAGTAAGTGCTCAATAAATGCCTGATATTGCTTGAAGGTAATCTGAATGAGAGTCAGACCAACTGGTTATGGCAGGTTCTTGAAATGGTAGTATCACTAGTCTTAGATCCTTCCTTGTGCTTCTCCTTACATGACTTTTGAGTGTTGGAAGACTGAGTCTTCAGAAGTTATTTTTGCTGCTGTGTCTAAGGAATGAATTGCAAGATTCTGTACATGAATATCAGGCATTTTGGAAGGAAGACATTGCAAACCTGAACACTGGACATTCTTATCCTGGTGGTGGCATTATCTCTGGAGTTAGGTCCTAGGTCACTAAGGTTTCTTTTCAGATACCTTTATCACCAACACATAGTCACAGAGCCCAGTGTGTGAAAATGTGGACTTGTATTTCCTTCAGCTTTGCTTTGGTAGACGGACATTACATTGAAGCAAATAAAATCAGGCCTGCCTTAGAGAATATCCTAATGGGTACAGGGGCTCTTTTCTCATTTCAAAAGTTCAGGTATAATTTACATAGAAAGAGAACACAGATATTAGTGTTTATTTCTATGAGTTTTGAAAATTCTATACACCCATCTACCACTCAAAGTGAGATATCTAATATTACTATTATGTAGGAAAGTTCCTTCATTATTTGTTCATTTTAAAACTTGGATCCATGTCTCCAGACCTTGGCCACTATAGAAGATGCCTAGGACAGAAGAGAGTTGGTAGAACTGGGCTGGGCAGGTGTGGGTAGTGGTGTGATGTAATATCTCGGCCCATAGAAGAATGCTAACGACTTCATGACAGGGGATTCACCAGTGGTTCTTATAATCAAGGAGAAGAGTTTACTCCAAAAAGAAGACTCAGCTGAACTAGAAAGATTGAGAAATAAAGAATGTTAATTAGGTACAGTATTTTCACTAGTGTCCAAGTATCTTCAGTCTCTTGCCAGAATAGGCAGTTTGAACTCTGAGTTTTCCAGATTATGTAAAGAAGCAGTATGTAAATATCACTCCTTCTTAATCCCTGACTTGTGTACAGCTCTGAACCCAAGTTCCAGGAGCCAAATGTTTGGTGGCTGCCAGTGGACCAATGGACCAGAGGCAGCTTTTGAGAAGAGCAAGAGCTCCTTCTGTGATGCTTATCTACCATAATCTGGTGATCTTGGAATATTTCTAATCTGTACTGATTATGATAAACCGCTATTGCCAAACTCACTCATGAGATATTGAGTCAAAGGAAAACCAGCCCCACGCTGCTGGCCATTATCAGTGAACTCCTGCTCAGCACCTTCTCTTTTCATGTCTTATTTTTATATGTTTGAATATGTTGATGTTATACAGCCTGCAATTGTGTAATATGCATTTATGTAACCCTTGTTACTTGAATCCGAACTAAGAGGATGTTCTATTTTGCCAAAAACTTTCAGCTAGCTCAAATGCAATGAAATAACGCCACACGATTAACACCTTATGTGCTGTGAGAAACTTCATGTTTAGCAACCCAAAGGTTTAGCCTACAGTGCTGGAGTCGTGTGTGTGTGTGTGTGTGTGTGTGTGTGTGTGTGTGTGTGTGTGTGTACACTAACTCATCATTTATTTTTAAGGGGGTGCTCATTTGGGAGTGTGACAATCACTTAGATTTATATGGAGTTATTCAGGAGAGTAGTCAGTGTTAGCACGGTAAGTTGTTTCTCCTGCTTACCAACAGGCTCATCAAGCCATTAACTGGAGGAAATTCTGACTAAGTTACAGTGGAGTAAAAGAGCTGGTAAGAAGGTCTGGGCTCTAGGATATTGCTCCCAATGACCTTAATCAGTTCAAGATTAATTATAAAAGTGGTTTCAAAAACCTAGAATTGATTGAAAGGGAAGAGCAAATTCAGGGTTGGGTTTCTATCCAGGGTTGGGCTGTCATCCCTGGAGAGCTCCCCAGTTGTGTCAGATGAACTTTAAGGCCCAAGTTTAACAAATCAGCTAAAGAAGTTAAACAGAGTCTGCCACAATGTACTCCTGGATCTTGGGTGAGATTTGCAACCATCACATTTTATTTACTGATTGGAAGAGGAAGAAAAGTATCTAATGTTGCCTTCAAGATCAGCCACTTGGGACAGGTAGATGTGTGCATAGGGTCGGACTGGATAGATGAGGGGACTCTGTGGTGTAAGTCAGATGAACTTTAAGGCCCAAGTTTAACAAATCAGCTAAAGAAGTTAAACAGAGTCTGCCGCAATGTACTCCTGGATCTTGGATGAGATTTGCAACCATCACATTTTATTTACTGATTGGAAGAGGAAGAAAAGTATCCAATGTTGCCTTCAAGGTCAGCCACTTGGGACAGGTAGATGTGTGCATAGGGTCGGACTGGATAGATGAGGGGACTCTGTGGTGTAAAATATTCTTGTGGGACAACTCATTTTTTCCCAAATGAAAGAAAAATCCATGTTATGCTCTCTCCCTCCACCTGAGAATGAAGTGATTCCCACTTGGGAGCGGTTTTTGCAGGTAATTTGGAGAACAGTGTGCAGGGCCTGCTGGAAGCAGCATGATTAGATCACGTAACTGTGTCCTCAGGCACGACAAGGACACCTCAGAGAGTGAGGCAGGGCAGTGACTGCTCGGATCTTCATGCTGTTAGGACTTCAGACTACTTTGCAAGTTAAATTTGTATTGTTTGTGAATCTTCGTTTCTACTTGGGTGTTTTTTCTGCAATTAGAGGAACGTGAGTCAGGAAGTGGTGGGACCTTTAAGAGGCATTTGCTTCAGGAGCGGTCCTCCCTCATGAAGGGATTAATGTAGTCTCCAGGGAGGTGGGTAAGTTTTTATCAAATGAGGTGTTTCGTGTCTTTTGCATGTGCCCGCTCACCACCCGTGCATGTGATGCATTCTACCACTTTATGAGGCAGCATGAGGCTCTTGCCAGAAGCTCCCTCCCAGTCTTGAACTTCCTAACCTCCCAAACCAGGAGATAAATAAACCTTTTTCCTTTATAAATTCCCCAGTTTCAGGTATTTTGTTATAGCAACAAGAAAACTGACTAAGACGAGTCCTAATTGATACAAGATCAAAATACATATCTTTATTAAAATAGCTGAACAAGACCATTATTAGAAATTATCATTCCTGTATGGTGTCATATGAAAATAGAAAAAAATGCAAAATGAATAAACTTTAGAACCTTGTCACCACACTGGCCCCTTCTTACTAATCCTTAGCTATGATGCACAATTCTTGATTCTTCCTCGTTTTACTTTAGAGCTTCTGAGAACATGCCTGGATTTTTGAGTTCACCTGTTTAATTCTGTGTTGAAATACTGGCATTTATCTGTAACTTAGCTCTTTGGGTGAGTATATATTCAAAATCCCTGGTGCTGTAGCCTCTTTACAGTCCTGGCCATAGCTTGTTTCTTAGTCCTTCCCTCTCTGACCTAGAATAAACTTCCAGAAGAGTGGGGAAGAAAAGAAAGACCTAGTGCAATTTCCCCCAAACTAGAAAAAAAGTTCTACTAGCTAATAGTTAAGTTAAAAACAAAATCAAATCATAAGAGTTTTGTGATCAAAGAAGTTTAGAAAAACTTGGATTTAGTGAAGGTAATCATGGCTTTTCACTGCCATGCCTTTCAAACATTTAAAATACAAAACATTTTATTAGTTATGATAAATACTGTTATAAAAGAAAACAACACTGAAATTTCAGTGGCTTAACACAGTAAGATGTATTTCTGGTTCATTATATGTCCAGTGCCAGGGTTCTTGTTCAGGAGGCTGAGAGGTAATTCATAAAGCCAGGCATCAGTCATCGGAATTTCATTATTCTCAATGTGTAGCTTCCAAAGTCACCCTGTGATTATTTCCATTGCACACAGTTGGAAGGGACAAAGAGCAGGGAAGATGGTACATGGAAAGTTTTTACAAGTCAAGCCAGAAAGTGGCGCACATGAATTCTACCCAGAGGTCACAATCCCATTGGCCAGGACTCGATCTTGTGTCCACACCTAACCACAATGAATGCCGGGAAATGTGATATGGATAGATGCCCAAGAGGACAGGAAATGGATTTTAGTGAACACACAGCAGTCTCTGTCACACACGTTTTCGCTTTTTAAGAGAGATCTGTAGTATAAAATTTTCTCAAACTCATTTATCCACAGGACTCCCCCCATCATCATTCTAACAGCTAGAGACATCTGTAGACAATGACTCTTTGGGGATCATATTTTCACATAAAGAGATGATGTGCTTTCTTAGCCACTTAGACTTAATTTTCTATTTCAGAAGACCTTACTCATGTTTTTTTTTTCATGTATTTGCTTAGCTCTTGGTAGCAGAGTTTGGGCCTAGCCATCCACATTTTCCCCCATACAGCTATTGCCCCAGGATCATTAAAATTCCATTTAAGTAGAAACAGTAAAGCTTTCCATTGGCTTTGTGACAATTGCCTTCCCTACCTCCCAGTGCCTTTCTGAGTTCCTTGATGCCTTCCTGACTCTTCCAGGGCTTTCCTCTTTTACCAGCACTCCCCTTCCTATTCCTAAGATGATTACTTCAGACTTTATTCACCTCCTATTTTATTAAAAACTCATCATCATGAAGACAGAATGACTGACAAGCTTTGTGTGTTGTTCCTCTCTTTGGTATTTACACTTTAGCATGGGACAAAACATGAAAGGAGGGGAGTAAACTTCTAATGGTGGAATTTCAGGTATCAGTAATAGAGCTTGGGAGGTGTTTCGGGAGCAACAGCATCACCAGCGTGTTCGGAACATACAGCTTGGGCATCTACCTCCCAGGCCCATTTATGAGGTTAGCCCTGACCGAAGGTGCCCTGGTATTTCTTCTAGGAAAGGCACAGCAACGCTCAGTTTGGCCTTCATGCCATTTTTCTACACATATTCATTTTATTACAGGAGAGCAGGATTTTCTTCCTAGGCAAGTTTATGGGATGTCACTTCCCATTACAACAATTACAAGAAATTTAACAAGTTTAATTTCCTTACCTGTTTTATTCCACTTTGGCCTCAAAATGAATTTGTCAATATGTAGGAGTACTCTTAAATCATCACCCTGAGTGAAAACATAACCCCAAACTTGCTCTTCGCTTTCCAACCCATCTATTCTAGATACTCAGATCTATCTGTACTTGAACATTTGGGACATAACAGGAAATAAAATATTTTACACATCTAATGAATCTATGATCAAAATATCCTATTATCAATAAAAATAAATATTTTGGCAAATAAGCATTAAATTTTACATTGTAAAGTAGACAGCTCTTGTCATTTTGCAAACTCCATTTCAGTGGAGGAAGCTGTTTTTTCAGAAGTGAGTTTCCTACGGAAGGTTGCATTTTATTAATTTGCTCCAGAAATTTAGCCAAGACAAATTACAAAATTGAGGTCATAATTCATACATGAATTTTGGGGAACCAACATTTTACAAAAAGTTTTTGATTTTTTTTAAATGAAAAAAATTTTAGTCTCATGATCAGCATGAATACATACTCTGGTGGAATAGTTGAGGACTTTATATATATAGATATATAGATATATATATATCTACTTGGTACTGTATACGTTTATTGGAAAGAAATTTAAATTTGAGACCAAATTAAAAATAGTTGATTTATAGTAAAGTTTTTTAAAAAGACCAAGTCATATTTAACTTACATTGTTTGATCTTAGAGAAAAAAATAGCTGTGGAAAAAAGATCAGCAGTAGTTGGAGGTTCAAAGTATGGACTTCACTCCTTCTTGCTATTGTAAGAGCAAAATTATTTTTAAATGCAAAATTATATTTTTTGTTAAAATTACAATTCCTGGATATTGTATCACAAAAATGAAGAGAACAAACTCTTTTCCATTGAATTCAGAGACAATAGAAGCTTCAGATCCAGAAGTGACCATCACCATATTGTATCACAGTCAATGGCGTGATGTCTAGGAGCCTGCAGTTCTCAGATTTTCAGGAAAAGCACAAAGTGTCTATACTTTACTGTTGAATCTCCCTGCTCTTTGTCAAAACATCCAGCTACAAATTTTCAGTGAATACACAGATCCATCTAGAAATGATAATAATGGAAGACTTATTATATTCTCTAAAACAATACAAAGAGGGGACTGGCCAGTTAGCTCAGTTGATTAGAGTGCAGCCTTATAACACCAAGGTCATGGGTTTGAATCTCCTTACTGGCCATCTGCCAAAAATAAGTAAGTAAATAAGTAAGGGACTGGCCAGTTAGCTCAGTTGATTAGAGTGCAGCCTTATAACACCAAGGTCATGGGTTTGGATCTCCTTACTGGCCATCTGCCAAAAATAAGTAAGTAAATAAGTAAGTAAGTAAGTAAGTAAGTAAATAAATAAATAAATAACAACCAAAACACACCCACACACACAAACAATGCAGATGTAAAACTTTGGGTAAACAATATTGTTCATGATGGAATAATAAAATCAGCCTATTAAGTCAGGTTCCCAATTTCCTGCCTGCATAACAGTTCTCTGTGCAGGTAAATTCTTATATAGCAAACTTGATGTCACTACAGTCTTGAATTTACATGTACTTTTCCATGTTTCACAGAACTTGTGTCGAGTGTACAGGCTACCTATAACTTTCACGTTGATGAGAATTAGCTTTTCCTACCATAATTTATTCATTTTTTTAAAGGCAATGGCATCGAAAATTAAAAGCTTACTGTGAAGCCTAAGAAAACTCATTTGTTCAGCTGGGCCCACATTGAACCTTTTCTGCTTCCCTTGGACTCATCTGAATCTTGGTGACTTTAAGGTGAGAGTGAGACACATGAGTTCAACACAGATTTGGGGTGTGCTAAAGGTTGCACAGCACTAATTTAAAAAGCCACTGTGTTTTTATGGCAGGATTCTGGAAGAGTGCACTGATTTCCTGATGAATGTTGACAGGACTATTAAAGCTGTGAAACAACATCACTCGAATATGGCATTCAATGAAAGAACTGGCTTAGCTGTGCTGCTTTTGGGTGTTATTAGCTGATTAAACTAGAGTCACAGGAAAATCATCTTTGGGCCATCCATTTATTTTTTCAGCTTTTTTTTGTTTGCTTGTTTCTCCGCAAAGGTTTCACAAGATTGGTAGCTAGGTTTCCCTGTGTTATTAGCTGATTAAACTAGAGTCACAGGAAAATCATCTTTGGGCCATCCATTTATTTTCTCAGCTTTTTTTTGTTTGCTTGTTTCTCCGCAAAGGTTTCACAAGATTGGTAGCTAGGTTTCCCGACTGCAGCCTTTAAACTCCATGACACAAAAGGCCCATGTACCTTTGGGTCTTTTATTTGCCCCAAGACTAAAGAGACTTTTTTAGGTTGTTTTTTGTTTTTGTTATTTGAGCCATATCTTTGACTGGTTGTGTATGTGTATATTTCTGTAAAGACAGACTTGACTTAGGCCAAATCCATTTCAGCTTTGATCACATCACTTATTTTTGTGGGAATTGTTAACCTCTCTGAGCATCAATTTTCCTCAGCTGTAAAGTCATCATGATGATATCTTGCAAGTTTATTGTAGGAGTTAGAGATATATAAAGTGCCTGACATAGGTCCTGGTGTACACTAGGCACTCAATAAGGGGTACCTTTTATTATGATTATTATTATTATTAAAACAATATAGTGAGAAAAATGTAGGAGTTATTTGGCATTTTTGTCAGATAGAGAGGAACTTGGGAGAGAACTTGGTTCTTCCACAAATGGAAATTAAATGGAATCTGAACACTTGCTTGGAACTGAATTTTAGGTACTTGATAAGAACTGGCATACCTCTTTGAAGAATTAATTTTTATAGGATTATATAATTTGACATTTATAGGCCATTTCAATAATATTCCAAGGGAAGTTGGATGAGATCATTCCAGTCATTGCACAAAATGTGAGTATTTGAGAGCTATTTAAGCCAAGAACATATAATATGAAAATGAGAATATATTACAAGCAATAGGTTAGAACTAAAGCATCACATCTTTTCTAACAAGGTGTTGAACTGCCAGATTAGGAAATTGAGAGAGAACCCAAATACTTGTTTTCTGACATTTTAAATTTGTAAGTGAGAGTGTAATTTGATGATATGTAACAGGATTCTTATAAACTTTAAATACTCTGAATCAGCAACTCCATTTCTATTTATCCAATCTAAGAGAAAATACAATATTCAGAAAATGCTCTATGCACAAAAATGTTTACCATAGTATTAGTTACAAACGAAAAAAAATAAATTTCCAGAAATAAAAAATCAATTAAGAAAATGATGCTAAATCTCATATAAATAAACATTATGTAAGTATATTATTTATGAGAAGTTTAGTACAGAAATATTTCTGCAAAGAGAAAAAAATATATAAAATTATATATAAATTATTTCCACTATGTAAAATAGTCACTGAAAAAAAGTCTAGAAGAAAATATTTAGTTGTACCATATAAAATTGTTGATTTTGACTTATAGAGGGACTATTTCACATGGTTCAACCTAATACTAACACATGAATATACTTGGAAAGTGACAACATTTTCAATAGTATTCTGTGAATTTTCGTAATTTCCCATTTTTACAGAAACATATTCAATTTTTATGCTTATAAAAATAATTTTAGTAGAAAATAACTTTATCATTTCAAAAGGAACTCTTCTAATTTATGCAAAATTTGTAAAAAATCAGATTTTTATTGTTGGCAGTATTACAACATTTAATACCCCAAGTAGCTTAATACACTACAAAGTAATTCCAGATACTATATAAAGTGTTTGGAAAAACTTTTTAATGCATGGCTGAGCTGGCAACAGTGTAAGGAAATCCTCAGCAGCCAAACATGAAACAAAAACATAAATCCTGGGAGAAAAGTCTATGACTGCTTTCAGGGCATCTGTGGATTTCTAAAGATCCAGAGATTAGGTTTTAATGGCCTCATGGGGGGCAGAGAACCAATCTTAGTGTCCATATAATGTAGGGAATCAGATCAAAGGCCTCCATATGAAACGAAGACCTTACCCATCCAAACGGGCCACAACTTCAGTGAACAGAGAACCAAACTTTGTAAGGGAAACTTGCCTTTTTAAACTTCAACTCCAGTTGGAGAGAAAAGCAAAGGTGTTAGGAAAAAAATAGTTTTGAAGGTGGCTGTCAAAAGCAAGTGTAAATTCTCTCTAACTGAAAGAAACTTCAACTCCAGGCTTCCAAGAATTCCTTCAGATAAAATTGCATATGATTATGGACTTTATAGTCAAACATCACAAAACAAGTGTGAGAACAAGAATCAGCAGAAATGCCCCATAGTTGAACTAAGCATACAAAGACTTATCCACCCAAAAACAAATGATCAAATATGGAATAGAAAATGAACATATTTTTTTTAAGTTGAAAGAAATGTAAAAGGCTATATGGAAAGTATGAATAAGGTTCAGAGATTTTTGACGAGGATAAGACACATTTGAAAAGGAAATTATAGACCTGAAAAACATAATCAAAATAAAAAAAGAAAACCTCGATTTTAAAAGCAGTTTAGACACAGCTTAAGTGAAGAACTAAACTAGAAGTTGAGTTTAAAGAAATAACCAGAATGCACCAGTGTCAAAGATATGTTAACTGTGAAAGAGAAATCACAAATCATGGCTCATAAAATGAAAAGGACCAACATACATGTAATCAGAATTACAGAAGGAGAGGCTAAAATGAATGAAAAGTAGGTGATATTGTAAGAGATATTAGTGAAAAATTTCTCCAAACTGATGAAAGATGGGAATCGTAAGATTTAGGGATCACACTAAATTCCAAGCAGGATAAATGCAAAGACATATATACCTAATTAGATTGTAGTGAAGTTGCAGAATAACAGACTACAAAAAAAAAAAAAAAAAAAAAAAAAAAAAATTAAAGAGCTATCAGAGAGAAAAGACAGATTAGTAACAAATAATCCTTGCACATAATAATACCACTTCAAAGCATATAAAGTAAATACTAAAAATCTGAGTATAAAATGAAAAACCCACCATCATTATAAGTGATATTAAAACAACTCTCAGCAATTGATAAATCAAACAGAAAAAGTAGTAAGTTGGAATAAAGAACATTTTTTCCACACAATCAACACACTCTATATATCGACCCTTGTATCAAACAACTGGAGAAAAATTATTCTTTTAAGCATTTACAGGACTTTTATGAAAACTGACTAATTGCCAATATATCTTATCAAATACTAAAGAATTATTATCATGCAGACTGTGTTTCTGATCATAATGCAATTAACTTAAAAATATATTACAAAAAGATTAGTAAAGTACAACCATAATTTAAAAAATTAAGGAATAAACTCATGAGTCAAATAAAAATCAAAATGAAATTTGGAAAATACTTAGAATTGAATGAAAATGAAAATCTTACACATCAGATTTATGGAATATAGATAAAGCAATACCTAAATATTTATATTAGAAAGAAATGACAGAAAATTAATTAAATTAACCCTACAACTTAAAATAGTAATAGAATAAACCCAAAGAAAGTTAAGAAAAAAGAAAAAGAAAGAAAAAATAAGGATAAAAATAGATGCAAAAATTCTAAAGGAAATAATAAGCAAATTAAACCCAATGAAATATACATCATTACTAAGCTAAGTTTTCTAGTGTGGAATTTGTTCAATATTAGAAAATCACCATATTAACAGATTAAAGAGGAAAATCATACAATCATCTTAACATGTAAGATAAAAGCAATAATTAAGACCACAAATTCATTCATATTAAAAATATCTTAGTAAACTAGGAATAAAAAAAGAACATCTTTGATCTTATAAGTGGTATCTACCAAACAACTAAAGAAGATATTCGTTTAAATTATGAAATGTCAAAACATTCCCTTTAAAATCAGAAGCAAAACAATAATTCTGTTACCATTTATATTCAACAGTTTACTGCCAGTCCTAACCAATACAGCAGAAGAAAAATAAATGAAAGCTATGCAATTTGGAAACAAAACTGCCATTGTTGCAGATGATAGAAATATTTAAATAGAAAATAACCGACAATTTCTTTGAATTAGTAATGACCTGGAAATAGGTCAACATGTAGGAGTCAACTGCACATTTGTAATCAGCAACAAGCAGTTAGAAAATGTGTTTATTTGAAAGCTGCTACTTACAATGCACAAAAACAAGGTTCCAGGAATAAATCTAATAAGAAATGTGCAGAACCTTCAGAGAGCAAATTATGACAATCTATTGAAAGATTTTAATAAGACTTAGATAAATTGAAGATATTATAACAATCTAATAAAAGATATAGTAAGACCTAGATAAGAAAGATACTTTATCTTTTCATAGAAAGACTCAATATACAACAGTATCAACTCTCTTCAAACTTATCTCCAGATTCTATGCAATTCCAGTTAAAATCTAGTATAGTTTTTCATAGAACTTGACAAATGGATTCTAAACATATAAACAGAAGAGCAAGACCCCTGAGTAGCTGAGACAGTCCTGAAGAAAAATGAGGTCGGAGAACTTAGCCCAGCTGATATCAGAAATTATTACAGACCTACCGTGAATTACAACTGTGTGTTTTTGGCAAAGGCACAGAGAATTAGACTAATGGAACAAAGCAGAGAGAACAGAAGCAGACTCATGCCTGTTTGAAACCTTAAAATCTTATGGAGCTGGGCTTTGCAGATTGATGATTCTGGGACACTTGGATATCTATAGCAGAAATATTGTTGATTCCCATCTCACTTTATATGCAAAATTCAACTCCAGTTGGATTAAGAAGCGATGAAATTTAAAAGCCTTCAGGAGAAAGTATAGCCCAATAACATCTTTATAACTTCAAGAAAGGGTAGGATTTTTATTACTCAAAAATATAAATCACAAAAGAAAACATTGCTAAATTTAACCACATTAAAATGAAAAACTTCTGTTTCTTAAAATACCACATAAAGAGGTAGAAAAAGAAGTCACAGTGAAGAGGAAAAGATTTGCAACAAAACACATAAAATTGGCAAAGATTTAATACCTACAATAAATAAAGAACTCCTAGGAATGAATGGGAAAAATGGGCAAAAGTCGTAACTGGCATTTCACAGAAAAGGAAACATGAATGGCAATAAACGAGTGCAAAGATATTCAATCTTATTAGTGATGAAGAAAATGCTAATTAACACTGGTGTGAGATACTATTTCACACACGCTAAACTGGAATATATTAAATGTACAATAAACGAGTGCAAAGATATTCAATCTTATTAGTGATGAAGAAAATGCTAATTAACACTGATGTGAGATACTATTTCACGCACGCTAAACTGGAATATATTAAATGTGTAGTTTATCAGCAACTGACCGCTGGTCACGGTGGGGGTATGGTTTATAAGGGGCAAAGCTGGCAGCCAGGAGGTCAGTCACCCTCACTTTACCCATTCAACTTCAGTTATAACTGTATCCTACAGAGAAACGTCATATTGCTGTGAAATCTTTTTACTTTTTTCCCTTCCTTACACCCCCCACTTGTTGACTCTGTGCTTTATGCAGGTATCCCATAATTTACCCTCATTTTCAGACTACCTAGTCACTAAACTTTCCATAATTTACTTTAAGACACTTTCCATTAATGCCCAAGCCAGTGTCTTTTGTTTGGTGGATCACACACATTTTTCCAAATTTTGCTTTACTGAAGTTTAATGCCCTATTTTTTTCCATTTCTGGGACTCTCCTTGGACTTAATGGGAAAAATGAAGCAGCACATTCAAAGACACATTTGGCTGCCATGCAACCCTGTTGATTTATCATCGATAGGTAAACAGAAACTCTCCCCCCTTTTTTTCTTTTCTAAAGCCATGCTTGAGATCTTTCTTTTTTAAACAACTCTCAGACAGAAATTGCTCCATATGCTTTTGTGGATCCTCTCCGGAACTGCTTACTTCCATTGATTTCATCTGGGTGCCACTAGTCCCAGCATGCAAACAAGAGGGGCTCTGAAGGACTACAGCATCCCCTCCTCCCGTCATACCTGGCCTGCACCCCTCTCCACTCCACACACCTGCTGCTTCCTAAGCTAACATCCTCTACGCTGCAACCTTGTATTTGAGAAGCTCTCTGTGTGAGACCAGTGGTGTAGAAATAGCAGGTGAGTCCATTTCAGCAGTTTTGGTGGCCAGAGAAGAATTATTGCTTCCTTCACTTCGTGGCTCTGGTAAGTGCCCAAGAGGTGTAGTCAAAAAATCAACACATTAGTAATCCAGCAGGACTGACTCCAGCTGTTTAACATGGCCCAGCTCAAATGTCACATCCTCGGTGATGACTTCCCTGACCCCCTTCCTCTCCTAGTCACAGTTTAACCGCACCCTTTGTGCTCCCATAGCCCTTTGTTCAAACTACAAGTATAACATTTATCATCACTGTTATTTTAACATTTTAGAAATTGCATTTGAATATGGTAGAGGGGCAGAAGAATGGATTTCCAAGGAGGAAAAATCTGGGTGCCCATCTTATTCTGCTAAGGTCAGGTTTTAAACTTCGGGTGAAAAAATACCCTATCTAAACCTGTTTTCTTATCTGTGAGAGAGCAGATAAGGCATATAGCAGGGAACCTAGCCTGCAGCTATTTAACAAATGTCAGTTTCCTTTCTTTCCCCTTTCTGCTTATGTGTGGAGCAGCCTGTCTCTCCCACTTGATCATGAAGCCCTCTAGAGAGAAGCCTTGATTGCTCATCGTTCATGACCCCCAGCCCTAGCACAGTGCCCAATCCAGGTGCTCAATACCAGTGTGTTGGATGCTGGATGAAAGCAATGCCAAGTCAAGTCTTGGGAAACTTGGCCTCGCTTATTGGCCAGCCTCCTATGACCAAGCACGTGGGCCTCTGTTTTGGTTTGCCCTGTTCTTTTATCCAAGCCTTTGATTTAAGGGTGGTGAAGGGAGACGGGGCAACTTAATTAAGTCCACATAGTCTTCAAACTCAAGAAGGGTAAATGCAAATTCCTTGTTAGAATTACTACTCTTTGGAAAGTTCTAAGTTATAAATTAGAGGACTAGATTTGCTTATTGGAAAAAAAAATAAGCGAGAACTGGGAGCCATTGTAGCCATGCGGAAGGTTGTGACTACAGTCCAGGTGTTCCCTAGGGAATGGTTCTGCAATAGCAATATGGATTCATAATCAAGGCCTCTTGGCCCTCTCCCATGGAAAAGCACATGCATTTGGTTGAAGAGAAAAAAGTAACTTGGCAGGTATTGAACTGCTTTAAAGTCTGTTCCATGTTACTGCACTTAGCTTCAAGCCAATGTTTCATGTGAACCATCTCCTGCTGTCCTTACTGCAGATGGTGTGACCAAGGCTAGTTGAAGGAAATCCCCTTATAAGATGTCAATCATACAGATATGTGATGTTGATGACTTGTGAAGACTTTGCACTTTTTGGACATCCTTCTTTTGACTATCTCCTCCACAACACTTTCCAGACCAGTGCCTGGTTTGGACCTATATAAAATTCTGGCATTTCCCGGTCAAGTCAGCACGCACTATGAATCAGGCACTGTTCTGGGTATTAGGGGTGTGGTGGGAAGCAGGAAATACAAAGTTGCTGACCTCAGGGAGGTTACATTTTAGTGAGCCTATAAACTCCTTTTGTTCCTAATTTCATGTTTTAGCTTTCATTTCTTCACTTTCAGTTTGTCTATCTGTGAATTCTATTAGGGGCATTTGGTGCATTCCACTATGCTATTGAAGGCTTTTGACTTCTTTCCACTTGAGTGTTTATTCATTTTTTAAGGCTATGATATGGTCATAAACTTTTCAAGGAGATGAGCTTCAAGTCCATGTAGTCAAATAGTGAGCCATGGAGATGTATTGATTTGTCCGGTCACACGGCAACACTCTGGCGGGTGTAGCTCAGCACTCACTCCCAGCTCATTGCTTTCATTCTCTTTTATACCACCCTCCTGATGTCCCATCTTATGCTTACCTTGATTCAGCAAACGCGTATGGATTCCAACTCCATGGCAGGCCCTGCGTTAGACACTAGGGAGACAAAGACATAGATCCTTTCTGTAAGGAGATCATAGTCTTCCTTCTTTTTGTGTATTCCTCTCACCTTATTTTAAAATTCTCCGTATTCTACAAAATTTGCTGATTTCTCATATATCCCTGCCAAATTTCTCCGTTTGTTTCAGATATTTTTAAACTTGAAATTCCATCTTTATTTTTATTGATACATAAATATATCCTCTACAGATTCATTTCTCTTTTTGATATGGCATTGTACCTGGTAAATAGGTTTATGTAAGTAAGCACTCCTCAATTAGATTTTCTTACAGACTGATCCTATATTTCTAATTTCAGACAGTCATTTTGCATGTTTCCCAGCTAATGTAGGTGAAATTTCTTCTTACCACCAAGTGACTTGTGGGGATGTAGCAGTGGTTTAAGCCCTAGCAGCCCATCAGATTCCCATGGAGGGGTGGGTGGGCTCTTTTAAAAAATACTGATGCTGGGACCCACCCCATGTCAAATAAATTAATTCAGAATATTTGAGGCCAGGGCCTAGACATTGGCCTGTTTAAAGAAGCTCCCACAGGATTCTAACCTGCAGTCAAGATGGACAATCATTGGTCTATAGGACAAGAACCATTTCTGTCTATATTTTTTCTCTTTCACATTTCTTTTGGAACAATTTTATTTTTTAACTAGCTCTTTTCATACAATTCAAAGCCACACTTATATATGTTTTACCAGAGATGGCATAATTTTCAAACTTTTGTTAAATGTATTAAGCTCCATATATCTGTATTCCTATGTTGATCTGTATGAATAGCCCCCAAAGCAGTATCTTTATTTTTTACTTTTTTCTCCCTTTGAATTATTGACTTTTCTTTTCTCCCAGTGCTCTACTGCTAGGGTTTTGTGTACTTACACTATTTAAATCCCATGTTTCAACTTGAAGGCATTTTCTCCATATTTGTGGCATTCATATTTTGTTTAATCTTTTCTGCTCCTCTTCAAGTGCCCACTTCTTTTTCACTCTTTGCTGTCTTAGGCTAGTGTCACTGTGCTCTCTCTGTAGACTTGGAATTTGAATTTCCTACAGAGGGCTATTGTTTTTATTATTTTTTTTCCCTTTGTTAGTTTTCCCAAAACTCTCCTGCTGCCTTACCTTTTCTCCTGTTAAAACTGTTCTTTAAAATCCAGGATTTTGATCTCCAGGGTTTTTTCTTTTACTTTTTTTCACACCAAATAAATTTTTTCCCTTTGTTAGTTTTCCCAAAACTCTCCTGCTGCCTTACCTTTTCTCCTGTTAAAATTGTTCTTTAAAATCCAGGATTTTGATCTCTAGGGTTTTTTCTTTTTCTTTTTTTCACACCAAATAACTTTTTTTTTATTGAAGCATAATTAATTATACATTTTTGGGGGTACAGCATTGACTACTATTGCTGTGTACAACATGTGATGATCCAATCAATATTATTAGCATATTCATTACTACAAATCATAATTATTCTTTGTGTCCCTTACCCAAATCTTCCCAATTCCCCTCTCCCACTCCTCCACCTCTAGTAAACATAGATTTGTTCTCTCCTTCTGAAAGTTCAACATATTATTGTGATCTCTTTCTTTCTTTCTTTCTTTCTTTCTTTCTTTCTTTCTTTCTTTCTTTCTTTCTTTCTTTCTTTCTTTCTTTCTTTCTTTCTTTCTTTCCTT
>NW_007726134.1:1061735-1082487 GCF_000696425.1 Galeopterus variegatus | reverse complement strand
TGAGGACATGCAGTATTTCTCTTTCTGTGCCTGGCTTATTTCACTTAACATAATTTTCTCCAGGCTCATCCATGTTGCTGCAAATGGCAGAATTTCATTCTTTTTTATGGCTGAGTAGTATTCTACTGTGTATATATACCACATTTTCCTTATCCAGTTGTCTGTTGATGGACATTTAGGTTGGTTCCATATTTTGGTTATTGTAAATAGAGTCACAGTGAACATGGGACTGCAGGTATCCCTTCAAGATGATGATTTCCATTCCTTTGGGTACATACCCAAAAGTGGGATTGCTAGATCATATGGTAGTTTTATCTGTAGTTGTCTGAGAAACCTTCACACTGTTTTCAGACTAATGAAACAGAATAGAGAACCCAGAAATCAACCCACATACTTACAATCAACTGATCTTTGACAAAGGCAATAAGAACATACATTAAGGAAAAGACTCCCACTTCAATAAACGGTGCTGGAAAAATTGGACATCCATATGCAGAAGAATAAAACTAGACCTGTACTTCTCACCATATACCAAAATCAATTCAAAATGGATTAAAGACTTAAGTATAAGACCTAAAACCATAAAACTACTAAAAGGAAACAAAGGGGAAACACTTCAGGAAAATGTACATATCTTACTAAACTCTATTTGGAAGCAGTAATAAAATTACTGGCATGAAAAATATACAGTGTACTAAAATAACATATGAGATCTTGAAAATAAAAATCTAGGATTTTTTACTAGCCCATTACAATGCCCTCCTAAAATAAAATAAAATAAAATACCGACAAATAAATCTAACAAAGGAGGTGAAATATCCTTACAATGAGAACTACAAATTGCTGTTGAAAGAAACTAAAGAAGACATAAAAAGAAGGAAAGACATCCCATGCTCTTGGATTAGAAGAATTAACATTATGAAAATGTCCATACTACCAAAAGCAATCTACAGATTCAATACAATCCCCATGAAAATACCAATGACATTCTTAACAGAAATAGAAAAACAATCCTAACATTCATATGGAACAACAAAAGATCCTGAAGAGCCAAAGCAGTACTGAACAAAACTAACTAACTAACTAAATAAAGCTGGAAGCATAACACTACCTCACTTCAAATTATACTGCAATGCTATAGTAACCAAAACAGCATGGTACTAGCATAAAAATAGACACTCAGACCAATGGAACAGAATAGACAACACAGAAATCAATCCACAAACGTACAGCCAATTGATCTTTGAAAAAGGTACCAAGAACATACATTGGGGAAAAGAGTCCCTTTTCAATAAATGGTACTGGGAAAACTGGAGATCCACATATAGAAGAATTAAAGTAGACCTGTACCTGTCATCATGTACCAAAGTCAACTTGAAAAGGATTAAAGACTTAAATATAAGACCTGAAACTATAAAACTCCTAAAAGAACTTATAGGGGGAACACTTCAGGAAATAGAACTGGGCAAAGACTTTATGAATGTGACCTCCAAAGCATAGTAAACAAAAGAAAAAATCAACAAATGAGATTATATAAAACTAAAAAGCTTCTGCACAGCAGAGGAAACAATCAACAGAGTGAAAAAACAATGTACAGAATGGGAGAAAATATTTTCAAACTATACCTCTGACAAAGATTAATATCCAGAATTTATAAGGAATTCAAACAACAGTAAAAAAACAAATGATCCAATTAAAAAATAGGCAAAGGAGCTGAGTAGACATTTTTCAAGGGAAGACATACAAGTGGCAAGTAGGTACATGAAAAAATTCTCAACATCACTAGTCATCAGGGAAATGCAAATCAAAACCACCTTGAGATACCACCTCACCCTGGTTAGACAGGCCATTATCGAAAAGACCAAGGATAACAAATGCTGGCGAGAGTGTGGAGAAAGGGAAACTCTCTTACACTGTTGGTGGGACTGTAAAGTAGTACAGCCATTATGATTTCCAGGTTTTGATATCCAAGAAGAAGTGGCTTTCTAATTTTCTCCACTGTTTCTTGCTGCATATCATGTTTATTTCTAACAATATTCTATTTTCTTCTCCATATAAAAACCTGAAATACACATCATCTATTCTCTCCCTTTTGCCCATATGAAACACTTTCTGCTCTCATCTTTTAGTCTGACCAACTACATAATTCCTCTTCCCTGTGTTTTATATTCATATGACTTCTCCACCTATGCATATATTTAACCCTCTCCTTTCATCATCACAGATCTCACTCACAATCATATTTTCCTCATCAAGTCTTTAGCCTGTTACTTTCAGTGGGACTGCAAATGCATCACCCTCTCTGTTTAATTATGACACATGATGGCTTTTATACATTGCTTTATTCATTCATTAACCAAGTGAGCTTGGGGTCCAGAAGTGCTTAGGTGCATGTCTACATAGCTTGTCTATGAGTGCAGCTCCTTTCTTTCTTTGGTACACTTTCTCTAAATCCTATTTTTCTGTTGCTCTGTGAGTCCCTACTAAGTCCTAACTGTGAGTTATTTGGATTACTGCAAATACATGCTGGGGCACGTTTGAAGTCCTGGAATACCAGTATTGCAATAGATGCTACCTTTCATCTTGTCTATGCCATTTTGTCCTCTATTTGAACTTACCTGGGCTTCCTATAGTTTTTGGTTTTGTAGGGTATCGTTCTCCTGCCCTTCGTTTATGTTGCTCTATTGATGATTGCTTCCTGTGTGAAACTGGTGGGCTGGCTGCCACTGACTCCCAGCTGCACAAACTAATCCATCCCTGGAGCTTGGCATCCTTGTGCACTTACACATTGTTTTTCCTGCTCACCCCACTTGGAGCTGCCAGTTGCCTTGGATTCCTTCTGCTTTTCCTCATTAGCGTATGGTATGGTCTGACTACGACCTCCTACTGAAATAAGGCAGAAAAGACCCATGACCTCCAAAGCCTATCCAACCACTACATTAAACTTTTAACTAGTCCTTCTCCCTGCTTTTCATTATCAGACACATAAGTATGTAGCTTAAGATCTTAATGAAAGAGCAAAGCAACTTGGTACTATGACACCTGAGTCTAACAGCTGTGTGTGAATGACCTGCAGAAAGAAAAGCAATACTCCTTGTCCAAGCAACCTAGACATGGCTGTGCTGTGTCCTGTAGACACCCAGGGCTGAATTTGCTCAGTCATTGCCAGAAAAGCTCACCACACCCGCATGTCAAAACAAACATGATATCCAGGGGAGGAAAATCAAGGTTTCAGTTGTTTCTTTTCTTCCCTCTCCAAATCCCAAGAATCCAGTGAGTTTTAGTAACACTTCTAAAATGTCAGAAGAAAAAAATCTTACTTTTAGAAAGGTTGGAACAACCAAGGGGGTCTTTTGTGGGGTCTAGTTTCTCTCTGAGCCCCTTGGGGATGGTAAGGGTGCAGGTGTGCCTTGCTTTAAGAAAATGCAATGAAAAAAAAAATCAAGCATAGAATGGAGACTTTAGGAGGTGATTATTCATATTATGATATAGGTTTTAAATTTTATCTGAATCACTGGTTTGCTTTAAAACAGCAGTTCCTTTCCTGTGAATCAGTGCCTGTTTTTAGGCCATCTACATAAAGTGCCATGATATATGAGAGAGATGCAACCTCACACTTTTGAAGATGTTTAAGACGACCTCCTACTGAAATAAGGCAGAAAAGACCCATGACCTCCAAAGCCTATCCAACCACTACATTAAACTTTTAACTAGTCCTTCTCCCTGCTTTTCATTATTAGACACATAAGTATGTAGCTTAAGATCTTAATGAAAGAGCAAAGCAACTTGGTACTATGACACCTGAGTCTAACAGCTGTGTGTGAATGACCTGCAGAAAGAAAAGCAATACTCCTTGTCCAAGCAACCTAGACATGGCTGTGCTGTGTCCTGTAGACACCCAGGGCTGAATTTGCTCAGTCATTGCCAGAAAAGCTCACCACACCCGCATGTCAAAACAAACATGATATCCAGGGGAGGAAAATCAAGGTTTCAGTTGTTTCTTTTCTTCCCTCTCCAAATCCCAAGAATCCAGTGAGTTTTAGTAACACTTCTAAAATGTCAGAAGAAAAAAATCTTACTTTTAGAAAGGTTGGAACAACCAAGGGGGTCTTTTGTGGGGTCTAGTTTCTCTCTGAGCCCCTTGGGGATGGTAAGGGTGCAGGTGTGCCTTGCTTTAAGAAAATGCAATGAAAAAAAAAATCAAGCATAGAATGGAGACTTTAGGAGGTGATTATTCATATTATGATATAGGTTTTAAATTTTATCTGAATCACTGGTTTGCTTTAAAACAGCAGTTCCTTTCCTGTGAATCAGTGCCTGTTTTTAGGCCATTAATTTGGTAGAGTTTGAAAGAGAGAGTTGAGAAATTTAGTATTTAAGGATTAAATAAGTATTTTATTTAAGAAATGTATATGGAAACAAAGACTAAGGATTTGTGAAATGTTGGGAGTCAC
This sequence comes from Galeopterus variegatus, assembly GCF_000696425.1. NCBI lineage: Eukaryota > Metazoa > Chordata > Mammalia > Dermoptera > Cynocephalidae > Galeopterus > Galeopterus variegatus. The sequence continues at coordinate 1,078,033 of NW_007726134.1, read as the reverse complement.
TGAGAAGGGAAATAGTGTTTATTAAGAGAGTTGAGAAATTTAGTATTTAAGGATTAAATAAGTATTTTATTTAAGAAATGTATATGAAAACAAAGACTAAGGATTTGTGAAATGTTGGGAGTCACTGAGAAGGGAAATAGTGTTTATTAAGTGTTTATTACGTGCAAGGCACTTTACATATGTGATGGAGATAAAACTTATTAAAGCATAATTCTAATTTTGCCTTAGTCCTCCTTTTTCTCTGCCTCTTGGTCAAGCAACTTCTTACTCTATCTCCTTTGTAAAAAGAAATCTATATTTGTGGCCAGGTTTTTAGGATTTATAAATCCAGAATCAGGAAAGTGGGTAGAGAGAGTCAAGACTGTATGGTGCTGGAGGAAAGTGGGGGAAGGAACAAGAAAACAAGAGCTGGAACAGACTACAACATTGAGGAGAGTTTGGCAAAAGAGTAGGCTATGGAGGGACTTGGATAGGGATGCTAGACAAGCTATGGACTGTGAGAAAACAGAAACTTTAAGGAGTCATGCTTTAAGTTATAAATTGATTTTCATTTATGTTCTTCAAAAGGTACAAAGAAAGATTAAGTTGCTTTTGAATCCTGGACTGTACTTTGTGAAAATACATTGACACCTATGCAATAGGAGGCTCTGAGATTTATTTGACTTAATTTAATCCTTCAATAACTATATGAAGTAGGCATTTCATTTTCATTATACAGATGAGAAGACTGAGTTACACAGATGTTCAGAGACATGCCTATATCACAAAGCAAGCCTATGGCAGAACCTGAATTTAAAAGTAGGCTTGTTGGGCCGACCCCATGGCTCACTCGGGAGAGTGCAGCACTGGGAGCGCAGTGGCACTCCCGCTGCAGGTTCGATAGGGATGGCCGGTGCGCTCACTGGCTGAGCGCGGTGCGGGCATCACCAAGCCAAGGGTTGTGATCCCCTTACCAGTCACACACAAAAAAAGTAGGCTTGTTTGACTCTAAAAAACTTTGCAAATAGCATAGGATTGGATTGTGTGTGTGTTTAACCAAATCTGAGTCTTTGACTTTCAATAAGGAATTTTAAGCCACTTATATTTACTGTTAAAAGTGTTGTGTTTGGTTTTCTATAATCTTCTTATGTTATCTTTATATATTCATTAATATTACCTGTCCTTATTTTCTGGGATTTCTTCTTTTCTATATAAAATATAGCTTTTTAAAAACATTTTTCTCTTCTCTAGTTGTTTAGGAAGTACTTATTCTGTTTTAATTCAGCTGGTGGGGTTAGCTTTAAGATATCCAAAAGTATTTTTTATGTTGTTTTTCTGTTAAAGTCAAGAATGTCTGTATTTTGATTCTTCTCTATGTAAAATGTTTTGATCTTTTTACACTTTTCCCCATCTCCTCTTTCCCTCTCTTAAGTTTGTATAGTTTTATGAATATATATGTTTTATCTATATTCTCTTTAAAAAGTCATTTTTGATATTTACACTAAAATTTTGTCAACTGTACTTCTTGATTCAGCTATGTAAATATAGAGCTGTTTTCTCTATATTCTTGCAGTTGATTGCTTGACAATCAAATGACTGTCCTTTCAGTGCTATCCCTTTGAATATTTGATGCATTTTAGTGAGGTTTTCAGTGGAAGAGTGGGTAGGAGAGGAGGGAAATACAATAGATCTAAATACACATTTTTGATAACAGGAAGCTAATTGATAATCAATAAATAGCGACATAATCTTATTACAGAAGAAATGACTAAAATATTTAAAATTAATTGCTTGGGGGGATGGTAAGGTGAGGCAAAAGTTACTATTTTTCCTACCTATCTTTTAATGTGATTTTTTTTAAAACATGATTTGATTTAAGTAGTTCTGTGCATATATTTTTTAAAATAAAAAAGTAATATATACATGTTAAAGTCCTGGTCTAAAAAATAAACATGGAAAATATGTGAAAGGATATATGACATATCTGGTCACTTTTCTCTTTCCTCCCCAAAAAGTATAAGATCCTTCAAACTCGGGGGTTTGAGGGAGGTGGACGGAGAATTGGAGAATACTAGGATATTAGATTCTGGTGAATTTCCTCAAGAATATGCCCTGCAGCCTTCCCACCCCTACCCTGGACTGAATTCCAGGAGATGGCTATAGAAGTCTCGGACAGATTTGCAGATCCCAATATAGAGGATTCCTATGTCCCACTCCTTGTTGTGGGCCATAGGAGGTGACAAGCCCCCAGCATTCCTTGTGTCACCATGGGTTAGACAGATAAAAGCACCTATATGGGGTGCCAAGGCCCTCAGTCCTGAGGCAAATCCATAGACCCTCCCATGTGACTTAGTGGGGTGCAAGGACAGCAAATTCTTAATGTGACAGGCATTGTACAGCACCTGAGACTGAGGCTGGAGGATGATATGCCATAGTAGATGTGGTGTGACCCCTAGACCAGGGGCCAGATGGGAAGAAGTCATTGTGGATGTGGCCAGCACGGAGAGTGGATGATGACTAAGGACTGGCTAGAACAATGTACATCTCAGCACATGCCTGTGTGGAACAAATCATGACCAAGTTCAGGCAATGTCTCTGGATGAGATGATGCTATGTAGATCTCGGACGCCTCTTTCCACCAGTCTCTCAGGGAAATTTAGGGAGAAATACTTCACTGAACTTGTCAGGATTCTTAGTTCCAAACAAAGAAACCAATTCTGCTTAACATAAACAGAAAAGGAATTTACAGGAAGAATACCAGAGAGTCCCCAGAATCAATGTACTCAGGAAAAGGATGGGATTGCCTTCGGCCAAAACCACAGCATAGGAAATGTCTGGTTAGATGCTGATGACACCACTGTTGGCATTGCCCCTGTCAGAAATGGACTGTGGACATCACTACAGTGAACCTCCGCTACTCCCAGCATAGCACTTTGGATGCCACTGCTGTTGCCAGAATAAATTCTCCAAGGTCCCTCACTTCCTATTTACTGCTGACTTGACATCCTGGGCAGGACTATGCTGTTGGCCAGCATCAGTTGTGTGCCCACTCTTCAGCTAGTTGGGTACAGGGGCTGGGCCTATCTTTGTCTTTGATCCTGATGGGACGGGATCTGCTCCCATTTATTGTGGCATCCCTTGTTCCCCCACCCCACCCAAAGGAAGAAGGTACATACAGTAAAAAATGAGTGGGGCCAAAATTCTTGACTGAGTATATCTAGAAGCAACCTGATTGACCTGGAACTGACTAGTTTTAATGTCTACCACTGGAAGAAGTGGAAGCTTAAGATTCAATCTAAATTCAACCACAGAAAAAGATAAACTTAGATTTTCACATGCCTGACCTTTGGCCTGAGACATTTATATGTTTCTTTCAGTAGAGGAATAACACCTTACCCATGCACACGAATGCCCAATGGAACCATCACAACCACCCTGGACTGCATTATTACCCTGTTTTCAAGCCAGGAATCCGAAGGTCAAGGAAGTTAAGTGACTCCACACACCAGTAATTGGCAGAGCAAAGATTCCCAGGTCCTGAACCCTATCTACTACCTTGTGATTTATTCTTAAAATATTAGGGCCAGATTGTTACCAAATTAGACTATTCTGATTATGTGTTCTCAAATCCTGTCCTTAATGTGATGCCATTTTTGTCTCTATCCTGCCTAAAAGGGGAGTCTGTGCACATGTCTGAAATGTTGCATGTCTCCCCCAAACATAATACTGCATTTAATAAACCCAGAAGAATTCATCCTTCCTAGGTCACAGTACTGTGCTACCAGAGAAACAGAATCAGTCAGAAACAAAGAACAAGGTGTTTGCCTACCCACCACATTTTATTAAATTATCTGGCCAAGCTCCTTTCTTCCCCTTGCACTCCCTGGGTATCAATAGGAAGGGATGAGAAGAGAAGAAAGGCATTTCCCAGGTAGTCTTGTCTGCTGTGCTTCACTCTGACTGCACTTGGATCCCTGTGTTTTTACCTCCTCGTAGCTGAGCAGAGTACTTAGGGAGGCAGGAAATGTTTAAGACCAGAACTGTAATAGGTGTAAGTAAGAAACATATCTGTTTTCCATTAGGGAGATTAACTTCTCTGTTGGGGTTGTTGTTATAGGACGAGGTCAGGGGGCTGCTTGGGGCTGACTGGTGCCCTTCTGACTGGGTGGGCATGGCTCCCCTCCCAGTTCCCCCTTTGAAGCAGGTGGTTTCTCTTTCCAAACCTGCCTTCCCTGGATGAAGTCAGATTGATCAGATGCCCTGCTTTAAGTAGTGATGCCATAGGGTGATAACAGCAAATCCTGTTTTCAGGACATTAGAAAGTAAGAAGAGAGCACTGTTTCCATGTATTTTACAGCTAGCTATTCAAAGAGGCTGATCCCATGTTGAATTGCAAAATAACTATGTGTTATGGTAAAAATAACATCTTATAACGGTTTCCCACATAACATGTTTATCTCTTACTTATGTGAGCCCAACCCTTGTATAGTGCGTCACATAAAGCTACCATGTAGTAAATATTTGATGAATAGAAGAATGAAAACTCCCTAAAGACAGAAACAGATGCAAATCTGTATAGTCCAACAAACTGGATTTACAGGAGATTATAAGAATGCAATGAAGAAGGCTGATGAAAAATAATTGACAACTAGTTGCAGCTACTCATTTGCTTTCTGGGCCTCCCTTCCTTCCCTCCCTCCCTTTCTTCCTTCTTTCAAATTTTCATTGTGATAATTTTCAAACAAACACAAAAGGAGAGAGAATTTCCCAATGGATCACCATGCATCTATCACTCAGCCTTAATAACCATGTGTTTTTCTGCCTCATTGTCCCCTTTTCTCACACTTCTTTTGGGGGGTATTTAAATCAAAACCCAGACATTGTATAATTCACTCACAATTATTTTAATGCATATCACAAACAGAATAGTACTTTAATAAAATCTACCATTATCACTCCCCCCAAAATTAACAATCAGTTCATAATATCATCTAATACTCCTTTGTGTCTAGCTTTCATCTCTTCTGAGCTTCCTATAAGTTTTCTTAAGTGTTAACTTGTAGCTTAACACAAGTACTTTTCTACTCGGTTAGGGAAATAACTTCCAACAACCTTCACTCCAAACCCCAACTAAGTACTTACAATTGCTAATATTATGAATTACTAAATATATGAATATTTGCATCTCCATTAATTCACTGATGAATATGTAATGAGCACTTAAAATATGACTGGCATTGTAGAAAGTGAATAAGATGGACAGTATCCCTGGCCTCAAGAAGCTTACAGTTCTGAGGAGGATATGGTAGGCTTGGATGCCCCTTTAATACCTTACACACTTTATACTTGGCATGATAAAATCAATCTCATCATCTTGCCTTGAAAAGCCAGCTCCTGTTAAGGTCCTGCCTGATGTCTGACAGTGACCTCAGTATTCTTCATGCCTCCCATATGCTGTCAGTTCCAAATTCGGCTAGTTTTCTTCTGAAATGTTTTCCATACCCAATCTTTTTTTCTCCAGGAAGGCCAACTTTCAGTGATGAAATGAGCCAAATAAACTGTGTCAGAATTCATATAGGTCCTGCCTCTGTGTTGGGGCAAATGGAGAGGGAGGTATCGGCAGCACTGAGGGTACAGAGTCCAGTGTGGTTCTTAGATAGACCTCGCATGAGGTGGGTCAGGGATGCAAAGTCAAGATGGAGACACAGGAGCACGGTGGAAGGAGCCCGAGTCACAACCGGAAAACAGCATCACACACCCTGGATGATGGCATGGCAAGTAGGAGATGGGCAGAAGGAAGAAAAGCTGTGACTAGGGTTGTTGAGAGTGAGATGGGCAGATTTGAGGCATGACTCTGTTTGATCTGTTTAGAATTTTGTTTAGAAGCAGAGAATTGGTGTTTTATCACGTCCTTTACTTAACAATTTTCTATTGCTGTGTATCAAATTACTGTAAGTTTAGCAGCTTCAAACAAAACCCATTTATATGGGTCCTTCAAATAGTTCATGGAAAAATTCTAGTTTTCCATAAATGTTTTGAAGTACCCCCATATTATCTCACGTGTCTGCAGGTCAGAAATCCAGGCAGCTTGCTTGCTTCTCTGCTCAGGGTCTCATAGGCTGACAGCAGGGTATTGGCCAGCCAGGGGTCTTATTTAGAAGCTGCGGAAATTAGCAATCTTTTTTATTACCCTATTAGGTTGTCAAATAGAGAAAAAGACCATCTTTAAATAATGGGTATGATTTCTACTTTGTCTGCAGTTTTCTTCACCATAGCATTGGTACTAACAATGAACCAATTTTTCTACCTGTTTCCTCACCTTGAACAATGGTTGGGTCTCCTTACTTAACATAAAAGTACATGCTCTTTGTTTATTAAAAAAAAGAAACACATAGAAAAGATTAATGCTTTTGTGTGCGTGCATGTGTTTTTATTTAAATTAAATTCTTGTAACTTTATGACGTCACCTCATTGAAAACTCATATGCTAAGACCCTTTGCTTTCTCTCCTTGATCTCAGGGCCATCTGGAATATTTAGTGTATTTAACACATGATCACATCAACAATAAACTTTCCAGTTGGTTTTCAAGAAAGTCTTTTCTTACTTAGTTTAAAAAAATTATTAAAAATAAGTCTCTTACTATTTGGACTCATTATATATACCCCAGGATTTCTTACTCTCTACTTTTTTTCTAAAAGGATTCAGGCGTTTGCTAATCCTAATTTTTATTTCTGAGGTTAGCATGTAAAAATGACTGAGAACTTTCAACAGGATAAGTAATTATACCAAATATTTAATTGAACATTTATAAACATACTACTTAGAAGAAGAAAATAACCCTTAATTTTTTTTAAACCAGTAAGCACACCACTTTTTTTCTTAATATGTGATTGTATTTAGTACCTATATATTTTTTAGTGTTTGTATGAGTCTGTTTTCTGTTGCTTGTAATAGAATACCTGAAATTGGGTAGTTTATAAAGAAACAAAATTTATTTCTTACAGTTTGGAGACTGGGAAGTCCAAGTTCCAGGCAACACATCTGGTGAGGACCTTTGTCCTAGTAAGAACTCTCTTCAGGGTCCGGTGGCAACCAGGATTTCACATGGCAGGAATGAGTTGAGTGAGCGAGAACCAATCTGCTCACTTGCCCTCCTTATCAGAGCCACACACATCACTCCATGAATGGATCAATCCCTCAGCAAGGGCACAGTCCTCACAATCTAATCACCTCTTTAACACCCCACTTTTCAAACATCTTAACTGGATTTTCCACCCTTTTAACACTGTTAAAACAGAGACCAACTTTCTAACACAAGAACTTTAGGGAGACATTTAATCCATAGCAGCATTTTAGGAAAAGTTTCTACGTCAGCTTCATTTGGGATCCAATAGTTTGCCTATATAAATGTATTTTAAAAATAATATATTTACTAGAAGCTAAAATCTGACCCATGTGCCTTGAAAATTAATGTCAATCTTACATGTAGTTTTTAGAAAACTAAAGCAATACTTACAGGTTCCTAAAGATAGCATTTTCAGGGCTAGGTATTTCAAAATACAAAATAACAGCAAAATTTAGTTTAAAGATCTCAATTCATTTTTATTTGCAGGTATGGAATTGAGCAACAAATCATTCTATAAAACAGAATATGTGTTCTGATGGGCTGAGCAGAGGAGGTTCACTTTATAGACGGAAAGGGGCTGAAGAAGGCAGAAACAGAGAACAAAAAGTAGATAGTTATTTCAAAGCTACTTTCCTGGCAAAAGTTAAAGCAGAGGGGACTTCCTTATCATGCTGGCAAAATTATCCTATTTGGGGATTTGGTTATTATCTGTGTGTCTTTCTCTTTCTCCTGATTTCTTGGAAGGTCAGATGAACAAAGTTTGGGGTTGGTGACATGGAACTTCAGCAAGAACAACTCCATTTTGTTTTGGTCTTTTGGGCCTAGTGCAGGTGCTCAGTCCAAACCAAGGGTCTCCTATAAATTTTATTTGATAGGTACTATTATCTGACCAAAATGAGAAGACAAGTTTGATCTCTGTATTTTCAGGTGAATTCCCCAACTCAGAATCTGTCTGATCTACTGTCAACTTAGACAGCACCATAAAGAAAACTATCCACTCCAAAAATTATTTCTACTTAAGCCCTTCAAATATTTTAAAATTTGTGTTCCATTTTATACAGTACTAGGACTGGCTAAGCAGAAGTTTGGGATGGGTTTAGTGCCCCTGTGTTTTCATTATTCCTCTTTTTCCCTTTCCCTTAACAGGTTCAGGTAGGACCAAAGCAGTGGTGGTAGGTATGCCTGGTGCTCTGTAAATTGTCTGAATAAATGAATGAATGAATGAGATAGCACAAAAGCAGGAAAGCTGAATTAATGTGGAGTGATTGGTTTTCCTCCTAAGGCAGCAGGTGATTTTCAGTAACTAAGCACAGAACAGCTGCTTCCCATCACCTTCCTCAAAACTCCAGCAGTGAGTGTTGCTGTGACCTCAGTCTCGCTGGCACTTACTGCACAGGAGGACGTGCAGGTTCAGAAATCTTGTGAAATAAAGTCAGGAAAATTTACAGGACGCCTGCAGGGCAGGGGGTACCAAAAAGACCAAATGGGAGTTTATGTAGTGACTGTACCAGCAACAACTTCCCCTGGTGGCTGGCTGTGAAGTCTAGATTTTGGCTCCTAATGTCATCAAGGGTGACACATGTTATTGATGGCACCGTTTCCTGAAATCTACTTGAATCGTGCAAATTTCTTTCTTTATTTCTCTCTCTCCATCTCTCTGTGTCATTTTTCCTCTCTCTTTCCCTCCCTCCCTCTTACACACACACTGTCTGTCTTTCCATGGTGGTAGTAGACAGGTGTAGAGAAGACAGTTTCACTTAGGGTCTACCAAGGTTGAGGGGCAGCTCCTCCTGTGATAGGCACATTTGTGAACCCAGTGTCGTACTCCAAGCACACCTTAAGATGATTCAGCATCAGCATGAGGTACTTTGAGTTTTTTGGCATTTTCTAAGTTACCGGGGAGGGGGGACAAAAAGGTGGAAATGAATCATTTCATGTAAATAAAACTTCAATAGTACTTTTCTGGAAAAAAACAGAAACAGCCCATCATAGAAACAACAGTCTCTGTGCCAAGAGGGAAGTGAGCAGGGAGCAGTTCGAACATGCACCAGGTCACCTCCTGGAGTAGTCTGGTCTTGCCCCTGGGCAAAAAATGGGGTTATTCAGACAGGAAAAGTGAGGAAGACAAATATGTGAATAAATATGATGATGAGAATCATGATCAGTCGTTGTCAGATGGAACAATAAAGCAGCCAGGCAGGGAGATGGTAAGGAATTTCCTTCCTCCTAGAACTTTAAGATAAGGTTCTGGACTTATTGTTGTTATTATTTACAGAGAAAATTTGCAGTGGCTACTGGTTGCTGTTTGCTTCTTGTCCTGATAGGGCTGGTGTGAGGTCTTGATTTGTTCAAACCACTTCCTCACTCGAGCTGTATTTTAAGACCTAAAATTTCAAATGGTGCTTTAATATCTCTGAGCCTCACAGGACTCCAAAAGCCTAATCATGAGTTTCCCTGCTTTACCAGACATGCTCCCCACCACATGGTTCCCCACTAGCCAGACTAGCTGCACCCATCCAGCTCTCAACCCAGCAGGTGGTGGTTTCACTTCCCTGCTGGTCTATGAAATCATTCAAACAAGCCAATCGCATTCTCCTATGGGAATCAGGGCAACCCACCCTCTTGATACTACAAAGCCTGACTCTCACAGCCCCTGGTTGTTTAGTTTATTCCCACGTGCAACCCCTGAGTGGCCCTGCCTTCATGCTGTGCGGTGTCTTCCTCCCCTGGGCTGTGAGTATATGTGACTACTGGACTGCTGTCAATCTCATCTGTTCAATGTCAAGTGCCGTGTGTTCAGCTATTTCATAGTATTCATAGTATTCAGGGTGGGATATTCCAACAGGGTGAATAGGTTATCAGAACATGAGCACACTCAGACTTCTGGGTAGTGGCCAGTTCTAGGCTCACCTAGTAGCCAAAGGCTTGTTCAAATTTCTGGGGACACTCACCTGCAGATGCATGGAGAACCAATACGTAGAATAAGTATCAATAGGCATAGAACTGGCCTTCTGATCCTTCAATTTTTGAAGCAAACCTCGTGATCCAGACACCAGTCAAGGATCGGGAATCTAAACTTATCCAAAGAAAACATCGACTCCATCTTACTCTGCCTCCGCACACCTGTCTTTACCCACTGTGGAGCACAATCTTTAAGACTTGCAGCATTCTGCAATCAGCTGTTTATTTTATGTCTGGGAGCTATAATTCTTAAAGTCTCTTGATTGCATGTCTTAAGATAAATTTGATACAGAAATATCAACATGGAAAAATGATAAAAATGTTAGTTAAACTGGAATTTAGAAACAAGTTACTACCTTTGGTATTTTGGGCTTAATTAAAACAGCTGTGATAGTAAGAGGTGCTGCAATTATTACTTTATATTTAGCTTTGTTATTCTCAACGTCAAAAAATATTCTGTTTTCTTTTTCTTGTATAGAACCTCAAAACACCATCAGACCATGGAATATTTTCTTTGAACTAGTCAATTTGGTGGAGTAATTTATTTAAAATAAGTTTTTTAAAAATATAGTTTTCTCTTTATTCTACAAAATGAGTAATGCAAGCTGGGATGTGGAGCTATAAAGTCATTGCACAAAAAGAAAAATTACACAGCAAAACTGCTATTTTTGGCTTTTAATTCCTACCAGTTTGCCAACTTGTTGCAAGTTATACTTATCAAGGGATCATACACTTTTTCCATGTTGTTTCATCTTGAACCCTAAAATGCTAACAGAGACCATGAATGGTATTTGATTTAATTAGCTAGTGTTGCTATTGCTTGCCACATCTCCCAACTCTAAATACCTCTAAAAATAAGCTTCCTTTGATTCCAGCTTTTAAATGACATAAATTGTATTCACAGGAGAGAAAAGCATTACTTAAGTTATCTATAATATATCTGTTTATATTTCGAACTGGAACGCTTTATCACACAGTCCTTAGTTTATGTTATAAAGGATGAATCTATAACAAGGTAGCAAAAGCCACAGGCATTCCTTTGAAATAATGCTTAAGGGGAAACTTTTAAAAAAAGAATATTTAAAATTTACAAAAATGAATTTTTAAAGAAAGTAATTTTATTTTACTTACTTCCTGTGAAATTTGAGACACTGAAATCAAACATCAATAAAATATGATACCCAGGTGCAGTTGCTATTTTTTTTAATGGGAGGTATTTAGTGAATATCATATTGGTCATTGAAGTTAAACAATTTTAACTTATTTTACACAAAGACAGAGTCCCTCCAAACAAGGAATAGATTTATGTAAAGAATGTTATCTAATAGTAAAGAGTCTTCGTTGGTCAGAATTCAAAGAAAACAATTGCAAGTTTGGATATGAAATTCAACAGAGCATGTGATAGGCAGAATTCTAAAATCTTTCCCAACTCCTTATGGTGTGTATGGCTGTGTAATCCCTGGGATGGTAAATATGAAGAATTTTACTCTGTGATGAAATTATGTTACATGACATAGTTGACTTTGAGGTAGGGATATCACCCATGTGGACCTGACCTAACCACAGGGCCCCAAAAAAAGAATATTTAAAATTTACAAAAATGAATTTTTAAAGAAAGTAATTTTATTTTACTTGCTTCCTGTGAAATTTGAGACATTGAAATCAAACATCAATAAAATATGATACCCAGGTGCAGTTGCTATTTTTTTTAATGGGAGGCATTTAGTGAATATCATATTGGTCATTGAAGTTAAACAATTTTAACCTATTTTACACAAAGACAGAGTCCCTCCAAACAAGGAATAGATTTATGTAAAGAATGTTATCTAATAGTAAAGAGTCTTTGTTGGTCAGAATTCAAAGAAAACAATTGCAAGTTTGGATATGAAATTCAACAGAGCGTGTGATAGGCAGAATTCTAAAATGATCTTTCCCAACTCCTTATGGTCTGTATGGCTGTGTAATCCCTGGGATGGTAAATATGAAGAATTTTACTCTGTGATGAAATTATGTTACATGACATAGTTGACTTTAAGGTAGGGATATCACCCATGTGGACCTGACCTAACCACAGGGCCCCTTTTTTTCTGGCTGGTCACAAAGTCAGGGACTTGAAACAGGAGAAGCATCGATGCAATGTTCCAGTCTAAAGGTGAAGAGCACCAAGTGGCAAGAAAATTGTGGGTGGTGTCTAGGAGCTGAGAGCAGTCTCTGGCTGACAGTCAGCAAGGAGATGGGGAGCTCCTGTCACTGCAAGGAACTAGGTTCTGCTGACAACAAAGAGCTTGGGAGTGGACTTTTTCCTAGAGTTTCCAGACAGGAGCTCAGCTCAACCAACATGACTTTAGCCATATGACACCCTGAGCAGAGAACCCAGCCATGCCATGTCAAACTTCTGATTCACAGACTGATGGGCTAATAAGTGGGTATTATTTTAAGCTGCAAAGCTTTAGGTAATTTGTTACACAGCAATACAAAACTAACACAGAGCATAAGATTATATTTTATGGGAAATGTAAATGAGAAACTTTACATTTATTCTTCTTCGTCATTCTTTACATGAGAAGAGGTGGGAAGGCAGAAGAGGGAGTAGACAAGTGCACCATTGTCTCCAACTATCTGTGGCGAAGCACTGATTTTATTTTCAACCTATCATGGACTGATGTTTTTAATTAATTAATTTATTTTTATTGAATCAATTGATTATACATATTTTGGGGGTTCAGCATTGATGTGTGTTGATTAAATCAATATTATTAGCATATATATTATTATAAGTCATACTTATTCTTTATGCCCCTTATCAAATCTCTCCCCCTCCCACCTCTGATAACCCTAGATTTCTTCTCTCCTTCTGAAAGAGTAAGGGTTACTCTGTTGATTTGTTGCCTGGATGATCTGTCCAATGCTGAGAGAGGGGTGTTCAGGTTCCTCGTGGCTTCTCCCGCCTTCATGGACTTCACTCATCTCTCCTCCTTTTCCCCTGTGCTCTAGCAGCCGCAGCTTGGCTGTCGTTGCTTTTTGATCATTTTAAATTGGTTGATTTATGGGACAGAGTGATGCTGGGGACCGTCTATTCCACCGTCTTGACTAGAAGCAGCTGGACTGATGTTTTCACAAAGTACAATAAAAATGAACCAGTATAAAAATGAAAAAAACAAAGATATGCAAAAATCGATTCCAAATTTGTTATTATTAGATTCAGTAGACATAGAGTTTCTTTGTCAAAGTTCTATAAATGTTTATAATTCTTATAAGCACTTATTCTCAATTTTTATACTTTTCACAGATCAGTAGAAGTCAATGAATCAGCTCTGGTCCATGGACCACATTTTGAGTAGTCATTAAGTAAAACTTTAGCCATTTGTGTGCTCTTACCTTCTTTTAAATCAGAATAACTACAGAAACTGATATTTTGGCTTCAAAACGCTTTTGTTACTAAAGTGCTAAACTCTAAGGAAAGTGGAAAAGTGGTTTTATATGAGCTTGACAGAAATGGACTAAAAGTATGAGAACTTTTGTGTCTTTAGAGTCTAGAAAATGACACTAATTTACAGATTCTTTCAAATAAATAAAATTCTGCCCTAAATTGACCACTTTATGCTAATATGGAGTGGGTCACTGTCCCTGCCCCCAGCTATTGCTTAATTAATTTTTTTCACTTTTTAAAAATTATATACTTTTAAAAAATTTTTATTTTATTTATTGAGTCAATATCGATTATACATATTTTGGGGGTTCAACATTGAGATATGTTGATCAAATCAATATTACTAGCATATGTATTGTTACGAATTGTAATTATTTTTTGTGTCCCTTGTCCAATCTCTCCCCTTCCCCCATTCCCTCCCCTCCCCCCTCTAATTGCCCTAGATTTCTTCTCTCCTTCTGAATGGATAATGGTTACTCTGTTAATTTGTTGCCTAGATGATCTGTCCAATGCTGAGAGATGTGATCGGGTCCCCCAATATTATCATAGAGCAGATGCTTCTTCTGTTACTCTGGAATGGGCTTTGTGGAGAGAGACATCATGTTCTTTTCTATGTCTCTGCTGGGGACTCTCCTTGTATGAATGCACTCCAGTGGTTGGTGGACCATCTGTGTGGTGGTTGTGGTGTCTAGTCATTTTCGCAGCAGCCATGGTTATTGTGGAGGCTGCGGTGGGCGACCCACATGTGCCTATTTGCCATTTGTATGTCTTCTTTGAAAAATGTCTGTTCAGCTCCTTGGCCCATTTTTAATTGGATTCTTTTTATTTTTTACTGTGAGGTTGTCTGAGTTTCTTATATATTCTGGAAATTAATCCCTTGTTGGATGTATAGTTTGCAAATATTTATTACCATTCTGTAAGTTGTCTTTTTCACTCTGTTGATTGTTTCCTGTACTCTGCAGAAACTTTTTAGTTTGATATAGTCCCATTTGTTTATTTTTTCTTTTGCTGCCTGTGATTTTGGGGTCTTATTCATAAAGTCTTTTCCCAGTCCTACTTCCTGAAGTTCCCCCTATGTTTTCTTTTGGTAGCTTTATATTTTGGGTCTTATACTTAAGTCTTTAATCCATTTTGAGATGACTTTGGTATGTGGTGAGAGGTACATATCTAGTTTCATTCTTCTGCATATGGATATTCAATTATCCCAGCAACATTTATTGAAGATGCAGTCTTTTCCTAAGTATATATTCTTGTTGCCTTTTTCAAAGATCAGATGATCTTTGATTTCTGTTTTCTCTATTCTGTTCCATTTGTCTGAGTGTCTGTTTTTATGCCAGTATCATGCTGTTTTGGTTACTATATCTTTGTAATATAATTTGAAGTTGGGTAGAGTTATGCCTCCGGCCTTATTTATTATTTAGTTTTGGTCAGGATTGCTTTGGCTATTCAGAATCTTTTGTTGTTCCACATGGATATTAGGATTGTTTTTTCTATATTTGTAGAGAACACCATTAGTATCTTGATGGGGATTGCATCAAATCTGTAGATCACTTTGGGTAATATGGACATTTTCACAATGTTAATTCTTACAATGCAAGAGCATGGAATGTCTTTCTACCTTTATGTGTATTCTTTAATTTCTTTAAGTAGTATTTTGCAGTTCTCATTGTAGAGATCTTTCACCTCTTTGATTAAATTGATTCCTAGTTTTTTTCTTGTCATTGTTTTTGTTTTCTTGGTGATTATTGTAAATGGGCTTGCTCTATTGATTTCTTTTTGCTAGTTCATTATTGGAGTGTAAAAATGCTGCTGATTTTTGCATATGATTTTGTATCCTGCAATGTTACTGAAATTGTTTATAAGCTCTAGGAGTTTTCTGGTGGAGTCTTTAGGTTTTTTTAATATATAGGATCATGTCATCTGCAAACAGGGACAGTTTGACTTCACCTTTTCCAACCTGGATGCACTTTCTTTCACTTGCATGATTGCTCCAGCTAGTACTTACAATAATACATTAGTAGGAGTGGTGAGTGTGGGCATCCTTGACTTGTTCCTGTTCTTAAGGCTTTCAGCTGTCAGCTTTTCCCCATTCCGGATGATATTGGTGGTAGGGTTGTCATTTACAGCTTTTACTGTGTTGAGATACTTTCCTTTTATACCTAATTTGCTGAGAATCTCTATCAAGAAGGGATGTTGCATTTTGTCAAATGATTTTTCTGCATTTATTGAGATAATCATATGGTTTGTCTCCTTGAATTTGTTGATGTGATGTATCACATTTATTGATTCGGATATGTTGAACCTTCCTTGCTTCCCTGGGATGAATCCGACTTGTTCGTGGTGTATATTTTTTTGTTGTGTTGCTGTATTATGATTGCTAATATTTTATTTAGGATTTTTTTCATCTATGTTCATCAGATATATTGGCCTTTATTTTTATTTTTTTGTTGTATCTTTGTCTGGTTTGGTATCATGGTGATGCTGGCCTCATAGAAAGAGTTTGGGAGAATGGCCTCTGTTTCAATTTTTCAGAATGATTTGAAGAGAATTGGTATTAATTCCTCCTTTAAAGTTTGGTAGAATTCAGCAGTAAAATCATCTGGTCCTGGGCTTTTCTTTGAGGGAAACTTCTGATTACTCCTTCAAACTTGTTGCTTGTTATTGGTCTTTTCAGGTTTTCTAAGCCTTCTTGATTCAATCTTGTTTGTATGTGTCCAGAAATTTATCTGTTTCCTCCACGTTTTCAAATATGTTGGTGTATAGTTGTTTATAATAGTCTCCAATATTCTTTTATTTCTGTG
>NW_007726134.1:1060164-1061244 GCF_000696425.1 Galeopterus variegatus | reverse complement strand
TTTGTTAACTTAGCTAGTGGTTTGTATATTTTGTTTATCTTCTTGAATAACCATTTTTTTTTCATTGATCTTTTGCATCATTTTTTTTGGTTTCTATTTCATTTACTGCTTCTCTGATCTTAATTATTTCTTTCTGTCTACTACTTTTAGGATTGGATTGTTCTTGTTTTTCTGTTCTTTGAGATGTAGCATTATGTTGTTTATTTGAAGTCTTTCTGTTCTTTTGATGTGTTTACTGCAATAAACTTCCCTCTTAGTACCACTTTTGGAGTATCTCACAGGTTTTGGTGTGATGTGTCTTTATTTTTGACAGTTTCAAGTAATTTTTTTATTTCCTGTTTAATTTCTTCTTGGACCCATAGGTCATTCAGGAGCCTGCTGTTTAATTTCCATGTGTTTACAGATTTTCCAGAGTTTTGCTTCTTATTGATTTCCAGTTTTTATTTATTGTGGTCTGACAAGATACTTGGAAAAATTTGACTTTCTAAAACTTGGTGTGACTTGATTTGTGGCATAATATGTGGTCTATCCTGGAGAATGTTCCATGTGCTGATGAGAAGAATGTACATTCTATAGTTGTTGGATGAAATGTTCTGTAGATAACTGCCAAGTACAGTTGGTCTAAAATGTAGTTTAAATCCTGTGTTTCTCTGTTGATTTGTTGCCTAGAATATTTTTCCTATGCTGAAAGAGGAGTGGTCAGGTCTTCCACTATTACTATATTGAGGTCCATGTCTTTCTTTAGGTCTAATAGTGTCTGTTCGTGAATCCGGGTGTTCTGGTGTTGGGTGCATACCTATTTATGGTTATGTATTCTTGCTGGATAGATCCCTTTATTACTATACAGTGACTTTATCTCTTTTTATGAGTTTTGGTTTAAAGTCAGTTTTATCCAATAGAAGAATAGCTATTCCTGCTTGTTTTTGGTTTCTGGTTGTGTGGTATATCTTTTTCCATACCTTCACTTTTAGACGGTGTGTGTTTTTATAGGTAAGGTGAGTCTCTTGAAAACAGCATACAGGTGGGTCTAGCTTTTGAATCCAATCAGTCAATCTGTGTCTTTTGAATGGGGAGTTTCAT
>NW_007726134.1:1057992-1059218 GCF_000696425.1 Galeopterus variegatus | reverse complement strand
TGTTATAGTGATTATCGTTTTTGAGATTACAGGTGCAGGACTCCCTTGAGAATTTCTTGTAAGGCTTGCCATGTGGTGGGGAACTCCCACAGTTTCTGTTTGCCGGGGGAAATACACTGTTTCTCCCTCATTTCTGAAGTATAGATTTGCTGGGTATAGTATTCTCAGTTGCCATTTTTTTTTCTTGTTTTAGTGTTTTGAATATATCATCCCATTTTCCTCTGGCCTGTAAAGTTTCAGTTGAGAAGTCTGCTGGTTGTCTGATGGGGGCTCCCTTATCTGTGACCTGACACTTTGCTTTTGTTGCTTTTAGGATTCTCTCTTTGTCTTTGAGTTTTGCCAATTTGACTATAATATGTTTTGGAGAGGATCTTTTTGGATTGAATCTACTTGGTAATCTTTGATCTTCCTGGATCTGAAGGTTTTGGTCTTTCCCTATACCTGAGAAGTTTTCGTTTATTATTTCATTGACTAGGTTTTCAATGCCTTTTCCTTTTACCTCCCCTTCTGGAACACCCATGATTTGGTTGTTTGTGTGCTTAATATTGTCTGCTAACTCTCTTTGATTTTTTAAAATTTTTAATATTCTTTTTCCCTTTTTTTTGTCCTCTTGGGTTTTTAGAAAGATTTTCAAGATCTGAGATTCTTCTGCTTGTTTTAATCTGTTGCTTAAGCTCTCAGTTGTGTTTTTTATATCATTGAATGAATCCTTCAGAACCAGGAGTTCTGTTACATCCTTTCCTAAGGTATTAATCTCTTTGCGAATTTCCTCCTTCATATCAAGGATATTTTTTCTCATTTCATTGAGTTCTCTAATTGAGTCTTCTCTTATCTCTTGAGTTTTCTTAAGATTGTTGCTCAGAATTCCATTTCAGTCATTTCAAGGGTGTCCCGCTGTATGGGATCTGGTATTGAGAATTACTGTATTCCTTTCATGGTGCCACATTTTCATGTTTATTCATATTTCTAGTATCTCTACTTTGATGTCTGGTCATCTGGTAGAGCAGTTTTTTCTTCTATTACTCTAGAGTGGTCTTTGACGAGAAATACTTCCTTTTTTTTGCAGGCTCTGCTGGTGATTCTTCCTGTGTAAATGCAGTCAAGTTTGTGGTGGGTTGCCCACAGGGTGGTCCTGGCTGCTACTGTGTCAGTGAGTCATCCTGCAATGGTGGTAGCTGTGGCAGTGGCTGTGATGGACCACCTACATGGAAGCAGTGTTTGTAGCA